>NC_044033.1:529518130-529835269 GCF_901765095.1 Microcaecilia unicolor | reverse complement strand
GTTAAAAAAAAAAGCCCTGAAATCCAAGTGAGGACAGCGTATCAAGGAGTAGGCAGTGATCAACAGTGTCAAAAGCAGCAGATAGATTGAGGAGGATGAGGATAGAATAGAAATCTTTGGATCTGGCCAGGACCAAGGTCATTGGAGACTTTAGTAAGTGCTGTTTCATTTGAATGAAGAGTGCAAATGCCAGACTGAAATGGATCAAGAATAGCTTGAGAAGAAAGTCAAGACAACGGCGATGAATACCACATTCAAATATCTTGGATAGGAAAGAGAGGAGAGGGGTGGGGCAATAGGTGAAAGGACAGGGAGGTTCCAATGAAGGTTTTTTGAGGAGTGGTTTAACTACGGCATGTTTGAAGGCATCAGGAACAGTCTCAGTGGAAAGTGAAAGATTGAGGATATGACAGGTAGAAGATGACAGTAGGAGAGATAGTGCTAAGTAGATGGGTGGGAATAGGATCAGAGGAACAGGTAGTTAGTTTTAAGGAGGAAAGAAAATGTGCAGTTTCCTCTTCAGTGATTTCAGAAAAGGAGGCAGGGGTTGAAAGAGGGTTGAGAGAATGGACTAAGGAAAGGAGAGGTGGAGGTGTCTTGGTTGAGAATTCAAGGTTAATCTTGTGAACCTTATGAAAGTACTCAGCCAGAGTCTGGGGAGAAAGTGAAGGGGGAGTTGGAGGTGAAGGCACTTTGAGGAGAGAGTTCAGTGTGGCAAAGAGATGTCAAGGGTTTGAGCCAAGAGAGTTTGTCAACTTGATGCAGTAGTCCTGTTTGGCAAGTGAAAGAGAAGACTGGAAGGAGGTCAGCAAGAATTTGAAACATATGAAATCAGCATGGGCACGGGATTTCAGTCAAAGGTGTTTGGCAGATTGGACACAGGAATGTAGGTAGCAGATTCTAGTGGTCAGCCAAGGCTGGGGTTTAGTACGTCTTACAGACTGGGGAATGGGAGGAGTGAGAGTGTCCAGAGCAGAGGAGAGAATAGTATTATAGGAAGATACAGCCTCATTGACAGACTTGGATAGCATAGTGGTTCAGAAGAGGTTTGAAACACTGGAGAACAGAGTGGAAGAGTCAATAGCCTGAAGATTCCTAAATGTATTGGTGGAGATTGGATGGGACTGGGAGGGAGGGTGTTTAAGTATGAAAGTTATAAGATGATGATCAGAGAGGGGAAGAGCTGAGGCGCAGAAACTGGAGAGTGAGCAGTTGGAGAAGAAGATATAATCAAGACAGTAGCCATTCTGGTGAGTAGGGGTAGTGGAGCACAGTTGAAGACTGAAAGAGGATGTTAAAGCGAGAAACTGAGAAGCATAAGAGTCAGAGGGATCACTAGCATGAATGTTAAACTCCCCAAGAATGATGGAAGGAGATGAAGGTTCAAAAAATAAGGAAAGCAAGGAGTGAGAAAGGAAGAAAGGGGCTCATCAGGGGGTCGATAAATGACTGCTAATCGGAGAGGCAGAGGAACGAATAGATGGATGGAGTGGGCTTCGAAGAAAGAAAAACAGTGAGACTGAGGTGGAAGAAGAAGTTGAAATCTACAAGTGGGTGAGAGTGGTACCCCAACACCACCTCAATGGCCCACCGGGTGAGGAGTGTGGGAGAAAAGGTAACCTCCATGACACAGTGCCACAGCTGAAGCAGAGTCTTCATGGCAAAGCAAAGTCTCAGGGCAAGCAGATGGAGAGTATGAAAGATAAAGAAGTCGTGGATTTAGAAAAGTTTGTTGCAGACAGAGCGGACATTCCACAGAGCACATGAAAAAGGCGGAGAAGAAGTGGAGAGGAGAGGAACAGGAATTAGATTGGAGACATCATGGTGTGACCTGCACGAATAAGATGAGACCTGATGTAGAGGACCAGGATTGGGATTGATATCCCCAGCGGAGAGCACGAGAAGAAGCAAGAGAGTACAGAGATGAGTAGGAGAGGTATGACGACAGTGACAAAGGCGAGATGTACCCAGACAGAATGAGATGGTTGAATGAAAGGAAGGAAATGTTGAAGGTTGAGAGCTGAGAAGAAGGGATAAGTCAAAAGGAATGTTAAGATGATGAAAGCAGAAGGTGGGCAATGTGTTCCTGCAGTATACAGGTTGGTTTTAGATGGAGAAAGAGATTGGGAAGGGACAGTACCAAGAAGAGAAACTGTACTGGAGCCATAAGAAATAGCAAAGAGAAAATACAGAGTGTATAGAGTATGTCATTAGACACCTGGAGTGAGTGGATCTGGGTGGACCTGGGAGTCACCCCGGAGAAGGCTGGAAGGATATGCAGATGAATTCCAAGCCCTCCACAGCACCTGGAAGGCGGCTAGTGGAAATGCTAGGCACCTGGATCGAGTGCCCCCACCTTACTTCCGGATTTTTCTTTTGCTCACTCACCTCCGATTGGTTAATTAATCGCCAAAAGACTGGAAGCGGTGAGCTGAGTAAGTCCTGCTGCTGCCTCTTTCCGTCTGTTCGTTTGTTGGAAGTGGCGGTAATAGTCGGGTCTATTCTAATAAAGATTTTCCTGGACTCCTGGTTTTTGTTCCTTCCCAGGTGCAGCCATTGACCCAGTTCCTCACTTTTGTATTTTCTGCTCAGCCAAATGGATGTGAAACAAAGCTGTCCCATAAAAGCTTCTAAGTAGTTGTTTCTTCAAACACAGTTTTCATTGAGGAGAGATTATTAAAGTCTCTGAAGTTGGGATTTCTATCTTGCCCAAAATGCAAGGATTTTGACGGTCATACCAAGTGTCTCTTCAGCTTGGGTCCTGACACTTCATAGTAAATGACATAGTAACATAGTAAATGACGGCAGAAAAAGACCTGCATGGTCCATCCAGTCCGCCCAACAAGACAAACTCATATGTGCTACTTTTTGTGTATACCCTACTTTGATTTGTACCTGTCCTCTTCAGGGCACAGACTGTATAAGTCTGCCCTGCACTATCCCCGCCTCCCAACCACCAGCCCCGCCTCCCACCACTGGCTCTGGCACAGACCGTATAAGTCTGCCCAGCACTATCCCCGCCTCCCAACCACCAGCCCCGCCTCCTACCACCGGCTCTGGCACAGACCGTATAAGTCTGCCCAGCACTATGAAGGAAAGGATAGTGAATTTCCTGGAAGCCAATGAGTTGCAAGATCCGAGACAACATGGTTTTACCAAAGGGAAATCGTGCCAAATGAATCTCATTGAGTTCTTTGATTGGGTGACAGGAGTATTGAATCAGGGACGAGCTATGGACGTAATCTACTTAGATTTCAGCAAAGCTTTTGACACAGTTCCCCACAGGAGGCTCTTAAATAAACTGGAAGGGCTGAAGATAGGACCCGAAGTGTTGAACTGGATTAGGAACTGGTTGACGGACAGAAGCCAGAGGGTGGTGGTGAATGGAATTCGCTCGGAGGAGGGAAAGGTGAGTAGTGGTGTGCCTCAGGGATCGGTGCTGGGACCGATTCTGTTCAATATATTTGTGAGTGACATTGCCGAAGGGTTAGAAGGTAAAGTTTGCCTATTTGCGGATGATACTTCATACCAAGTGTCTCTTAAGGGTCCTGACACTATCAAAAGAACTGCAAGCATACCATTCAAATGTCACCGCAAGCATGGAGAGATCATCTGAACCATCTTGTGAGTATTCCGTAGTGGAGGAAAAGCTACTTCTTGGAAAACTGCACATGAAGAAGATTCCTACATCGGTACATTAGTCGAGAATCTTCCTTGGAAAGGCCATCAACATCTATTCTATAAAATAACACAGGGGCCACCTTTCCTTTATAGAATATCACGTGCCTATAAGTTAGACACAAGCTCTTACATAGCCATAGTAATCTATCATATTGTACAAGTTACCTGTTTGTTCTGCCCACACTCCACCCAGATTCTGCCTATATACAAAAGACTTGCTATGTAAGATATGCATGTATTTACCAAAGGACGGTTATGCGAGTAAATACCAGAATTCTGTGTATTTGCCCACATCCCAATACATTAAAAAAAATGCCCTGAAAATGGCAGATATAAATCAAGGTCAGGTATACACAAAAAGTAGCACATATGAGTTTATCTTGTTGGGCAGACTGGATGGACCGTGCAGGTCTTTTTCTGCCATCATCTACTGTGTTACTATGTACTGAATTACATAATAAATGACCGCTTCTTGGAGCAACTGGTACAAGAACCGGAAAGAGGGAGAATTATTTTAGATCTAGTCCTTAGTGGAATGCGGGGCGTAGTACGAGACTGTGTTGCTTCCACTGGGAAACAGTGACCATAACATGATCAAATTTGAGCTGATATCTATAGTGAAGTCACTAAAGAAATCTACAGTACAAACATTTAATTTTTGAAAGGGGGACTTTGAAAAAATGAGGGAAATGGTTAAAAAGAAGCTAAAAGGCTTGGCCGCAAAGGTTAAGACTTTAAATCAGGTGTGGACGTTGTTTAAAAATACCATCATGGAAGCCCAGATCAGATGTATTCCACGTATTAACAAAGGTGGAAAGAAGAATAAAAGACAGCCAGAATGGTTAAAAGGTGAAGTAAAAGAGGCTATAAGTACATAAGTACATAAGGGTTACCATACTGGGACAGACCAAAGGTCCATCAATCCCAGCATCCTGTTTCCAACAGTGGCCAATCCAGTGGCAAGATCCCAACAAAGTACAAAACGTTTTATGCTACTTATCCCAGAAATAAGCAGTGGATTCTCTCTAAGTCCATTTTAATAATAGTCTATGGATTTTTCCTTTAGGAAACCATCCAAACCTTTCTTAAATCCCGCTAAGCTAACCGCCTTTACCACATTCTCTGGCAACGAATTCCAGAGTTTAATTATGAGTTTTTGTCTCCATGGCAAGTTTTTCTTCATATTCTCTTTTAGTCTTCTTTAATCAATGTTTCGTATCTAGCTTGTCACTGCTTATGTTGCTTCTTATTTTCTTACGAGACTGGGCATCTAAATGGTAGACGACATTTAATGTGAGCAAGTGCAAAATGATGCATGTGGGAAAGAGGAACCCAAATTATAGCTGCGTAATGCAATGTTCCACATTAGGAGTCACCGACCAGGAAAGGATCTAGGTGTCATCATTGATGATACGTTGAAACCCTCTGCTTAGTGTGTGGTGGTGGCTAAGAGAGCAAATATAATGTTAGGTATTATTAGGAAAAGAATGGAAAACAAAAATGAGGACCTTGTAATTCCTTTGTATCACTCCATAGTGCGACCGCACCTTAAATAGTGTGTGCAAATTCTGGTCATTGTATCTCAAAAAAGATATAGTAGAATTAGAAAAGGTACAGAGAAGGGCAGAGTGGAGGAGTGGCTTAATGGTTAGTGTAGCAGGTTTAAAACTTTTTGCCGAAAATGACGTGGAGCAAAATCAAAATTGCCGCGATTACATTTTGGGTCTGCGACCTTACCACCAACCATTGACCTAGTGGTAAAGTCTCATGCGGTAACCGGGTGGTAATGACCTACATGCATCAAATGCCACTTGGCGCGCGTCCGACACGCGGGAAATCAGTAAACTCAGTAGTGAATCCATTTTGTTATTTTGTCCCCATACCATCCTTAAGTACTATTTTTTTCCTTTTACCAGGAAAATCACCAAGTGGCCTTCTTAGGACATTCCCTTTGTCACAATCTTATTAGACTGTAGCTAGTCAGAGTCTTCTTCTGGTAAGAAGATGCAAAATGTTTGTGACCACAAAGGCTAGTCTAAGGTGATGCAGTCACCACTGTGCTATGTTGATGTTATAAGAAGATATTTTAGGAACATTGCAATGCAGAATCAAGAGCATCCCTTATGTGTCCTTGTACAGAAATGTTTCTCAGAAAATCTAGAGATGCTTATGCCTTCCTGGGTGAGGAAAAAAAGGACACAGGGCTCTCGGAAATCTCTGGAAGTTTACATGTGGCTTTCAGTGTGAGGAGATAAATAGACATAAAACAAAACAGAGAAAAGAAAATCAGATGATACCTTTTTTATTGGCTAATTTAATACATTTTTTTGATTAGCTTTCAAAGGTAACCTTTCTTCTTCTTTTAAAGATAATAAAAAATGTATTGTTAGTCCAATAAAAAAAAGGTTTCATCTTATTTTCTTTTCCATTTTTTGTTTTATTTCCATTTTTTACCTTTAAAAGTGGACCAACACGGCTGCCACTTCACTTTACTCATGTGTGAGGAGAGAGAACACAGCGCTCTTCCCAACAGTAGAAAAAAACCTTGTTGTAACTGTGATGTGCAAGTCGCAGCAAATACTTTGATTGTTAATGAATCTTCTGGTCATTTGGGGGGGGGGGGGGGAGTAGAATCTCTGTGAGGTAGGTGTGTTTTTTGTTGTTGTGGTGGTTTTTTTAAATTCTTTTTCCTGTTGTGTCTCTATTTATTATCACCTGCATTGTTATTTGGTTAAAGATAGTTGTGCTATTTTACAGTCCTTCCTTTTGTGTTGTGTGGAGTATGGTTTTGTTCTGTTATTTATGTTTTTTAGGCTGTTTCTTCTTTTTTATTGTAAATCACCTTGATGTGTATTTTTACGTGAAAGGTGGTATATTAAATTTTTAGGGTGCAGTTACATAGTAACATAGTAGATGACGGCAGAAAAAGACCTGCACGGTCCATCCAGTCTGCCCAACAAGATAAACTCATATGTGCTACTTTTTCTGTATACCCTACTTTGATTTGTACCTGTGCTCTTCAGGGCACAGACCGTATAAGTCTGCCCAGCACTATCCCCGCCTCCCAACCACCAGCCCCGCCTCCCGATCTTGACTAAGCTCCTGAGGATCCATTCCTTCGGCACAGGATTCCTTCAGGATTCCTTTATGCTTATCCCACGCATGTTTGAATTCCGTTACCGTTTTCATTTCAACCACCTCCCGCGGGAGGGCATTCCCATTTCCCATTCCCAGTTGTAACCCATATGCAAAAATTATATCCTAATAAACTTTTTTACTTTAATGGGACCAAAGAGATTTGCATATGCTCTCGTTCATGTCAGGATGGTAGCTCAGCATTTCCGAAAGTCCAGAGAGGCCAGCTAATGTCTTTCTGTGTGAGAAGAGAAAGGCACAGCATGATCTCAGAAGTCCTGGCTATAGGGATCATTAAATAAGACCCCGTTAAAATATTTCTCTGTTACACTAATGTTGTCTATCATCCCTAAAGACAATGCCATGTAACCCATTTTACCATTTATCAGGTAGGTTTCCAGGGTGGTGACTCCTATCTTTAACACTAGCATCGTTCCTGAAACCTTCTCTACTTCTGCTATATTAATGTCCTCGTTGGAGAATACCCTCTAAAATGTACACTTTATTATTGTGGGTCATCATATTAAGAGAAGCCCAATTAAATAGCCTTAAGAATAAAGCAGGATATCTGCAGGGAGGTGGCATCTCACTTTCTTGGAATACCCTTCACAACTCAGGTAGGACACTTATTAAAGTGGCAAACCATCAAGCTTGCCTGAATACAAATCCTTCATGATCCATATAGAAGATAATCGTATACTTGAGGAATGACTATCCAATAGATAAAATGTAATTAAGGTAGCCGTAGAAGATATAAAGAGGAAATTTGTTCCAATCCCCTCTTGGGTTCCCTTCCCACTGTGCCAAAGGTCCAAGGTCCAACTCTCAACTTAATTGTCACGACAACTAAAAGTAACTCTTTATTTGGAACAGCATAAATGTCTTCTCCATTTTAATCATTTGAGTATCAATGGTAGTCCCTGTGATCCCCCCTCTGATCAAATACTAGGCATTCTAGTAACACCACAGACCTCAAAATCCTTTAGTTCCTCCTTGTCCAACCAGTGGTCCTGCCGTTACCATCTTATGGGTCCGCACTCTACCTGAAAAAAGAGCGAAGACTATCAGTACACTCAACAGTGCAGAAACGATGTATTTCAGCATTCCCTGAGTCTCTTCTTTGGTATTCAGAAACAGTTGGCTATTACTTCTGGCTACCACTTCAGTCCTTCAGGCTCTTTCAGAAGCTGAACCATTTTGAGTCTTGTTTTTTGACTAGGTAGCCTTCAGGGAGGATTCTGGTCTCAGAGCAGTGTTTTACTCTCCCTCTGTTATCCACTACCATGAAATGAATGCTTTCTTCGACACCTCCTGATTTGCCAACTCCTAAATTGTTTCTCTACAGTAATCTTTACTATTGGGTCTTCTGGGCTGAAAGATCTCTTCCCTGACCCAGACATTCCTCTTTGCTTCCACCATTCTCATCTCTGGAAGGGTAACATGAGGATTCCACACCTCCTATAGGTAGGTCCCATACCAATTTCTTTATGACGTACTCCACATGGCTCCACTACAGCAGTTTCTCTTCTCGTTCACATTTGAGCTCATCCAGGGATCCCTGAGAAGTTCAGATGGTACGAATATAGTGGCCATATCAATGCCTTCTAGAGATAGGGAGGGGCTCATGGAATGAGATCCTTGTACACTGGTTCCTCCTTCTGCAAATCTGCAGCTCTCAGACAGTATTTGTTCTGTTTCTGAGCTGGAAATGATCCAGTCCAGTAAGACTCCTGAAAATAAACTCTGTAGCAAATTTTCTTGAACCAAGCACATATACTCAATGAGATTGTACAGCACTGGTAGGCCAGTGCTCAAATCTTTCCAAACTTTTTGCAGGCATTCACTGGTTACTGATGCAGTATTAACGTTGGCTATACTGCCTGTATCACCAGCCTCCATCTTCTTTACCTATTACGGCAGAACAGGTTGGGGTGGCTGGCAGTAGATGATCAAGATAGCATTTTTGGAGAGTGTCCTTGTAGACTTCATTTGGAGGCCCTCCCTAAGGCAAGCAGTAGATTAATGTAACTTGACTTGACTTAACTAAGCTTCATCCTTTTTATCCAAATATGTAAAGAGGGGGTCCTCCCAATGATGGGTGAGCCACAGGAATACTTTGGAGCCTGTCAGACTCCCGGCTCAGTATCACTCCAGGCTCCCCCATGTCCCTGTGCCTTTCACACTGGTCATTAATCCACTTCCTGCCTTAGGTCTGGCTCCCTCCCATCTTGGGCCATCTGGATTCTGACAGAGCTTTCAGGGGGGGGAGGATAGACTCCTCTCTGGTACTCACCCTATTGGTCCCGGTGTGCTGTGTGCAGCCGCTCTCCTGGCTGGATCCACATACAAATGACCACCTGCTAATGTCTTCTCCTCACTTCAGATGATCTCTCTCTTCCTTGTGATTCCCTTCCTCTGATTCAAAGAAGCCCTCATCACATTGGCGACAACAAAGAGCTATTGGGATTGGGTCCTGATCCCAGTGGCATTGGTGGTAACAGATATGTCTGACAGACTGGCCTCCTTCTACTAACAGGATTATTATGGGCTTCAGACAATGAGCTATCACTGTTAAGTACATAAGTAATGCCACACTGGGAAAAGACCAAGGGTCCATCGAGCCCAGCATCCTGTCCACGACAGCGGCCAATCCAGGCCAAGGGAGCTTCCCAAACGTACAAACATTCTATACATGTTATTCCTGGAATTGTGGATTTTTCCCAAGTCCATTTAGTAGTGGTTTATGGACTTGTCCTTTAGGAAACTGTCTAACCCCTTCTTAAACTCTGCCAAGCTAACCGCCTTCACCACATTCTCCGGCAACGAATTCCAGAGTTTAATTATGCGTTGGGTGAAGAAAATGTTTCTCTGTTTTGTTTTAAATTTACACTGTAGTTTCATTGCATGCAAATGAACATTCTAGAAGACAACTCTCTTTTTGGGTTGATGTCAACTGGCTTTGGTAGAAGCTCAGCAGTAGGCCTCAGTACACTTTGGGGCCTACTCTTACTGTTCTGCTGCTCAGAGTCCCTGTCTCTTGCTGGTCAGGGTCCTCCTTCCAATGATGTCGTCCTCAAGGGATCAGCTTAAAATGTGTGGCCCACTGCACATCTTCTAGTGCTTTCTGATAGGATGGGCAGGAACATATATTGCTGACATCAAGCCTTTTCAGTGTGAACTTCTCATTTTGTGATAGACACCCCTATGCAGGTGAGGAAATGACTCCACATTTTACAAAAAATGTTTACAAAAAACACCTGCAGAACTAAAAAAACGTGTGTCAAAAACAACAAAACTGTGGTAATTTTCTCTACACGGCACTTTTACTGCTGGGCTATACATATCTTATCCCTGCTTGGTTCACTTACTCTCTGCCATAACTTTTACAGTCCAAGGTAAAATAGTTCAAACATCTCTGCTACACTCCTTTTCAATGCACCTTTTAAACAATATGTATTTCTGCCATAACATTTCAGTTTTTGTTCCAAAAGTCAAAAATGAGGATTTTTCTATTGCCAGAAAAGATATAGTGGAATTAGAAAAGGTACAGAGAAGGGTGACGAAAATGATAAAGGGGATGGGACGACTTCCCTATGAGGAAAGGCTAAGGCGGCTAGGGCTCTTCAGCTTGGAGAAAAGGCGGCTGAGGGGAGATATGATAGAGGTCTATAAAATAATGAGTGGACTGGAATGGGAAGATGTCGGCATGTGAACATGTCCAAGACTGAGCTCATCGTCTTTCCACCAAAACCCACTTCTCCTCTTCCTCCACTTTCTATCTCAGTGGATAACACCCTCATCCTCCCTGTCTCATCTGCCCGCAACCTCGGAGTCATCTTCGACTCCTCCCTCTCCTTCTCGGCACACATCCAGCAGATAGCCAAGACCTGTCGCTTCTTCCTCTTCAACATCAGCAAAATTCGCCCTTTCCTCTCTGAACACACCACCCGAACTCTCATCCACACTGTCATTACCTCCCGACTTGACTACTGCAACTTACTCCTCACCGGACTCCCACTTAGCCATCTATCCCCCCTTCAATCTGTTCAGAACTCTGCTGCACGTCTTATATTCCGCCAGAACCGATATACTCATATCACCCCTCTTCTCAGGTCACTTCACTGGCTTCCAATCCGATACCGCATTCAGTTCAAGCTCCTCCTTCTTACCTACAAATGTACTCATTCTGCTGCCCCTCACTACCTCTCTACCCTCATCTCCCCTTATGTTCCCACCCGAAACCTCCGTTCACAGGACAAATCCCTCCTCTCAGTACCCTTCTCCACCACTGCCAACTCCAGGCTCTGCCCATTCTGCCTCGCCTCACTCTATGCCTGGAACAACCTTCCTAAGCCCCTACGTCAAGCCCCCTCCCTGCCCATCTTCAAGTCTCTGCTTAAAGCCCACCTCTTCAATGCTGCCTTCGGCACCTAACTCTTACCTTCAGGATATCCGGACTGCCCCAAATTGACTGCCTCCATCGTATCGTCTACTCACTTGTCCTTTAGATTGTAAGTTCTTTGAGCAGGGCCTGTCCTTTTATGTTAAATTGTACAGCGCTGCGTAACCCTAGTAGCGCTTTAGAAATGTTAAGTAGTAGTAGTAGTAGTAGTAGCATATGATGAAGCTATAAAGTTGTAAATTTAATACAAATCGGAGAAAAGTTTTCTTCACTCAATGTGTAATTAAACTCTAGAATTCGTTGCCAGAGAATGTGGTAAAGGCGGTTAGCTTACTGGGGTTTAAAAAAGGTTTGGACGTCTTCCTAAAGGAAAAGTCCTTAGCCCGTTGTTAAATTGACTTGGGGAAAATCCACTACTTTATTTCTGGGATAAGCAGCATAAAATGTATTGAACTTTTTTGGGATCTTGCCAGATATTTGTGACCTGGATTGGCCACTGTTGGAAACAGGATGCTGGGCTTTATGGAACTTCGGTCTGTCCCAGTATGGCATACTTATGTAATCTAAAGAACCCCTTCTCCTTTCTGTGTAGTATGATAACCAGGGAAGCAGGAGACAAAGACAAGGCATTTGAACCAGGCTGAGTTTTTAGACCAGCACAGGTTCTGTCCAAGAGATTTCTCCTCTTGCCATTGTCAATTACTGGTAGGTGGTCCAGCCTCTTGTTCAAGAAACTGTGGGGTGGGGATGTAAAAGTCAACATAGAATACTATGGTAAAGCTACTAGAACAGGGGTGTCCAACCTCACCCCTCACCAGGTCGGGTTTTCAGGATTTCCCCAATTAGTATGCATGAGATCTACGTGCATACAATGGAGACAGTACATGCAAATAGATCTCATTGGGGAAATCCTGAAAACCCAACTGGATTGCGGCCCTCTAGGACCGAGGTTGGAGAACTCTGCACTAGAAATCTCTGCAGTTCATTAACGGAGCAGAACCTAGAACTGTATTAGAACTTCCTTTCTCTAGGGTGGTCCTGGCCACCTTGGGAAGGTGGTGCTTCTAATATTGGGTGAACTGTAAAAAAGCAACTTAACCTTTCCTTATTATATTTCTTCCATATTCAATAGAAGTGACTGAAGAGGTGACACCAGTGGCAGACGGCATACCGAGAAGACGGCGCTCATGAAAGTTGCCTCAATCTCCTTTGTTTTTATTTCAGGTCTCCAGTGGTTACCTGGTGGTCGTTTTTGTCTATGTGACAGAGTATGTAGGCATTAAAGCTCGGACCTGGGCCTCCATGCATGTCCATGCTGCATTTGCCGTTGGAGTCATGATCGTGGCACTTGTGGGGTACTTGGTGCGCACCTGGTGGATCTATCAGGTCTGTCTGTCCATAACGACCCTGCCCTTCATCATCTTTTGCTGGCTTCTTCCAGAGACACCGTTCTGGCTTCTCTCACAGGGAAGGCACGAGGAAGTAGAAAAACTGATAAACGTGATGGAAAAATGGAATAATATTAGCACCCCTTGCAAGCTTTCCGAGCTATGTCCAACTCACCAGGATGAGCCAGTCAGTGAAATAACAGAGAAGAAGAAGAAGGCGCCCTCAGTAAAAAATCACAATCTCCTGGATCTGTTCCGCACCTGCACCATGGCAAGGAGGACCTTCTCCATCTGGTTAGTTTGGTTCACCGGAAGCCTTGGATACTACGTTTTCTCTCTAAGCTCTGTCAATCTAGGAGGCAACGAATACTTAAATCTGTTTCTCTCTGGTAAGTCCCTTCTTTAAAAATATTTTGCTGTTATGATGTCTTAACTCCTCTAGAGCTGGGAGATGGTGCTATATTGCTTATCTACTGAGAGACCAGGGTAGGTACATTAGTCTCTGCTGCTCCAAGGGCAGTTATACTACTCAGGATTTCCACCGTGAATATTCATGAGGTCTAATACTTCACATGCTTTGGCTATTCTATGATTCAGACCAGTGAACGATCCTTGAGGGCTGGAGTTTGACATTCTGGACCAGAGTGACAATCTGGCTCCAGGACATAAAAGATGATTGGTCAATCTTGGTTTAGCCTTCAAATCATCTGTCCACTTGTCAGAAATGGCTTTTTAATAGTATTTGACTGACTGGAGTATTCAAAAGATACTACCACTAGAGGCAAACCCTCTTGTGGTAGTACCACAAGACCACCACTAGAGGTCAGGACAGCCATTTTGCATTCATTCACAGCATAATCATTCATTCATGGCATAATCAAATATTAATAGACCATTGTGTTTTGAGTACAAACGTATAAACCTTATGTCATGGTGTTGTAAGCGTAGAATAATGTTATGGATGTGACACCAAAAACTCTAAAAATAATCATAGTAACTGCGTGTCGCAAAAAAGAACCAAAAGTAATGCCCAAAGACAGCAGGATAAACAAACGATAAATGAGTCCTCTGTTAAACTTGGAGTGCTAGCGAAGCACAAGTTTTATTTATTTATTATCTTTTAGCGCCCTCACTATTTCTTTTATTTTTAGCGTCCTGATACTTGTGCTTCACTAGCACTCCAAGTTTAACAGAGGACTAGTTTATCGGTATGATTATCCTGTTGTCTTTGGGCATTACTTTTGGTTCTTTTTTGCAACACGAAGTTACTATGATTATTTTTAGAGTTTTTGGTGCGTAGTAAGGTGCAGGTATGAAGGCACCATATACTGGTGGTCTTGAGAAAGACCTTTGTACTCATAAAAGAAAGCACTCTTCGTGTTGCAAAAGTCCGAAATGAAGTTGTCCCAGTGTCTGGAGTTATTGGTTCACTCCCCTTCATTTATTGCTTGTGGGATTTTGCTATTCATCCACCCAGGGGAGCATGCTTGGCCCATTATCTGAGTGTATCAAGATGGTGGTGTCTGCGTACAGAAGCAATTAAACCTCCTTGGGTGGGTGTAGATGGCTTCAGCCTTGTCACGTGATGTCATCTCCTGTCAATCAAACCTGCTTGGGTTCTACCTGAGAGTAGAGAGCTGAATCATAAGGAGATTTAAAAAGAGAGGTGGCAGTAAGCGAGAAAGAGAGATAATGGAAGTCACCCAAAGGAGAACCAAGAGGAAGGTGAACAGAGGTGGTGGTCTAGGAGAGTGCAGAGTTCTAATGCCTAGAAGATAAGCAAGGCAGCACAGAGATGGTGCACATGAATGTTGCAAGGTAGCGGGGATCCACTGGTCACCATACTGGGTCCTGCAGAACCACCAGTGAGGCTGTGTGGAACATAGCATTACTATTACAAATATTTAGGCGGGATATACATTAATAAAGACATTTCATGTGATGAAATACAGGTGCTGTGGAGCTGCCATCGTACATCGTAGCCTGCCTCGGGATGGACAGACTGGGCCGAAGAAACACACTGGCACCTTTCCTCCTCCTAAGTGCAGTCATCTGTGGCATAATTATGGTTATTCCCCAGGTCAGTATTTCTAATTAGAAGGAATGACCTTAAGGTAATTATCAGATGTCAAATCAGCCAAAGAGGAATCAGGATTTGCTGGGCACAGTTGTCCTTCTGTTCCCTTTACCATAGGACGGGGATACAGGAGTTAAGGCCTCAAGTGCTGCAGACAGGCCAAGTTTTCAGGATACCCCTAATGAATATGCATAAGATACATTGGCACACAATGGAGGTAGTATCCATGCAGATTTCTCATATGCATATTCATTAGGGATATCCTGAAAACCTGGCCTGTTTGTGGCACTTGAGGCCTGAACTCCTGCATCCCTGCCATAGGAGCTCAGAATGTCACTATTTACATTGAATGGCCTGAATAACACCTGAAACATTGAATGAGCACAGTTTTTTAAAATTGCAAATAGGCTACCAAATCCCTCTTGGGTTTCCATTGTGTCAAAGGTCCGAGCTACAACTGTTAGGTTCCTCTTACAGGCTCCTGCTGTGCCAAGGGGTGGTAGGTGGTACTACAATTCTCAGCTTCCTGCTGCTGGCTTCCATCAAGTTGAGGGAGGAGGTGGAGCTACAACTCTCAACTCCCTCTTACAGGCTTCCACTGTGCCTAGGGGTTGAGCTGCATCTACTGGCTCTCTCTTATAGGCTCCCACTGTGCCAAGGGGTGGAGCTACAAATCCCAGCTCCCTCCTACTGGCTTCCATCAAGTTGAGGGGGGAGGTGGAGCTACAACTGTCAACTCCCTCTTACAGGCTTCCACTGTGCCTAGGGGTGGAGCTACAAATCCCAACTCCCTCCTACTGGCTCCCATCAAGTTGAGGAAGAGGTGGAGCTACAACTCTCAGCTCCCTCTTACAGGCTTTCACTGTGCCTAGGGGTGGAGCTACAGCTACTGTCTCCCTCTTATACTACTACTACTACTCAGTGTTGCCAGGTGGGCGGTTTTACCGCCCAATTGGGCAGTTTTCCGCGACCCGCCGCGGGAAGTTTTTGCCCGTGGCGGGTCGCGGTTTTTTGGGCTTCTTTTTTTTCTTTTCCGTGGTTTTTCGGGTGGTTTTTTCGGCCGCGGGGGGCGGGGTTAGTGACGTTTTGGGCGGGGTTAGTGACGTTCTGGGCAGGGCCGATGATGGGGGAGGCGGGGCCGATGACAGGGAGGCGGGGCCGATGATGGCGGGGGCGGGGTTGATGACGGCAGGGGCGGGGGTGATGACGCGGGGGTGGGGGTGTCAGGGGCGAGGTTTGAGTTTGGGTGGGTTTTGGGCTGTTTTTAGGCTGGATTGGGTGGGAAAAAAATTTTCCACCTGGCAACCCTGCTACTACTACTAATCATTTGTATAGCGCTACTAGACGTATGCTGTACACATTATATACAGGTACTTTCTCTGTCCCAAGGGGGCTCACAATCTAAGTTTTTTGTACCTGGGGCATAAGTACATAAGTTCATAAGTATTGCCATACTGGGACAGTCCAAAGGTCCATTAAGCCCATCATCCTGTTTCCAACAGTGGCCAATCCAGGTCACAAATACCTGGCAAGATCCCAAAAAAAGTACAAAACATTTTATACTGCGTATTCCAGAAATAGTGGATTTTCCCCATGTCCAATGTAATAATGGTCTATGGACTTTTCTTTTAGGACACCGTCCAAACCTTTTTAAAATTCTGCTAAGCTAACCACTTTTATCACATTTTCTGGCAACGAATTCCAGAGCTGAATTACACGTTGAGTGAAGAAACCTTTTTCTCCGATTCATTTTAAATGTACTACTTTGTAGCTTCATTGCGTGCCCCCTAGTCCTAGTATTTTTGGAAAGTGTAAAACAGAAGCTTCACGTCTACCCGTTCCACTCCACACATTATTTTGGAGGGTTAAGTCACTTGGCCAAGGTCACAGGGAGCTACAGGTTGCCAGGATCAAAGCCTGCTGCAGTAACCGTTAGGCTACTCCTCCACTCCTTACAGGCTCCCACTGTGCCAAGGGGTGGAGCTACAAATCACAGCTCCCTCCTACTGGCTCCTATCAAGTTGAGGGGGAGGTGGAGTTACACCTCTCAGCTTCCTCTTACAAGCTACTACTAAGCCAGTGGTGGAGCCTCGGTTACTAGCTCCCTCTCACATACACAGTTAACACATTTTCAATAAGAATATTATACTTTAGCAGTACATGCAAATCAATCTCATGCATATTCATTGTGGAATTCTTGGGCTGTGGCCATTGAGGAATGTGGTTGACCACCCCTGTCCTATTCTATAAGATAGCATGTAGCTGCCAGGGGGCTTGCATGTGGGAGGAGCACAGACATGTCTCTAACATACACGTGCATTGCATGGCATATGCCATTGCCCTGGTGTAAACGGTCACACAGTGGCGTAGCAAGGGCAGGACGGTGGAGGCGATCCGCCCCGGGTGCATGCTGCTGGAGGGTGCAGAGAGCAGCCGCGCACCTATTGGCTCCGCTGGTTCCCTGCTCCCTCTGCCCTGGAACAGGTTACTTCCTGTTCCGGGGCAGAGGGAGCAGGGAGCCAGTGGAGCCGACAGGCGTGCAGCTGCTCTTTGCATCCTCTAGCAGCCAAGAATGAACCCGGGGGGGGGGGGGGGAGCTTGATGCACCGGGGAGGGGGGTGTCATTGTGCTCAGGAGGAGGGGCTTGATGCGCCAGGGAGGGGGGTGTCATTGTGCTCGGGGGGGGGGGGGGCTTGATGCACCAGGGAGGAGGGTGTCATTGCTCCGGGGGGGGGGGGGGTGTCGTGCTGCACCCTGGGGGAACGGACACCGCTGCACCTGGGGGGGGGGTGCGCAGCAGCAATCCACCCCGAGTGCGGTCACACCTAAATTTAGGCATGCCAGTTCAGGCTTCCACTAGTATTCTATGACAGCACCTCAGGGCATAGATAATGCCAAAGTGGAGGTGCCAAGTTATAGAATTGCTCCTTTTGTGTTCTGATAATGTGTCTTCCATGCATTACTGAACAGTTAGCTAAAACACCCAAAAAGAAGCCTCGCTTTTCTCAATTTCCAGCCATTTATTCCAAATAAGTAAACAAGTAACTTGCTGCATGCGGACAGTTGAAACAAGAGCTCTGCCCTGGCAGGACGAGTCTTTGTAACTGGACATTGATCAGTTGGCAGAAGAGACTGAAGGGCTGGATACTGAGTAACTGAAGAGATGAAGGTTGGATTTCTGAATGGATGGATGTTGAAGACCACGAGAGATGAATGTGAGAGACTGGACGGATGGATGTTGGGCTTCAAGTAAAAGGAGAATGTGTCTCCAGAGGTGGAGAGAGAGGGAGGGAGAGCCAGAGGCTGTGGACTGTGTGCTCCTAAATCTAAGATGGAGAATTCTGGAGTACAGGGAGGGGTGCAAAGAGTACCCTATAATGCTATGGGGCTGCAAATGGATTAATAGAGTGGAATGGAGGAGCAGCCTAGTAGTTAGTGCAGACCTTGATCCTGGAGAGCTGGGTTTGATTCTCACTTCAGCTCCTAGTGACCTTGAGTGAGTCACTTAACCCTTCATTGCCCCAAGTGCCAAAAACTTATATTGTGAGCCCTCTAGGGACAGAGAAAGTACCTGCTTATAATGTGTACAGCACTGTATACATCTAGTAGCACTATAAAAATGATTAGTAGTTACCTTGTCTGAATTGCAGATCTCCTAGTAATTGGAAGAAATGGGTCACATGCAATGTTTGACCTACAAAAACAGATGATAAAATAAATGTAAACATGCAACACACAACTGTGAGGGCAAAGCAAAATAACCCCATCCACTCTAGGCTTCTGTGCAGGGGCCACAGCCTAAATTAATTTCCACTGCCACTGTGGTTGGAGAATAAATCACTGGAACCCAGTTCCCTTTCACCTCAGTATACACAGAAGAGAGGGAAAGGTTTGGAACTCCCATGTGTGCCATTCAAAGTTGTTAGATCACAAGAGGATTGTGAAAAATTCGAGGACCTCATGAGACTGGGCAATCAAAAGCAAGGTGGCATTTAATGCGAGCAAGTGCAAAGTGATGCATGTACAAATCAGAAACTCAAACTATAGCTACATGATGCAAGGTTCCACTTTAGGAAAAAGATCTAGGTGTCATCATTGATGATACGTTGAAACCCTCCACTCAGTGTGCAGCAGCGGCTAAGAAAGCAAATAGAATGTTAGTATTTATTAGGAAAGGAATGGAAAAGAAAAATGAGAATGTTATAATGCCTTTGTATTGCTCCATGGTGTGACCACACCTCGAATACTGTGTGCAATTCTAGTCACCACATCTCAAAAGAGATACAGCAGAATTAGAAAAGGTACAGAGAAGGGCAACAAAAATGACAAAGGGGATGGAGCGACTTCCATATGAGAAAAAGCTAAAGAGGCCTGGGTTTTTCAGCTTGGAGAAGATATGGCTGAGGGGAGGGAGGTATGATATAAAATACTGAGTGGAGTGGAATGGGTAGACGTGAATTGCTCGTTTTCTTTTTCCAAAAATACTAGGACTAGTGGGCATTCAATGAAGCTACTGTCACGATGGTGACTGTTTCCTTGTCTGTGCTCACCTCGCCCTCTGGTGGCCAGAACCGGTGGCTGCTATGGACTGTCACACGTTCCAGACTTCAGCCCAGTCCGGTCCGGATCTTCAGGGCTGCCAGACTTGCTTTACTTGTTTGTGCCTGAACAGCACCCTTAGCTGCCTTGTGATTCCTGCAGCTTGAACTTCAGCTGCTGATGGGCTTTATTAACCACCTGGAAACTTCTGTGTTTGCCTTTGCATCGCCTAAGATCTCTGGGTTTGTTGGTGTGCTCTGTGCACTTCTGCCTAGTCCAGTTTCTTGTCTGAGTTCCTTGTCTGGTTCTAGTTAGTCTGTGTGCAGTTTAGCTTTGGTTTTATTGCTTATTTCCTAGTCTTGTTTCTGGTCTGTATTCCTTGTCTAATTCTTGGTTGTCTGTGTTTCTTTCTTAGTGGCTGCTTGGCAGCTTTCAGTCCTGACTCTTACCTGTCTGTGTTTCTTTCTTAGTGGCTTGTTGGCAACTTTTAGTCATGACTCTTTCCTGACTGTGTTCCTCTCTTAGTGGCTGCCTGGCAGCTTTCAGTCCTTGTTCTTGAGCCTGTTTGCTTTCTACCTAGTGTGGTATTGTTTGTCTGAGAGTCCTAGTCTAGCATTCTGCCTAGCCTCCCTTGTGTATTCTAGACCCTGTGTGTATCCTATTGGTATCCAGTTCCTGCCCTGTCCTGTAAGTCCTGCCGGCCGCTTGCACCCAGGGGATCAACTCCTGGGGAACGGCGGTCAAGCGCAGATGAAGTCTAGTTGTTCCTGCTCTGCCTGTTCCAGCTTGTTTGCCTCAGCTACAACTCCAGTCCGGGGTTCCAGTCCTGTTCTGCCTTGTCTCTGGTTTGGGGGTGGTTTTGCCTGCCACTGCCACTCCACAAGGGCTCAAACCCAGTGTTTCCGTGAGAAACCTAACAGCTACTAAGTAGTAAAATTTAGAACAAATTGGAGAAAGTATTTCTTTACTCAATGTGCAATTAAACTCTGGAATTTGTTGCCAGAGAATGTGGCAAAAGCAGTTAGCTTAGCAAGGTTTAAAAATGGTTTGGACAGGTTCCTAAAAGAAAAGTCCATAAGCCGTTATTAAGATGAACTTGGGAAAATCCACTGCTTATTTCTAGGATGAGCCGCATAAAATTTGCTTTACTTGAGATCTTGCCAAGTGCTTGGGCTTGGATTGGCCACTGTTGGAAACAGGATACTGAGCTTGATAGACCTTCACTGTGTCCCAATATAACAATGCTTATGTTCTTATGGAGTGGGAGGTGTTGGTGGGACCAGTAGTGAATAGGGGTAGCGTTAGCAGAAATCCATCAGTTGTTGGAGAGGGCAGATTTCCTAAGAATTGTATACTTTAAGAGATACCAGCCCTTTTCTCTTCTAGCAGACGTACACTCCTGCCTATTAGGGCACTTTGTCCTTTGGTGACCTTAGCTTACCCAGAATCTCAGGGGCCTCTGGTCAGATCACTAATACCTGCTCCTTCACTGTAGAGGGGATAAGGTCAACACTCATGGGTCGGGAGAAGGGAAGCTACTACCATTCAGTAATGCTCCTGTCCTCCTCATTCCTCAGGACTTCAGTGCACTTCAGATTGCTGCCAGCATGACGGGCAAGTTTACCATTGGGGTGGCATTCGGTCTCATTTACCTGTACACAGCAGAGCTCTACCCAACCATCGTACGGTAAGAGGCTTTTTGGCTTGCGTCATCCTGTGGCTCCATTATAAGCCTAATATGAGCATCACCTTTACGATTATCTTTACGTCCCAGGAAAATCCTTTACTGAGCCATAAATGCTAAATAACTGGTACAGATGCTCTTAGGAAGCATAAAAACACATCCCTGCATTATTTGACAAGAAAGTTTAGCCCTGCTCTGGGATTGGATGGGAATGATGCACCTGCTGATCTCTGGCCAATCAGCTGCATCTGATGTCACAGGAGTCATTGTCTTCTTCCATGGCCAAGGACTTAAAGATGCTTTAACCATTCAAACATGCCCATCTGCCTAACAAAGTAAATTTGAATAAACCAAATAAGATTGAGCAGCACGCTCTCCTCTAAACCTGTCCACCCTCAGGGATGCAGCATAATGATGGAGGTGATGCCTGAGCAGTGAACGGTTGCATGGCTAGAAGTCCAGTGTCATTCCTAACTGTGCAGTACCCAAGAGCTGGGCTTTCTGTTAGGAAAATTTGAATTGAATCTCTCACCAAAGAAAGCCACACTCTCAGGACTCTGAGCAAATTCTGCACAGAGAGACAAACCATCAGGGTAGAAATCCCGATGCAGTCTGATCTAAAACTCTCAAATGCTAACTTAAATAGACAAAGAACTCCATCAACAGGTGCATATTTTCTAACTAAGTTTTAATGAGGTAAAAAGCAATCACTTCTTCTTACCTTTGAAGTTATGTTTCTCTACTAAGATAAGTAGACTTCTAACTACTACTACTACTACTATTAAACATTTCTATAGCGCTACTAGACTTACGCAGCGCTGTACAAATTAACATGAAAAGACAGTCCCTGCTGAACAGAGCTTACAATCTAAATTGGACAGACAAACAGACAGCTAGGGGTGGGGAAATTGCAGTGGTAGGGGTGATAAGTGAGGGTGTTGAGTAAGAGAGTCATGGTTAGGAGTCGAAAGCAGTAGCAAAGAGGTGGCTTTAAGCCTAGACTTGAAGACAGCCAGAGACTGAGCCTGACGTACTGGCTCAGGGAGTCTATTCCAGGCATAGGGAGCAGCGAGATAGAACTCATTAACTCATTAAAACATACCAATGGGATGATATAGTTGAGCGGGTTTTTCTGACTAGCAAGCTTTTACAGCTGCAAAACTTCTGGTCACCATTTAATGAGGTAAAATACATAAACATTTCTTTGCTTTTCCCTCTAATGGCTACTTAGATAAGGCTCAATCTATTTCCTTGCTAACAATCTAGTGAATTACAGTCATGGCCTATGAATGACTTTTCTTTACTCTACTCTGCAGTAAGGCCTAACTAATTCTAACATGCATTTCTCTAAGGCAAGCATAAGGTACAGTACATACGTAGAATAATTTCATTTTTTTATAACACTTTCTTTCTAGCCATTTCTTGAGGGCTGGGTATTCATGGTGCCACCTGGTGCCTGTGATATTTCTTAACAGAATTCTGCCAAGATTCATTATTGCCTTCTAGCACTCAGAGCACCTGGTCTTTCCTAACTCACATATTAACCCAACATGACCCTGCTTGATTTCTGAGATCCAACAGGTTCAGGCTTGCCCAGGCTACTGTTGCTGGAAATGAGTCCAGAGTAATAATGGCTTTGGAAGACACTGCATGTATTCAGGAGCATAGAAATAGACAAGAAGTGGGGGGGGGGGGGGGTAGGATGTACATAAATTTTGAGAAATAAAATTTGTTGTAACATAGTAAATGACGGCTGATAAAGACCTGAACGGTCCATCCAGTCTGCCCAACAAGATAAACTCATTTTACATGGTATGTAATACTTTATATGTATATCCGAGTTTGATTTGTCCCTGTCTTTCTCAGGGCACAGACTGTAGAAGTCTGCCCTGCACCGGTTTTATTCTCCAAATACCGGCGTCGCCACCCATGTCTGCTAAGATTCCATAGATCCATTCCTTCTAAACAGGATTCCTTTGTGTTTATCCCACGCTTGTATGAATTCCATTACTGTTTTCATCTCTACCACCTCCTGCAGGAGGGCATTCCACATATCCACCACCCTCTCTGTGAAAAAATACTTCCTGACATTACTCCTGAGTCTGCCCCCCTTCAACCTCAATTCATGTCCTCTAGTTCTACCACTTTTCCGTCTCCAGAAAAGGTTCGTATGCAGATTAATACCTTTCAAATATTTGAACGTCTGTATCATGTCACCCCTGTTTCTCCTTTCCTCCAAGGTATACGTGTTCAGGTCGGCAAGTCTCTCCTCGTACGCAAATCCCATACCGTTTTCGTAGCTTTTCTTTGCACCTCTTCCAGTTTTTTTACATCTTTAGCAAGATACGGCCTCCAAAACTGAACAGAATACTCCAAGTGAGGCCTCACCAACAACTTGTAGAGGGGCATCAACACCTCCTTTCTCCTGCTGGTTATGCCCCTCTCTACGCAGCCTAGCATCCTTCTAGCCACGGCCATCATCTTGTCACATTGTTTCTTCACCTTCAGATCCTCCGACAAAGTCTCTCTCCTGAGTCGAGCTTGCTAATCTCTCCCCTCCTATTCGGTATCTCTCTTTTGGGTTTCTACACCCCAAATGCATCACTCTGCACTTCTTGGCATTATATTTTAACTAATCAATAACAAATAGTACTGTTCTATATAAATTACAAAATCTTTATTAGTGAAAATAAATCAGTGCATTAAAAAACTACTAAAAAGAAACCCTGCAACTCACTCGCATAGCCATCCACACCACACTTATACCCTCATGAACCCTAAATTGCAGTTTCTTCAGTCTCTGTATATCGTGAGTGAGTTGCAAGGATACTTTTTAGTAGTATTTTAATGCACTGATTTATTTTCACTAATAAAGATTTTGTAATTTATATAGAACAGGAGTACTATTTGTTATTGATATTTTAGGTACTTCCTATTGTATGTATATCCCCTATTAAGATTAAGATTATATTTTAACTGCCAGACCCTTGACCATTCTTCTCATCGTTTCTACGCCCACCAGGGTATCCACTCTATTGGCTATCTTCGTGTCATCTGCAAAAAGGCAAACCTTTCCTTCCAACCCTTCCGCAATATCTCTCACAATTATATTAAACAAAATGGGCCCCAGCACTGAACCCTGAGGAAACCCACTGCTCACCATCTTTTCCTCCAAGCTGATTCCATTTACCACCACCCTCTGCCACCTGTTGGTCAACCAGTTTTCTATCCAGTTCACCACTTTTGGTCCTAAGTTCAGCCCTTTCAGCTTATTCATGAGTCTTCTGTGGGGGACCGTATCAAAGGCTTTGCTGAAATCCAAGTAGATTACATCTAGCGCACGGCCTTCATCCAGTTCTTTTGTCACCCAGTCAAAGAAGTCAATGAGATTGGTTTGGCAGGATTTTCCTTTGGTAAAGCCATGTTGCCTCAGGTCCTGTAACCTGTTGTCTTCTAGAAAGTTAACTATCCTTTCTCTCAGCAGTGATTCCATTACTTTTCCTACCACCAATGTGAGACTTACCGGTCTGTAGTTTCCCATTTCTTCCCTGTCTCCACTTTTGTGAAGAGGGACCACATCCGCTCATCTCCAATCTCACGGAACCTCTCCCATCTCTAAAGATATATAAGAGTCCTGCCAGGACCTCCCTGAGCTCCCTCACATATCATGGGATGTATCCCATCTGGCCCCATAGCTTTGCCCACCTTCAGATTCTCCAGCTGTTTATAAACTCTTTCTTCCGTAAATGGCGTAGTATCCACTCCATTCACAGATATTCCTTCAGCAGCCAACCGCAGTCCTTCACCAGGATTTTCCTCCGTGAACACCGAAGAGAAGTAATTGTTTAGCACATTCGCTTTATCTTCATCACTCTCCACATAGCCATTCTCATTATCTTTCAGTCTCGCAATTCCATGCCTATCTTTTCTCCTTTCTCCAATGTATCTGAAAAAGGTCTTGTCACCTCTCTTTACATCTTTAGCCATTTTTTCTTCCGCTCGCGCTTTCACTAGCCATATTTCCCTCTTTGCTTCTTTGAGTTTAATCCGATAATCATTTCCATGATTCTCTCGTTGCGTTCTTTTGTATCAGACTGTCTCTCTTCTATGTTTGTGCAGCGCTGCGTATGCCTTGTAGCGCTATAGAAATGCTAAATAGTAGTAGTAGTAGTAGTAATTTCTTGAACAAAGCCTCTTTTGCTCTTATTTTTTCAGCTACTTGGTTTGGAAAACCATATAGGCTTCCTGTTTCTCTTGGTTTTGTTTACTTTCCTCGCGTAAAGATCAGTTGCCATATTTATAGCAGCCTTCAGCTTTGACCACTGATGTTCCACTTCTCCTACGCCTTCCCATTTCAACAGCTCCTTTTTCAGGTATTACCCCATTTTATCAAAATCAGTACGTCTGAAATCCAGTTCTTTTAGTTTTCTGCATCCACACTGTGCCTTTGCCCTTATATCAAACCATATGGTGTGATGATCACTATTACATAGGTGGGCACCCACCCGGATATTAGAAACAATTCCTCCATTCATGACCACTAGATCCAGCATCGACCCTTCCCTCATGGGTTCTGTCACCATTTGTCTGAGCAAGGCACTTTGACAGGCATCCACAATCTCCCTGCTTCTTTCCAATTCTGCAGATGAGATGTTCCAATCCACATCAGACAAATTGAAATCTCCCAACAATAGCACCTCCCCTTTCATACCAATCTTTTGAATATCTTCTATCAGATCCTTGTCTAGCTTCACCATTTGTGCCGGAGGTCTGTAGATAACTCTCATGTGGATAAAGGTTCCATCTTCTCTTTCCAGGATGATCCATAAAGCTTCTTCCTTTCCCCAGGTTCCCCGCATTTCAGCCGCTCTGATATTGTCTCTCACATACAGCGCCACTCCTCCACCCCTGCGGCCCTCTCTATCCTTTCTAAAAAGATTATAGCCCGGTATAGTCCCATCCCATTCAAGAGAATCATTCAACCATGTCTCTGTAATAGCAACAATATCCAAGTTTTCTTCAAACATCAGGGCTTGCAAGTCTTGAACTTTTTTACCTAGACTACGAGCATTTGTGCTCATTGCTTTCCATCTGCGTAGAGAGTTTAGGTGGTTTTCTGTATTTAGATAACCTTTCCCTCTGCCATCAAGTTTATTCTGGGAGTGACTTTCTGAATTCCCTTGTTTCCTTTTGTCAGCCCCGCCTTCTAGTTTAAATGTCTAGAAACATACTGTCTGAATTTCTCCCCAAGGATCCTTTTTCCCGTCACCGAAAGATGTAGCCCATCATTACAGTACAACCTGTTATTTTTCCATGTATTACCCTATGCCCCTATGTGATTAAAACCTTCTTCTTTCACCAAGACTCAAGCCACTTATTGAACTCCACTGTTTTGTGTAGTCTTTCTTCTCCCTTCCCCCACGTGGGAATTATTTCAGAAAAAGCCACAGTCCAAACCAAAGATTTCAGTCCCTCCCCAAGCTTCTGGAATGCTCTCTGTGCTGTAAACTTGCTATTGTTGGCCAGGTCATTTGTCCCCAGGTGAATTACAACATCAGAATTTGAAGCCTCGCTCTCTTCTCGGATCACTTTCAGAATTTGGTCGGTACATCTGGTAGCTGAAGATCCTGGAAGGCATTTCACTAGGTTGGAACCCTTGAACTGTGTTCCTAAGTTAATGCCTCTGATAATGGAGTCTCCGATCAGTAAGAGTTTTCTGCTTTTCACCAATCTGTCATTTTTGGGGGGATGTTTCTGGGGTTGTGCTACTTTCATTGCCTCTGGTTCCACCACAGTACTTCTTTTTTCAGCATCATAATGATGCAACGCCGCAAAAGAATTTGACAGGGTCAAAGGTTGGGAAGGTGAGAGCTTCTGTGTCACAGATCTTAGTCTACCTGAGCCTACTGCGACCTGTCTATTCCTCTGTTGTTGCATTCTCTGTGGCAGTGGTAAATTGGCAGAGAATTGATTAATCCTGGATGCTTTTTTAGTTGAAGCTAATTCTTTCTTGAGTTTGTTGATCTCATCTTTCAAAGCTGATAATTGGGAGACAGATAGGACAAGCTCTAAGGCTCCAGATAGTTTGCCTTAGGATTAAAGCATAACATGTACTGCACTGAATAAAGGACATAGTAACAGTAATGTACCACAAGAGATCAGCAAAAGTGGTCTTCTATTAGTGAAGATAATATTTATTGTTGATAAGGAGGAAAGACTGGGAGAGAAAGCTCTCTTCTTCCAAGTCCCCCTGAAGTTTGGCAATCCAAATGCTTCCATTTATACCCTTAATCACATATGAGGTCATTAATCCATCTACACAGAATTTTATAGCATTAGCAAAACTTCTGTTTTTAGAACGCTGAACTTAATATAAGCAAATATGCTACAAGTCTAAAGTATAAAGTACAATGGAAAAAAACTATTACATTGTGTTTCTCAAATACATTTAATAATAGAGTAACATTTATAGCCTGTTCTCTTCAGTTAAACACAGAGTTGTTGTTGATTTACTTTTCCAAAAGGAGACATCTATCATAATACTTCTTTAACCTCTCTTATCTAAAGCTCTTTCTTTGTCTGCAGTAAAGAATGACTTCTATTTGTACATTCTGGCCTTCTTTTCACTAACCTAGCATTTGTCAATCCTCACATAAGACAATTTCTAATATTTTGCTGACAAAAAATGTTAACTCTAACTTTTCCAGTTCCACAGGGGCTCTCTTAAAACTGTAGTACTAGGCTAATAATTGTTACGGGTGGTATTTCAGGTCTCTTGCAGTTGGCAGCGGAAGCATGATGTGTCGCATTGGAAGCGTGGTCGCCCCTTTCTGTGTTTACTTGGCTGATGTCTGGGTCTTCATGCCACAGGTAACCTCAAGCGCAGAATGTACCTGTGCTTTGAAAAAGTGCCAGCCTCTAATAACCTTTTTACTGATTGATTACCAATTCGATCAGAAAACATCTTTGTATTAACTGCCCAGAGTCATGGATGGACTTAGGATAGGGCAGCCAGGACACGTAGCTCAGATTCTGCTTAGGGACAACAAATAGACTTCTCTGGACATGATTCTATGGGACACTGGATTTGAACATAGGAAGGTCCCAACAATTCCCATTTGGCTCACACACTGAGCACACAAGGTCATTACTCAAGACTTGGTCAAACTAATTTCAACTCTAAAATTAGAGCCTGATCACTGTAATGAAAGGTACTCACTGCTGTGATTGCTTAGGAAAGTATGGCATGCCATAGGACTAGTTATGGCAACTAGTTACACGGACTACTTCTACAGCCCTCTGTACAGTATCTGATCACTGCCCTCTTCCCTCCCCCCCAAACATACAGGCATTGATGTGTGTAAATTAGCAACTTGGCAAGGCTCAGGGAAACTTGGTAACCTGAGCTTGTAGCCAGCTGTCTTCAGGGTTTGTGACAGTGGGGGACCATGTGGTGGAGGGAAATATATGTGCAGGAGAGCCAACCCATGAGCTTGCAGACAGCCGCTAAAGGTCCTGCTGGACCTGCACATAGCCAGCAGCTCTCAAGCACATCTTGTTGCTTTGATGGTTGCTGCTGTGAGCCAGTGAGTATTTGTGGGAACTGGTAAGGAAGTTTGGAGAACTGTGGGGGGGACAGAAGAGAGAGAGATGCAGGAACAGGGGGTCTGTTGGGGAAGGGGGGTGGAGGCAGAGCCGTAGCGAGGGGAGCTGACACCCGGGGCGGGTCGCCGCTGCGCACCCCCCTCCCGGGTGCAGCACGGCGCACCCTCCTCCCGCTGGAGCGCACCCCCCCCCCCGAGCGCATACCTCCCCCCCCTCGGAACGCATACCTGCGGCGAGGGACGGGCGGGAGGGCCGATCCGCCCCGACTGCACGTTGCTGGGGTGTGTCGGCTCCGCGCTGGTTCACTGCTCTCTCTGTCCCGGAACAGGAAGTAACCTGTTCCGGGGCAGAGAGGGCAGTGCACCAGCGCGGAGCCGACACCCCCCAGCGGCGTGCACCCGGGGCGGACCGCCCCCCCGCCTCCCTCTTCCTACGCCACTGGGTGGAGGATAGGGTTACCATATGGCATATGGCTCCAGAAAAAGGAGGACGGATTGAGCCATCCGGGTTTTACTTCCATTGCTTTGCAATGGAAGTAAAACCTGGCTGGCTCAATTCCTTCCATTGAAAGCAATGGAAGTAAAACCCGGCTGGCTCAATCCGTCCTCCTTTTTCTGGAGCCATATGGTAACCCTAGAGGAGGACAGGAGGGAACAGAGATATGCTCAGGTCACAGTCTCCCTTGGAAGCATGAGTTCAAATCCCACTCCTGACAAGCCTGAGCTCCTTTCCTTCCAGTACCCAAAAACTGCATGGTTCCAGAGTTCAAATCCTGCTAGTGATTCTTGTGACAAGATTAGCATCAGGAAATGTCAACTTTATGGCCATGTATTTGAACGTGCTCATGGTTCTAGCTTTATAGAAGAGGAGGATGAATGATGAGGAGCTGCCACACAGGCTCTCGTTGCCCCACCCAATGAACTCAATCATCTGCCGGTGAGGTTTGGGGATCCCTGCCAGTCATGCTACTTCACCAAGCTGGTTCTATTTGTTGTTTTACTGTCCCCACCCCCAGTCTCTATCACCCTGGGCAACTACCACATTTGCCTAGTGGTATAGCCCAAGGAGGTTTAATTGACAGGAGATGGCATGACATCACAAGGCTGAAGCCTTCTCCCTCAGCAGCTGCCATCTTAATACACTCAAAACAATTCTCTGCCACATCTGCGTGCCTGAGGTTTAGTCTAGCCCTGATTAATACACCCCTCCCCCACCAAAAAAAGCCCCAACCTGGCATTTAAAAAAAAGCAGCCTGGTGGTCATTGTAGATGGCAGCAGCTGTAAAGTGACAGTGGCGTGGCAGGATAGCAGTGTCTCAGTAGATAAGAGCCTGGAGAGTGGTGGTGTGCTGCGGGAGCTGGATACTGCGTCTTGTCCTCAGGCAAAATTAGGGAGCTATCCCATGGTTTCTACCCTTCGCTTCCCTGACGATGAGGCGGCCATTTAGGATTCTTGTGGAGCTGTGAGAGCATGGCAGGTGTATGACTTGCTGGGTTTGGGGATTTAGCTTGGTAACGGGCAAGAGGTGTGCTGGAAAGACCTGAGAGGAAGTGCAAGTATTGTTATTATGGCTGTTATGGGCCTGATTTAATTAAGCTTTCTGCTTTGGGAAGCAATTAAACCTCCTGGGTGATAAGAAAAGGTCTGATTCACTGTGTTATCTGCACTGACTGTGGCAGCTTAGCTCCTGATGCAGAGGGTCAGTTTCAGTAATCTGGGATGTGTGTATATGTGTAAGATACAGGAGCAGTGAATGTTTAATTTTACTATTAATACTATGTTGTAAATTCTTCTCTTTTTTACATTAATCTCCGGATTTATTACTTTGGCAACAAATGGAAAACTGTCATGCCAACTTAAGTCATTAAGGGCCCTTTTTAATAAACGAGTGAGCGGAAGAGGGTGGAAGATCTGTTCGAGTACGAGGGCTGCAAAGTTGGATGAGGCATTTATAGGCGTTTGCTATTGTTTTGGGTGACTCAATATGGTAGCAGGTTCCGCCTACTGGCTTCAGGCCCTTGCAATGGGCCAAGCTATCTCCTGTCTACTAAACCTCCTTGGTATAGCCAGCTTTGTACTTCACTCTGTTGGAACTTGGGCCTTGTTTACTAATGTGTGTTAAAGTAAACATGAATTAGTTTGATTTAATGATTTAATGCAGTTAAATAAGGCACAGCCCGTTATTCTCAATGGTTCTCGTGTCCTTGGAGCATCTTGGTCCATTTCCCACTGTCTTTTCTGCTTTGCGTCCTTCGTTGGGATTTTAGTGTTCCTCCACCACAGTGGCCTTTCTTTGCACAAATGCCCAAATTCTGCCAATAAAAATGAAAGAAGTGGGAATAAAAACCAGGCTTATCAAAAAAACTGGAACCAGTGTGCCTGGGAAAAAGGCTTTTTTTCTGTGGCAAAAAATGGACGTGCGTCAAAATTAAAATGAGTGCGTGTCCATTTTCAGCCTGGGACCTTACCACCACCCATTGACTTAGCGGTATGAATCTCACGCGATAACTGGGCGGTAAGCATCAGTGGCAGGGGCTAGTTCCAATTTGACACACATCCAGGTGCCTACAAACCTTAGTAAAAGGGCCCCTTAAGTTAAGCATGTCAACTTGTGGCCTGCCCATGCTCCACCCAGACTCCCCCTGTTAAATACATCAGATATGTGTATTTAAGCTCATAGCTCGCACTTACACACGTATGTTCTGAACACTTACATGCATATGTAAGCAGGGACATATCTGTGTGGGGCCCCCGTAGATTTGGCCCTGAACCCCCCTGCCGACGACCCTCTCCACCCCCCCCCCTCCTGCCGCCAACCCGCCATCGCCTATCTTTGCTGGCGGGGCACCCCAACCCCCGCCTGCCGAGGTCCTCTCTTCCGTTGCAGCAAAGCTTCCTGTTCTGAGTCTGACGTCCTGCACGTACAACGTGCAGGACGTCAGACTCAGAATTTGAAACTGAAGGAAGCTTTGCTGCAACGAAAGAGAGGACCTCGGCTGGCGGGGGTTGAGGTCCCCCGCCAGCTTTGCAATGGAAGAACCTCGGCTGGTGGGGGTTGGGGTCCCCCACCAGCTTTGCAACAGAAGGACCTCGGCTGGCGGGGGTTGGGAGTCCCCCACCAGCAAAGATAGGCGGCGGGAGAGGTTTGGCGTCGGGAGGGGGGTGGAGAGGGTCGTCGGCAGGGGGGTCATCGGCGTCGGGGGGGGGCTAAAATTTGCCTCTCACTCTGGCTCTGGCCCCCCCCCCCTCCTGCCAAAGTCCAGAAACGCCTCTGTATGTAAGTGTCACCCCTCAGTGTGGATGACCACATCAAGTCCTTCTTTACATCCGATCCTCAAAGAACATACAGCCTGCAGAGACTCTCTAACTTCCTATCTCCCCACCCTCCTCAATGCACGTTATCATCAGTCATATACTATGTATATCATTTGCTGTCTTACAGTTGCTGGTAGGCTTCATGGCACTTCTTACTGGGGCGTTGACGCTGATGCTTCCGGAGACTCTGGGAGAGCCACTGACCAGTACCATGGAGGAAGCTGCAGCACTGGGAGCAAGGAGAGACAGGAGAGCGCAGAAGGAGGAGACGGCCTTCAGCGATGTGGCATTAGAAAAACTGGAGGCCCCTGTCTGAGTTTCAGTGTCAGGACAAACATACATCCCTACCACCATCACCCAGACTGCTGCAGGATCTAGGGAATCCCCACTGCTATAGCCCTGAGTGAGGGCAGGTCCCCTAGTTAACTCCCACTACCATAACTTGGACTGGGAACCACTGCATGGTCGTTGCCTATCACTCTCCTCCTGACTAGGGTCATTGGCCCACGAAGCCAGGGTCTGAGGAGCTGCTGTACCTGATTTGCAGAAGCTTCAGGCTGTATCTTCAGGAAGAAGTCCCAGTTTTCAGTGTTTATGTGTTTGATGTATATTATTTGGGAACTTTTCATCCTTATCTGTGATTTTTTTTAAAACTGTTATAACAGAACATTGTTTTGGGTTCAGCTCTTCCACAAGAATCACCGTGTACTTTTCCAGATGATAATGTGATAAAGACAAGCAGCTTTGTGGCATCATTATATTTCACTTCTAGCATCACGCGGGGCGAACAGAAATTACTGGCAGAAAATGAATAACACCTGCTAAACAGCGCTTCTACATTCAAGAGAGAAAGAAAGACCGAAAGGCGTGATAATAAATTGTCAGGACCAAATTGTCCAGCTGCTCAGTGGCAGAGGGGAGGGATCTGGGTTCAATTCACAGTTCGGGTCCTCTGTTTCCCAGCCACATTTCGCTGGGAACACTGCAGAGGCAACGTTTACAGTCCCAGTCATTGTGCGATGGTGCCTCCTAGTGGTTGGGTTTAAGGCCCATGATTGTAGGTTTCCAGAAGGAGCAGTGGCAAAGCATATGCTAGGCCCCTTCCCGAGGACCATCGCTACAATGATGGGACTAAAGTGAGTTGGGACTCAGGGCCGGTCCTAGGGTCTCTGGCGCCCCCCAGCAGACTATGAGTTGGCGCCCCCCCCCCCAATCTCCTTAATCTCTTCTCCCACCCTGCCCCTGTCCAGCGATTCTCCTTCGCCCCATCCCCCACCGCCCTTGGTACTTTAAATCTTTAATTTACCTCCGTTCCAGCAGCCACGTCATTTGAAAGCCCTGCCCTGTCTCTAGCCTTCCTTCCCTCGTGAGTTCGTTCCCTCGGAGTCCCGCCCTCGAGGAAATGACATCAGAAGGTGGGACTGCGGAACGAAGTAACGAAGGGAGGGAAGGCTAGAAACAGGGCAGGGCTTTCAAATGACGTGGCTGCTGGAACGGAGGTAAATTAAAGATTTAAAGCACCAAGGGGGGCGCAGTATGGCGGCGCCCCCCTGCGGTGCTTACCCTGCATACCGGGTTTGACCGGCCCTGTTGGGACTGGAACTAAAATAGAAGAAAAGACCCCGGGTAGCTGCAGTGAAGTCTCAGGGTGTCATAGCCTAGCAGACAGCTTCCAGTTGAATTGCAAGAACAAACGAATGGAAAGAAATTGCCACAAATAAATGCAAGTATCTTCCACTTACGGAGCACGGCATATGATGATCATAATAGTCAACCAGTCTGTCCAGTTATTTACATACCCGCAGCAACTTCTTCTTTTTTTTTCACCATAACCACATGATGGGGCCTTTTCCTAACTGAAGTCAAGTGCTAATGCATGCCTAACGCTGCAAGAGAAAGGATGTGCTGAAATCTCTACATACTAATCACAGGTTAAATACGTTTTTCAAAATTTGAAATGGTGTCATGGCAGAGAGTGGGTGTTCCTGAGCTAACCAGTTAGCACCAGCGGCATAGCCAGACTTCGGCAGGAGGGGGGGTCCAGAGCCCGAGGTGAGGGGGTACATTTTAGCCTTCCCTCCTGGCGCCGCCAACACCCCCCCCCCCGCCATTGCCAACCCCCCCGCCACTGCCACCACCGCCACCAACCCTGCTGACAACCCTCTCAACCCCCCCCCCCCCCGCCGCTGCCATCGCCTACCTTTGCTGGCGGGAGACCCCAACCCCCACTAGCCAAGGTCCTTCCGGCGCAAGGCTTCGTTCTGTTTCTGTGAGTCTGACATTGTCAGACTCAGAAACAGAACGAAGGAAGAAGAGGACCTCGGCTGGCGGGGGTTGGGGTCCCCCGCCAGTAAAGGTAGGTGGCGGCAGGAGGGGGGTTGAGAGGGTCATCGGCAGGGGGGGGGGTCAAAGTTGGTGGCGGGGGGGTTAAAATGTGCCCTCTCACCTTGGGCTCTGGACCCCCCTCCCGCCGAAGTCTGGCTACGCCCCTACATTGGGCACGCTTAGACGCTTATGTGGCTTCGTGAAAGGGCCCCTTAAGTTGTTGCTGCATTGATTATAGTTTCAAGTTTTGTGCATTGAAAGATTTTTTTTATGCCAATGATGAAGAGTTGTCGGTTGCCAAGGGTGTTATTGCCTTGAACTCGTTGAGGCTTTTTCCTTTCAATGCTTAATATAAGCTTGGTGCATTATTAGTTGAAACATTCTAAGAACAATTTCGATAGCTGTATTTGTGAGTAGCATTTTGAGTTCTTACCCCATTTTTTGCTTGCTTGAGTAGAAACATTAGCACATGGCCTGCTAATGCAGAAAATTGGTAAAAGTGGCCTTAGCATGTGGGAAAGACCCATCTAAGGGTCACTGCAGCTTAGTAAAAGCATCTCTATGTAAATTAAGCCAGTGCACAGACCAAACTTCTTTTCATTTATTTCCATTTATTACTTCCCACCAAATCTAAGCTTAGAGCGACATACATCACCAAACATTAAAATTACAAATTTCTGAAATAATTTCACCTAAGCAGAAAAACAAAAAAAACTTCATAAAAACTGTTAAAATACACAAAAAGTTTTGAAAAGCACCAGTTGATTTGAAATAGCCTAAATGTAATCATATGTCTAAAAACTGTCATATCTCCAATCTCTCAGATATTTGGGCAGAGAATATTTTTTATGAGTCTTCTGAAGATCAATCTCCTTTAGCAAAGGAAGACAAAATATACAGACAGCTGCTAATCTCAAAGATCTAGCAGGTCTGCAGTGGGTATGCACTGCAGATATTTGCAGACCAGTGTAAAAATGTTAAATGTTACATGATCAGCTACCCACAACCTATTTCAGGAACCCCTCATAGAAATAGGATGGCCTTGCATTATTACGTCCTCGACCAGTCTGATTGAAACATTGTAATCCGTATAAAACTCTGGTCAATAAATCCTTGTAAAGCCTGTAAGAACTATCATATTCCATCAAGTCCAATATCTTGTTTGCAACAGTGGCCAATCCAGGTCACAAATACCTGGCAAGATCCCAAAAAAGTACAAAACATTTTATACTGCTTATCCCAGAAATAGTGGATTTTCCCCAAGTCCATTTAATAACGGTCTATAGGCTTTTCCTTTAGGAAGCCGTCCAAACCTTTTTTTAAACTCCGCTGAGCTTAACCTGCCTTTACCACATTCTCTGGCAACGAATTCCAGAGTTTAATTACACGTTGAGTGAAGAAAAATTTCTCCGATTTGTTTTAAATTTACTACATTGTAGCTTCATCGCATGCCCCCTAGTCCTAGTATTTTTGGAAGTCGTCCCATCCCCTTTATCATTTTCGTTGTCCTTCTCTGCACCTTTTCTAATTCCACTATACTTGACAGCATCCCAAAAAATAGTAAGATTCCATGCTGATTACATCAAGGGATAAGCAGTAGATTTCCCCCAAATCTACCTTCATAACTGTTTATAGACTTTTCCTCTACGAACTTGCCAAACTTTTTTTTAAACCCAGCTACATTATCTGCTTTTAATACATCATCCAGCAACAGATTCCAGAGCTTAATTGTGCGTTGAGTGAAAAAATGTATTCTCTGATTTAAAATAAGTCTTGATGTTATGGTTGAACTACCATCACAGGATCTTCTTTAACATAGTAACATAGTAGATGACGGCAGAAAAAGACCTGCACGGTCCGTCCAGTCTGCCCAACAAGACAAACATATGTGTATACCTTACCTTGATTTGTACCTGCCTTATTCAGGGCACAGACCGTACAAGTCTGCCCAGCAGTATTTCCCGCCTCCCAACCACAAGTCCCGCCTCCCATCACAGGCTCACAGACAAACAAGGATGGAAAAGTCGCACATGAAGTTGAAAGAAAGTAGATTTATCTATTGAAAAATCTTGAATATCTATCTTCACATGAGAATCAATCATGGTTCCAGACAGAAGATTGGCAAGCAAGTTAGACATCCTAGTTGATACAAATTGTAAACTGGGTCAGAAATCGATTGAGTAAAGAGAGCGTAGTACACAATGGGGTTGGCATTGTGCCCAGACCTCCTTAATGACTTGATAAAGGACATCAAGGAAGGGTTAGAAAGAACAAACTTTTTTTTGTCTTTTCACAGATTATATGAAAACTGCCAACCAGGGGTGTAGCCAGACCTCAAGGTGGAAGGGGGCCAGAGTCCAAGGTGGGGGGGGGGGGCACATTTTGGTTGCCACCTTGCCATCCCCCCTCCGCCACTCACTGCCACTGCTGTACATCTTGGCTGGCAGGGATCCCCAACCCCCACCAGCTAAAGCACCGCCACTGCAAATACCTTGGCTGATGGGGTCCCACCCCCCACCAGCTGAAGACTTCATCCACTGCTGGTCTGCGGAGGTGGCGCCGCATTGCCTGCCCTGCTCTCCTCTTCATGTCCGGCATTCTCAATTTCACTAAAAGGAGCGTGCCTGACATGAGGAGAAGAGAGAGCAGAGCAGGCAATGCAACGCCTCCGCCGCAGACCAGCACTGGACAAAGTCTTCAGCTTGCGGGGATTGGGGACTCCTGCCAGCCAACCAGGGGCCCAGAGCAAATTTGGGGGGCCCAGGCCCCTGTGGCCCCACCTAGCTACTTCACTGCTGCCAACAGAACAGAACATGCTAGAGGGGAGAAATAAAATGAATTTTCAAGTACTAAAAATGGTCAAACATATGGTAACTGTGCTTTTATCCAGATAAATGCAAAATTGTGCCTTTGGCATGTAGAAATCCAGAGGGTCGGTATCTTTTTGCAGGTGAATAAATGGCAGTCACCAGATCTAAGGGCTGTTAGTAATCTCTGCCTATCATTCAAAATGGCCGTCATACTGAGGAGTTGAGGGCGGCCAATTAACACCAATTTTTAAAAAGAGCTATTTGGGTAATCTGGGAATCTACAGACCAGTAAGCATGTCATGGATACCAGATTAGTAACTGATTCCAGAGCAAAGGACCAAAGTATGAAACGCACAATTCCTGGTAGTCATCAGTTACAGTTAGGTTTCTTATAGTCCGCTAATTCAATTTGCATAGTTCAAAGTGGATTATAGCAAGAATCTAGATCACAGTATGTCTAGGATGTAAAATAAATTAAAATTTTGGCATAGATAAGACTATTTCTTAATCACATATTCAGAGAATAGTAAAGTCTTTAAATCCTTCTTAAACATATTATTGGTAAATAAAGACCTTAAATTAATAGGTAACAAATTTCTTCATAATATTGCCTTTAGGACTCAGGAAATCCACCTAGTGAATAATGCAGAATAGATATTAAATAGCTTGGTACTATTATTATTATTATTATTTGTTGCATTTATATCCCACATTTTCCCACCTCTTTGCAGGCTCAATGTTTCCTACTCCATGCACAGTTTTCCAAAGCAAACAACCTAGTTTAAAGGTTATCCTGGCTTTTCAACAGGAAGCCAATGGATTTTAATGAAATAAGCTGTAATTTTATCCGATTTTCTAAGAGAATATATCAAAAGAATGGCCACGTTCAAGTTGGTTTGTATTTTTCTCAGCAAGTATTTTGGCAAACCCTAAGTAGACAATATTACAATAGTCCAACTTACTAAGAATTAATGACTGGACCAAAGTCTGAACAGATCAGTTGGTAAGTATTTACGAATAGCCCTTAATCTTCTCATAATATAAAATGAGCTCTGAACAAGCAAATTTATGAGATTCCATGGATAATTTATTGTCCAACATAATACCCAATATTTTTATAGACTGATCCAGAATAAAACTTTCTCCATCAATAATCAGGTTTGACCTCAGTCCTGATTCATTTTAGTCTCGACAAGTAGGGACTTAGTTTTCTCTTTATTTAATTTCAAATAATGAGCCGTCATCCAACTGGAGATAAGTGAAAAACAGTGGGAGATTGTATTGTACACATCCTGTATAGCAGGAGCAACCGGAAAAACAATAGTAATATCGTCCGTGTAAATATAGCTTTCGTAACCTTCTTTCTCCAGAAGTCTGCCCAAGGAGGATGTAAGAACATTATTTATTTATTTATTTATTGCACTTGTATCCCACATTTTCCCACCTTTTTGCAGGCTCAATGTGGCTTACAAAGTCCTGTCATGGCATGACCATTTCAGGGTACAGAGATACAATTGGTGTTGCAAAGATATTGGTAATAACAAGGCTAATAGTCGGTCTAGTCAAACAACATGATTGGCGACGGAAGTGAACCCTGTGGAACACTCGAAGGTAATACCCAACTTTTAGACAGGTTTCCCTGAAATTTTAACACAGTAAGATCGAACAGTCAGCAAACCTCTGAACCAAGACAGAATATTTCCAGTTATACCAAATTTATCCAGAATTTCCAATAATACTTCATGATCCACCAAATCGAAGGCACTAGATGAGTGAAGTGGCGTGGAGGAGTCGCCTAGTGGTTAGTGCAGAGGACTTTGATCCTGGGTTCGATTCCCACTGCAGCTCCTTGTGACTCTCGGCAGGTCACTTAACCCTCCATTGCCCCAGGTACAAATAAGTACCTGTATATACCATGTAAACCATTTTGAATGTAAGAAAGGTGGTATATCAAGTCCCTTTCCCATTCCATTCCCAGTTGTACAATGAGAACAGCTTGTTTCCTACTTAAAAGATTTCTTACATTGTTCATTAAGGCAGCTGACAAAGTTTTTGTACTGTGATTTGTGCGGAAACCAGATTGTGACTTATGTAGTAGACGGAACTGATCTAAATGAGACATCAGTTGTTTAGTTGCCTCCATTATTTTGATAAACTAGGGAATGGATGCTATTGGTCTACAGTTTGCTACAACCCCCTTAGCAGCTGAAGAATGTTTTAATATACAGTGGGGGAAATAAGTATTTGATCCCTTGCTGATTTTGTAAGTTTGCCCACTGACAAAGACATGAGCAGCCCATAATTGAAGGGTAGGTTATTGGTAACAGTGAGAGATAGCACATCACAAATTAAATCCGGAAAATCACATTGTGGAAAGTATATGAATTTATTTGCATTCTGCAGAGGGAAATAAGTATTTAATCCCTCTGGCAAACAAGACCTAATACTTGGTGGCAAAACCCTTGTTGGCAAGCACAGCGGTCAGACGTCTTCTGTAGTTGATGATGAGGTCTGCACACATGTCAGGAGGAATTTTGGTCCACTCCTCTTTGCAGATCATCTCTAAATCATTAAGAGTTCTGGGCTGTCGCTTGGCAACTCGCAGCTTCAGCTCCCTCCATAAGTTTTCAATGGGATTAAGGTCTGGTGACTGGCTAGGCCACTCCATGACCCTAATGTGCTTCTTCCTGAGCCACTCCTTTGTTGCCTTGGCTGTATGTTTTGAGTCATTGTCGTGCTGGAAGACCCAGCCACGACCCATTTTTAAGGCCCTGGCGGAGGGAAGGAGGTTGTCACTCAGAATTGTACGGTACATGGCCCCATCCATTCTCCCATTGATGCGGTGAAGTAGTCCTGTGCCCTTAGCAGAGAAACACCCCCAAAACATAACATTTCCACCTCCATGCTTGACAGTGGGGACGGTGTTCTTTGGGTCATAGGCAGCATTTCTCTTCCTCCAAACACGGCGAGTTGAGTTCATGCCAAAGAGCTCAATTTTTGTCTCATCTGACCACAGCACCTTCTCCCAATCACTCTCGGCATCATCCAGGTGTTCACTGGCAAACTTCAGACGGGTCGTCACATGTGCCTTCCGGAGCAGGGGGACCTTGCGGGCACTGCAGGATTGCAATCCGTTATGTCGTAATGTGTTACCAATGGTTTTCGTGGTGACAGTGGTCCCAGCTGCCTTGAGATCATTGACAAGTTCCCCCCTTGTAGTTGTAGGCTGATTTCTAACCTTCCTCATGATCAAGGATACCCCACGAGGTGAGATTTTGCGTGGAGCCCCAGATCTTTGTCGATTGACAGTCATTTTGTACTTCTTCCATTTTCTTACTATGGCACCAACAGTTGTCTCCTTCTCGCCCAGCGTCTTACTGATGGTTTTGTAGCCCATTCCAGCCTTGAGCAGGTGTATGATCTTGTCCCTGACATCCTTAGACAGCTCCTTGCTCTTGGCCATTTTGTAGAGGTTAGAGTCTGACTGATTCACTGAGTCTGTGGACAGGTGTCTTTCATACAGGTGACCATTGCCGACAGCTGTCTGTCATGCAGGTAACGAGTTGATTTGGAGCATCTACCTGGTCTGTAGGGGCCAGATCTCTTACTGGTTGGTGGGGGATCAAATACTTATTTCCCTCTGCAGAATGCAAATAAATTCATATACTTTCCACAATGTGATTTTCCGGATTTAATTTGTGATGTGCTATCTCTCACTGTTACCAATAACCTACCCTTCAATTATGGGCTGCTCATGTCTTTGTCAGTGGGCAAACTTACAAAATCAGCAAGGGATCAAATACTTATTTCCCCCACTGTAGGTGTTAAAATAATATCAGCAAAATCTTTAGGGAATGTACCAGTACTGAAATGATCGTCAATCCAATGAAGCAGAACCTTTTAAAACTCTGTAGGCATCACTTTCATTAAATAAGTCAGACAACTGTCTAAACAGCAATGTGATTTTGCAAATTTTTGAGATAAAGAATCAAGCTCATCTAGGGAAACCTTATGAAAAGTACACCAACTACAGTCTGCTGTATAACTTTCAACAGGTGGAGAATAATCATAAGATCTATCCTTACTATTATCATATGTATGTAATGACTCAAATAAACCTTGAACCTTCTCTCAAAAGAAGGATGTTAACTGATCTGCATTGGGTAATAGGTCTCCTGACTTTCAGAAATACGAGATGTATCAGTAAGTCTATTGACTACGTTAAGAGGTCTTCTCACATTAGAAATGTCTCTAATAAAAAAGGAAGCTTCAACAAGGTCAGCTGGGAAGAACAAAGACTTTGACGGTATGTACTGATTAATTAACACTGATACCTAGGACAATACCGACAACCAGTGCTGGAGCTGCATAATTAACCGGGCAAGTAGGACCACTTAAACAGAAGTCCTCACCATTCAGCACTGAATACTGGCCATTCCCACATAACTGAAGATCTAGGTATTCATTGCTGGTGTTATTGTTTGACGTTGACTATCTGGAACTATTTTAGCTGGTGCTATGTGCAAAGCTAACCTATGCCTTCTGAATATTAACCTCAAAATTACTGACCCTATAAAGCAAAATTACTTACCTGTAGCAGGTATTCTCCGAGGAGAGCAGGCTAATTATTATCACATGTGGGTGACGTCATCCACGGAGCTCAGTGTAGAAATGTTGTGTAGTGTACTTTCATAAGTAAATAAGAATAGCCATACTGGGTCAGACCAATGGTCCATCTAACCCAGTATCCTGTTTCCAACAGTGGCCAATCCAGGTCACAAGTACCTGGCAGAAACCCAAGTCATGGCACCATTCCATGCTACCAATCCCAAGGCAAGACATGGCTTCCCCATGTCTGTCTCAATAGCAGACTATAGACTTTTCCTCCAGGAACTTGTCCAAACCTTTTTTAAACTCAGATACGTTAACCACTGTTACTACATCCACAGCTTAACTATTCGTTGAGTGAAAAAATATTTCCTCCTATTTGTTTTTAAAGTATTTCCATGTAACTTCATTCAGCATTCCTTTAAGAATTTAAGGCTGCGCTCCCACTGCGCGTGTGCGGGTGTTTTCCCATCCAAATCGCAAGCGCAGGACCAGAAATAAAATAACATAATTGAAAACTAAATTTAACTTCTAGGGGAGGTAGGAGGGTATGTGAGATTAATGCGGCCTACTTGTCCTCGGAGAAAGCAAAGTTACTTACCTGTAGCAGGTATTCTCCTAGGACAGCAGACCAATTATTCTCACATGTGGGAATCCCTAGCTACCAGGCTCACTGAAAGCAACATGAGAACAATAGGGATTCACAACAGGCCGTGCAAGTCAATTAACCTGAAACTATATACACTCTGGTTGAGAGTGCAGCCTGGAACAGAACAAAATGGGCCTAGGAGGGTGGAGTTGAATTCTAGACCCCAAACAAATTCTGCAGGACTGTCTGACCAAACCAGCTGTCATGTTGGGTGTTCTGCTCAAGACAGTAGTAGGATGTGAATGTGTGGACTGAAGACCACATTACTGCCCTGCAAATCTCTTCAATGGAGGCTGATCTCAAGTAGGCTACCGATGCAGCCATAGCTCTGACATTGTGAGCCGTGACATGGCACACCAGAGTCAGCCTGGGCATAAGTGAAAGAGATGCAGTCTGCCAGCCAATTTGAAAGAGTGCGTTTACCAATGGCTATTCCCATCCTGTTGGTATCAAAAGAAACAAAATGCTAAGTGAACTATCTATAGGGCCTTGGGTGAACCCTTACAGAGTTGGTCTTGAGACCAGACTCAGAGAGGTGTAGAAGGTATTCAAGCAGGTTCTGTGTAGGCATGAAGTACGATCTAGGGCTCTGCTCTCACAATAGGTGGCAGTATAACACCTTTTAGTAGAAGTTTTCCTAGAAGCCAGCAAAACCTTAGACACACCCTCCTGGAGATTCAAGGAAACAAATTTTACGCTCTCAACATCCAGGCCGTGAGAGCCAGAGACTGGAGTTTGGGATGCAGAAGATATCCCTTGTTCTACATGATGAGGGTCAGAAAGTCAAGTCTCCATGGTTCTTCGGAAGATAACTCCGGAAGAAGCAGGAACCATATCTGCCTGGGCCAATAAGGGGCAATCAGGATCATGGTTCCCCAGTCTTGCCTTTCGAGCATTCCAAATTGCCTAGAGCTCCTCCAGGAAGTTGAACTATAAACCCATTTCCTGAGCTGACCATGAGCCTTGAGTGTGAAACCCATCTAAACGAGTTTCCCATCCCTGGTTGGATGCATCCATTGTCAGCACCTTCTAGGGACGAGGAATTTGGAATGGTAGTCCCAAGGTCAAATTGGATCAATTGTCATTCGAGCAACCCTTGAGCTGGCTCAAGTCCTCCTCTGGTGGACATCTGCTAGGTGTCCTATGACCTGAGACCACTGAGAAGCTAGGGTCCACTGGGCAGATCTCATATGGAAATGTGCCATGGGAGGAACATGTACAGTGGAGGCCATGTGACCCAACAACCTCAACATTTATCAAGCTGTGACCTGCTGGCTGCTCCAAACTTGAGCAGCAATGGTAACAAGGGTGTCTGCCTGTGCCAGAGGGAGAAAGGCTCGCGTTTGAACTGTCTCTAGTAGAGCTTCTAAAAACTCTAATTGCTGAACTGGTGGTAGATGGGACTTGGGGTAGTTGATAATGAACCCCAGTAGCTCCAGCACCTGAATAGTTCTCCACATAGACTCCTGAGCACCCTCCTTCAATGTGCTCTTCAACCAATCATCCAGGTAGGGATACATATGAACTCCCAGTCTGTGTAGTGACGCTGTGACTACTGCTAGACACTTGGTGAATACCATAGAAGCTGATGAGAGGCTATTTTGCAGAACGTGGTACTGGATGTGTTGTGCCCCCACCCAGAATCAAAGTTACTTCCTGTGGCCTGGAAGTATTGGGAAGTGAGCATAGGCATCCTTTAAGTCCAGAGATCATAGTCAGTCTGGTTCTTGAATTATGGGAAGAAGGGAGCCCTGGGAAACCATCCTGACTTTTCTTTGACCAAATATTTGTTCAGGGCTTCCCCATGTCTGTCCCAGTAGCAGACTATGCACATTTCCTCCAGCAACTTGTCCAAACATTTTTTTAAAAACCAGATATACTAACTGCAGTTACTATATCCTCCGGCAAAGAGTTTCAGAGCTTATCTATTCTTTGAGTGAAAATCTGTTTCCTCCTATTTATTTTAAAAGTATTTCCATGTAATTTCATTGAGTGGCCCCTGATCTTTGTACTTTTTGAAAGAGTAAAAAAATCAATTCACTTCTACACCACTCAGGATTTCGTAGACCTCAGTCATACCTCCCCTCAGCTGTCTCTTTTCCAAGCTAAAGAGCCCTTTAGCCTTTCTACTACTACTACTACTACTTATCATTTCTATAGCGCTACTAGATGTACACAGCGCTGTACACTTGAACATGAAGAGACAGTCCCTGCTCGACAGAGCTTACGATCTAATTAGGACAGACAAACAGGACAAGCAAGATAAGGGACTATTAAAGTGAGGATGATAAAATAAGGGTTCTGAACAAGTGAATAAGGGTTAGGAGTTAAAAGCAGCATCAAAAAGGTGGGCTTTTAGCTTAGATTTGAAGACGGTCAGAGATGGAGCTTGACGTACCGGCTCAGGAAGTCTATTCCAGGCATATGGTGCAGCAAGATAAAAGGAACGGAGTCTGGAGTTAGCGGTGGAGGAGAAGGTTCAGATAAGAGAGATTTACACAGCGAACGGAGTTCCCGGGGAGGAATGTAGGGAGAGATGAGAGTGGAGAGGTATTGAGGAGCTGCAGAATGAATGCACTTATCTATATAAATAATTCTCACCTCCAATTCTGAAGCTCACTGTGTGGCAGGGAAACACTGAAGCCCTGTACTGTTGTAGGCTGTCAGCACCACTTACTCTCACTCTCACTCATACACCCGCCCTCAGCCACGCCCTATCAAGACCTAATCCGCAACCCGAACGTTCTAATGAAGCCCCCAAGCTCCACCCTCTTCCGTGAAGGGTTCGTAACTTCATGGTGGTGAAGCCTCTCCACAGCCCATGTCTCTCTGCCACGCCCTCGTTGGATTGAGGGGTTGGATGGAGGGGTAGGGAAGCAAAGTTTAAAGGATATCATTTCTGAAAACTTATACTGTAGGATCCTGTCATGCATGTTGAGATGTTTGCCATTATAGTAGACTTACGCCTGGTCAAGTTTAAGATGTGGGATAGTGTAACTATATTTTTAAATATTGGTTTTTCTGTATGTTGATGCTGGGCATACTACTTAGAAATCCATCATCAAGTGCATTCTAATGCATTATTTTGTAGCAAGAAACACTACTCTGTGCCAGATCTGGTGGTGGGAGGCGGGGAATAGTGCTGGGCAGACTTATACGGTCTGTGCCAGAGCCGGTGGTTGGGAGGAGGGGCTGGTGGTTGGGAGGCGGGGATAGTGCTGGGCAGACTTATACGGTCTGTGCCACAGCCGGTGGTGGGAAGCGGGACTGGTGGTTGGGAGGCAGGGATAGTGCTGGGCAGACTTATACGGTCTGTGCCAGAGCCGGTGGTTGGGAGGAGGGGCTGGTGGTTGGGAGGCGGGGATAGTGCTGGGCAGACTTATACGGTCTGTGCCACAGCCGGTGGTGGGAAGCGGGACTGGTGGTTGGGAGGCAGGGATAGTGCTGGACAGACTTGTACGGTCTGTGCCAGAGCCGGTGGTTGGGAGGCAGGGCTGGTGGTTGGGAGGCGAGGATAGTGCTGGGCAGACTTATACGGTCTGTGCCAGAGCCGGTGGTTGGGAGGAGGGGCTGGTGGTTGGGAGGCGGGGATAGTGCTGGGCAGACTTATACGGTCTGTGCCACAGCCGGTGGTGGGAAGCGGGACTGGTGGTTGGGAGGCGGGGATAGTGTTGGGCAGACTTATACGGTCTGTGCCAGAGCCGGTGGTGGGAAGCGGGACTGGTGGTTGGGAGGCAGGGATAGTGCTGGACAGACTTGTACGGTCTGTGCCAGAGCCGGTGGTTGGGAGGCAGGGCTGGTGGTTGGGAGGTGAGGATAGTGCTGGGCAGACTTATACGGTCTGTGCCAGAGCCAGTGGTTGGGAGGCAGGGCTGGTGGTTGGGAGGCGAGGATAGTGCTGGGCAGACTTGTACGGTCTGTGCCAGAGCCAGTGGTGGGAGGCGGCGCTAGTGGTTGGGAGGAGGGGATAGTGCTGGGCAGACTTATACGGTCTGTGCCCTGGGGGGGATGGGTACAGATAAAGGTAGGGTATTCACATGAGTTTGTCTTGTTGGGCGGACTGGATGGACCGTGCAGGTCTTTTTTCTGCCGTCATCTACTATGTTACTATGTTATATGTATATACACAGTGCCCACCATTATTAGCTCTGGGCCCACCCAAAATGTTAGGTCTGGCTACGCCACTGTTAGGGAGTAGAAATCCACGGGAGACATATGTGTTAGGCGGACGGGGAGAGGGATCTTGGGGTGATAGTATCTGAGGATCTGAAGGCGACGAAACAGTGTGACAAGGTGAAGGGAGGCAGACTCAAGAAAAATGTCAGGAAGTATTTTTTCATGGAGAGAGTGGTGGATACTTGGAATGCCCTCCCGCGGGAGGTGGTGGAGATGAAAACGGTAACGGAATTCAAACATGCATGGGATAAACATAAAGGAATCCTGTTCAGAAAGAATGGATCCTCAGAAGCTTAGCCGAGATTGGGTGGCAGAGCCGGTGGTAGGAGGCGGGGCTGGTGCTGGGCAGACTTCTACACTCTGTGCCCTGAAAATGGTAGATACAAATCAAGGTAAGGTATACACATAAAGTAGCAAATATGAGTTTATCTTGTTGGGCAGACTGGATGGACCGTACAGGTCTTTCTCTGTCGTCATCTACTTTGTTACTGTCAATTAAAATGTTCTATTACGTATTGCATTGACATTGGAATGGAAGAGTAGCCTAATGGCTAGTGTAGCAGGTTTTGATCCTGGCAACCTGAGTTTGATTCCCTCTACAGCTCCTTGTGACCTTGGGCAAATCACTTAACTCTCCATTGCCCCAGGTACAAAGACTGTGAGCCCTCTAGGGACAGAGAAGATACCTGCATGTGATGTGTACAGCTAGTAGCGCTACAGAAATGATTAGTAGTAGTAAACGTTGTAAGTAGTATACTATGCCATACTTTGTATTGTTAGTTGAATATTTTTACTGCTGTAATTGCCTATTGCTCATGTTTGTTCTATTCTTATTGAACTCCGCCTTGAGTGAATTCCTTGAAAAAGGTGGTAAATAAATCCTAACAAACAAATTTCTAAGCTTCTCTTGCAAAGGTTACTGGCTTGGATTTGATTAAAACATTGTGCACTGTTAAGCTAATATTGAAAAGCACTAATGCAGTCAGTACTGCCACTTTGGTGGCTTCGAAAATTAATTGACCAAACAAAAAAAAAAAGTCAGGAAGACAAACCCCTACATAAAATCCATAAACAAAAGGAGAAAATAGGGATGGACCAAAAAGACATCCCAGAAGACTAAAAGATGGACGAAATAGTCTTTATTGATTAAGTACCATGTATAAATGAGACCTGTCATGGAACCATGTTTCGGCAGAGGGAACTGCATTCCTCAGGGGTCACGTGCACTGCGTGCCCACTGTGTCACAAATGTATATCTCACCAGCTCTAAAGATCATCAATATGAATATTAAAATTACCCAGTATTAAGGGTCCTGTTTACTAAGACGTGATATAGGTGTGCTATTGTTTTTAGCACAACTTAGTAACAGGGCCCTTAAAGATTCACATAGTAGATGATGACAGACAAAGAAAGACCTCTACGGTCCGTCCAGTCTGCCCAACAAGATAAACTATGATGTGTATACTTGATCTTGACTTGTCCTTGCTATTTTCAGGGCAGGGACGGTAGAAGCCTGCCAGGCACTGACCTTGTTCTCCAGATTAGATTTGGATAACACCCTCACGTATCACCCCTCCCACTGCAATTTCCCCACCCCTAGCTGTCTGTTCGTCTGTCCAATTTAGATTGTAAGCTCTGTTGAGCAGGGACTGTCTTTTCATGTTAATTTGTATAGCGCTGCGTAAGTCTAGTAGCGCTATAGAAATGTTTAATAGTAGTAGTAGTAGTTTCAAACTGACCCAGGAAGAGACACACTTGTTCACATTCATCGTAGGTGTCCTGAAAACCTGACTGGCAAGAGGTACTCCAGGACTCAATTATGGAAAAAGCCAGCGATCTTCTGAATGTTTGCACGTAGGTGTGCGTGTATGTGCCGTCGGCGCGTGTGTTTGAGCATGAGTCATTTGTGAGCATGAGCATTTGTCTAAGTATGCATGTGTGCTGGTATAACCCGGTCCTGCTATCCCAGGTTAGAAGGGGGGGCTCGAGAGGCACTGCAGCCACTTACTCACTCTGGCCCCGTCAGCTCATCCACTCAGGAACCACACAACAGTCAGAGGATCAAAAGAACTGGAAACTTTATTATCTTCTTAACTGATGGTTTCACTGCATTGATCTTCATACAGTTCAATTATGAATCATATTGTTTTCCAGGTGATGATAAAGAATAATACAATTTATGGGTTAATACATGTGCTTAACCCTCGTGCTTATCCTGCAGCTCAGTTAGAAGCCAGAGCGGATTTCACACTCCCGATGTACTTCAGTACCATCCGGGTTAGGCTTCCAGTAACTGCGTGCTTCCTTCGGGCAGCCACCCCAAAGGTCTTGCTATCAGCCAGGGGTAGCTGTGAATCGCTTGTTTACTGTTTCCAGAAATACTAGGACTAGGGGGCATGCAATGAAGCTATAAAGTAGTCAATTTAAAACGAATCCAAAAAAAAGTTTTCTTCATGTATAATTAAACTCTGGAATTTGTTGCCAGAGAATGTAGTAAAAGCAGTTAGCTTAGCGGGTTTAAAAAAAGGTTCGGATGGCTTCCTAAAGGAAAAGTCCATAGAGCATTATTAAAATGCATTTGGGGAAAATCTACTGCTTATTTCTAGGATAAGCAGCATAAAATGTTTTGTACTTTTTTGGGATCTTGCCAGGTATTTGTGACCTGGATTGGCCACTGTTGGAAACAGGATGCTGGGCTTGATGGACCTTTGGTCTGTCCCAGTATGGTGCTTATGTAGACTGCAATTCCACCCGAGCCCCGGTTAAGGTCTGACTCCCCAATCTGCTTAAATGTCTGATGCAATATAACAACTGACTGTCCAGATAATCAATCCACTGGTGACAATACTACAGGATCCCGTTTACTGCTAGTTACTTTGTCAAGAAGCAGAAGCAGAGAGAAAATGCTTCCCACAGGGTTTCCCTTTTATAACCTCTGAGTTCCTCCCGGGTCCTCCCCTACTGACCTGCTACCCAGGGACCCACGTTCTTAAACACTGCGATGCCTGGCAGCCTGTTTACTGTGTCACTAGGAGCCAGCCCTGGTGGTTATCGCACTGTGACTGTGCAGAATCCAGCAACTGCACTCAGATAAACGTCAGCTGGGAGTCCACCTGCTCCTCTGCCTGCAGCTCCAGGCTCAGTCTCCAAAGGTAGGTTTGGTTTTCCGATTTCTCCTGGTCCAAGAGGGTTTATGTAATTGCATTATGTGCAGCTCACAGGAATATTTTCTCACTCTCTTTGTTATTAAAATGGTGCCCAAGCACAGCTGATATTAAGGTGCAAAGTCTTCTCAAGCAGAGCAGAATAAGGCAGTGCAGTGAATGGAGCAGAGGCACAACAAGGGACTTGTTTCAGTGCCGCTTGGAGTCAGTAACAGAGCTGGGACTTAAAACTGAGACGCAAGAAGAGAAAGTGACAGAACCGGGATTAGAACCGACGTAGAAACAGTTAAAGTGACACAAGTCAGTAGCAGAGCTGGGATTAGAACTGAGACAAGGAGGGAAAGTGACCCAACCAGGGCCAGAGAGTCAGCAACAGAAAAGAAGAGACAGAAAAAGGCTGATAGGGTTTTCTTTTATTTTTTAATAAGCTTTCAAAAGGCAGAGGCGTCTTCGGGACAAATGTGAGCGAAAGATGAGGGAAAGGGCCAGTTTAAGGAGTAAACTGGGTAAGCCACTGGCTCATGGTATCAAAGCTCAAAGGTACCAAAATCCTGCAAATGATCACTTTTCTAGGGAAGGGAACTTGTAAGGGAGCACAGGAATGGCAGAGCCTGTGAATGCATGATGGGGGGGGGGGGGGGGGGGGGCCTGTAAGTTAAGATCATCCTTACAGCATTTAGGAGCCTGTAGTGGTGTCGGGTCTGTGGCTGATAACTGAGCATCTAGATTTTAGCCACCCTGATATCGGGTTGAGCTGGTACTCTATGATGGGTTCCGGGCGCTCAGATGCCCATTATAGAGTACCAGCTCAACCCCATATCAGTTACTGGGGGGTGGATTGTAAGCTCCTTTGAGCAGGGACTGTCCTTCTTTGTTAATTTGTACAGCGCTGCGTAACCCTAGTAGCGCTCTAGAAATGTTAAGTAGTAGTAGTAGTGGGGGGGGGGGGGTAATTCAGTAAGTGAGTGCCTGTGCAGCATCAGGACACCTAAAAGGCGCTCACTTACTGAATTACCCCCCTCCCCCCCCCAGCAACTCACCCAGGGTCACATAGAGGGGCATAATCAAACGGGGACGCCCATCTCTAAGGACGTCCTGGCGAAGGGGCGGGGAAACCTGTATTATCGAAATGAGACGGGCGTCCATCTTTCGTTTCGATAATACGGTTGGGGACGCCCAAATCTTAACATTTAGGTTGACCTTAGGGATGGTTGTCCTTAGAGATGGTCGTCCCCGGTTTTCGGCGATAATGGAAACGAGGACGCCCATCTCAGAAACGACCAAATCCATGCCATTTGGTCATGGGAGCAGCCAGCATTTGTAGTGCACTGGTCCCCATCATATGCCAGGACACCAACCGGGCACCCTAGGGGGCACTGCAGTGGGTACAGTGTGTTTGTGGTGGGTTTTGGAGGGCTCACATTTACCACCACAAGTGTAACAGGTGGGGGGGGGGGGGGGAATGGGCCTGGGTCCGCCTGCCTGAAGTGCACTGCACCCACTAAAACTGCTCCACGGACCTGCATACTGCTGTCATAGAGCTGGGTATGACATTTGAGGCTGGCATAGAGGCTGGCAAAAAAAAATTGTTTTTTTTTAGGGTGGGAGGGGGTTGGTGACCACTGGGGGAGTAAGGGGAGGTCATCCCCGATTCCCTCCGGTGGTCATCTGGTCAGTTCTGGCACCTTTTGAGGCTTGGTCGTGAAAAAAAATGGACCAAGTAAAGTCAGCCAAGTGCTTGTCAGGGACGCCCTTTTTTCCATTATTGGCCGAGGATGCCCATGTGTTAAGCACGCCCCAGTCCTGCCTTTGGTCGTCCCCGTTACGGAAAGCAGTTGAGGGCACTGAAAATCGGCTTTCGATTATGCCTATTTGGGTGACCCTGAGAGAAGGACACCCATCTCCCGATTTGTGTCGGAAGATGGGCGCCCTTCTCTTTCGAAAATGCCCCTGAAAGAGAATCAGGGACCGAGCTAGGATTAGAACTGAGGCACTGTGACAAACCCCTGGCCTACATCTGGGCATGAATCCCAGATCCACCCATAAATGAGTCAGTCAATTAGTCGCTAACAATGAGCACTTAATTGACATTAATTAGGAGTCGCACACGGATCTGCTGTACACTGTAATCTAACACATGCGTGTCTAAAATTTCAGAGCGAGCAGCTCCAAAAGGGATGCAATCGCAGAAGGGGCAACGATGGGTCAGGGGCATTCGCAGAATTAGGCATTTGCACCAGTGGTGCAGCTATGGGGGATCTTGGGAGCCTGGGCCCCCCCCCCCCCAAATTGGATCTAGGGCTCCCCAACCTCCGCCAGCTGAAGCCTTTCTCCAGCGCTGTTCTCTGCATGTTGTCCACCCTGCTTCCTCTCATCTCGCGTGCATGCTTAGCGAATACAAATGATTTCAACTAAATGCGTGTAACACGAAGCATCCTCCTTCCCCCACAGCTAATGCCGATGAGAAGAGTGGCGGTAATTGGCGGTGGGCTGGTGGGCTTCTCCACCGCTGTCTGCATTTCCAAATCTCTGCCACGATGCTCGGTCACTGTCATTGCAGACAAGTTCACTCCCAACACCACGGGGGATGTTGCTGCTGGGATGCTTATTCCCCACCGTTACCCAGGTGAGTGGAGCTCTCCCCTGCTTTAACGGGTCTTCGTGAATTCTGCCCAATGCAAAACTAAAACAAAGGGCATTCGTAGAAAAGAAAGTTCCTGCCAGCGCTTGGTTCTGAGGAGAGGACTTTACTGTTCTGGCAGTACCTTCTGTGTATTGAAACATGACAGCAGGGTAAGGGGCAAATGGCCCATCCTTAGCGTTCAAAGTCTCCCCCTCTCTCTGAGAGATTAATGAGTTACAGAACTAGATGAATGATAAGAAAGTTTGCCATTAATACAGAGATAAAAGCCCTGCAGAAACTGTACCTGAATGTACACTGCTTTGATAGCTTTCAAACTTGCAGATAGGAATATAGATACAGAGAGTCTGGCAGGGGAGGACACAGGATCAGGCCCTTTGGGTGCTGAGCACCCTCACTATTGAGCAAGTTCCTTCATTGTTTGGTGCCTATGGGTAGGTGAGCTAGTTTTGAAACAGAAACTGAATCAGTGTGGACAGAAATGCATTTTACTAAGACATTGCACTGCTCAACGTACATTCAGTAGCTCCATTCCAAGGGCTGGCTTAATATCGGGCCCATTATTTCTAAATGAGGGAAGGAGCTTAGGGTAGATGTGGGTGCTGTTCCCTGACTGAACCCCTGCTGAAATTCACTGGAGGACCCTAAGGGTGTCATAAGTAATGCCATACTGGGAAAAGACCAAGGGTCCATCGAGCCCAGCATCCTGTCCCCGACAGCGGCCAATCCAGGCCAAGAGCACCTGGCAAGCTACCCAAACGTACAAACATTTTATACAAGTTATTCCCAAAATTGTGGATTTTTCCCAAGTCCATTTAGTAGTGGTCTATGGACTTGTCCTTTAGGAAACCGTCCAACCCCTTTTTAAACTCTGTCAAGCTAACCGCCTTCACCACCTTCTCCGGCAATGAATTCCAGAGTTTAATTATGCGTTGGGTGAAGAAACATTTTCTCCTATTTGTTTTAAATTTACTACACTGTAGTTTCATCGCATGCCCCCTAGTCCTAGTATTTTTGGAAAGCGTGAGCAGACGCTTCACATCCACCTGTTCCACTCCACTCATTATTTTATATACCTCTATCATGTCTCCCCTCAGCCGTCTCTTCTCCAAGCTGAAAAGCCGTAGCCTCCTTAGTCTTTCTTCATAAGGAAGTCATCCCATCCCCGCTATCATTTTAGTCGCCCTTCGCTGCACCTTGTCCCTGCAGTCACCTCTTCCCAGCCTGATCCATTTGATTCTGTCCCAAATATTTGATCCCAAAAACCCGAGCAACAGCCCCCACAAGGAAACAATTCAGCACTTGCTCTCTCTGTCCCCCTTCATCCCCAGCAGTCAAGATCTGTCTGTTCCATCCTCAGATCTCTTTCTTTGAATCCCCCATCCCCTATAGTCACTTTCTCTCTTGATTCTCCTCTCATTCCCAGCAGCCAGTCCTTCAGTTTCTTTCTCAATCCCCTTTATACCCAGAAGTCACACTCTTACATCCAGGAGAGTAAACTACTACTACTACTACTTAACATTTCTAAAGCGCTACTAGGGTTACGCAGCGCTGTACAATTTAACATGGAAGTACAGTCCCTGCTCAAGGAGCTTACATTCTAAAAGACAGGTGTACAATCTAAAGACAAGTGTGGAGTCCGTCTGATAGGGAATACTATATTTCACGAAAGGTTAGGTGCCGAACGCAGCATTGAAGAGGTGAGTTTTAAGCAGCGATTTGAAAATGGGTAGGGAGGGAGCTTGGCATAGGGGTTGAGGAAGATTGTTCCAGGCAAAGGGTGAGGCAAGGCAGAATGAGCGGAGCCTGGAGTTGGCAGTGGTGGAGAAGGGAACTGAAAGGAGGGATTTGTCCTGTGAGCGGAGGTTACGGGCGGGGACATAGGGGGAGATGAGGGTAGAGAGGTAGTGAGGAGCCGCAGACCGGGTGCATTTGTAGGTAAGGAGGAGAAGTTTGAATTGTATGCGGTATCTGATCGGAAGCCAGTGAAGTGACTTGAGGAGAGGGGTGGTGTGAGTATATCGGTTCTGGAGGAATATAAGACGTGCGGCAGCGTTCTGAACGGATTGAAGGGGGGATAGATGGCTAAGTGGGAGACCGGTGAGGAGTAGGTTGCAGTAGTCAAGGCGAGAGGTAATGAGAGCGTGGACGAGAGTTCGTGTGGTGTGCTCAGATAGGAAATGGCGAATTTTGCTGATGTTGAAGAGGAAGAAGCGACAGGTCTTGGCAGTCTGTTGGATATGCGCAGAGAAGGAGAGGGAGTAGTCGAAGATGACTCCGAGGTTGCGGGCAGATGGGACGGGGAGGATGAGGGTGTTATCAACTGAGATGGAGAGTGGAGGAAGAGGAGAGGTGGGTTTAGGTGGAAAGACGAGGAGCTCGGTTTTGGACATGTTCAGCTTCAGGTGGCGGTTGGACATCCAGGCAGCAATGTCAGATAAGCAGGCCGATACCTTGGCCTGGGTCTCCGCGGTGATGTCTGGTGTGGAGAGATATAGCTGGGTGTCATCAGCATAAAGATGATACTGAAAACCATGAGATGAGATCAGTGAGCCTAGGGAGGAGGTGTAGATTGAGAAGAGAAGGGGTCCAAGGACAGATCCCTGGGGAACTCCAACAGATAGTGGGATGGGGGTGGAGGAAGATCCATGAGAGTGTACTCCGAAGGTGCGGTGGGAGAGATAAGAGGAGAACCAGAAGAGGACGGAGCCTTGGAACCCAAAAGAGGACAATGTGGTAAGAAGTAAATCATGATTGACAGTGTCAAACGCAGCGGATAGATCGAGCAGGATGAGGATGGAATAGTGGCCTCTGGATTTGGCGAGGAGCAGGTCGTTGCAGACTTTAGAGAGTGCTGTTTCTGTCGAGTGTAGAGGGCGAAAGCCGGATTGAAGTGGATCTAGGATGGCATGAGAGGAGAGAAAATCAAGGCAGCGACTGTGAACGGCGCGTTCAAGTATTTTGGAGAGGAAGGGGAGGAGAGAGATGGGGCGGTAGTTGGAGGGGCAGGTAGGGTCAAGTGATGGTTTTTTTTAGGAGAGGTGTGACTACTGCGTGCTTGAAGGTGTCAAGGACAGTTGCAGTGGAGAGAGAAAGGTTAATGATGCGACAGATGGAGGGGGTGATAGTATTGGAGATGGTGTTAAGTAGGTTGGTGGGGATGGGATCGGAGGAACAGGTGGTGCATTTCGAGGAGGAAAGAAGGCGGGAGGTTTCATCCTCGGTGATCTCAGGAAAGGAGGAGAAAGAGGCCATGGTTGGTTGGTTGTTGGATAGGGCTACAGGCTGAGGAGGAGGTGGCTTGGTAGTGAACTCAAGGTTGATCTTTTGTACCTTGTCGCGGAAGTAGTCAGCCAGTGATTGAGGAGAGAATGAAGGGGGAGTGGGAGCGGGGGGCACTTTGAGGAGGGAGTTAAGGGTGGTGAAGAGACGACGAGGGTTGGAGCTGAGAGAATTGGTCAATTGGGTGTAGTAGTCCTGTTTTGCAAGGAATAGGGAGGACTGGAGGGAGGATAGCATGAATTTGTAGTGAAGGAAGTCTGAATGGGTATGAGATTTCCTCCAGAGGCGTTCAGCGGATCGGGTGCAGGAGCGACGGTAGCAGATGCAAGGGGTCAGCCAAGGCTGGGGACTAGTACGCTTTGTGGGACGGGAGGTGGATGGAGCGAGGGTGTCCAAAGCAGAGGAGAGAGCGGCATTATAAGCGGAGACCGCTTTGTCTACAGTCTCAGAGGACATGATGGAGGGGAGGAGATTAGAGATACTAGAGGATAGAGTGGGGGGGTCAATAGTCTGGAGATTCCTGGAGGTGGTGGTTAAAGTTGGACAGGGCAGGGGGGGGGTGAAGAAGTGTGAATGTGATCAGGTGATGATCGGAGAGAGGGAGAGCAGAAGCATGGAAATTGGAGGGTGAGCCGGAGGAGGAGAGGACTAGGTCAAGACAATGGTCGTCACGGTGAGTGGGGGTGGTGGAGCACAGCTGGAGGTTGAAGGAGGATGTTAGGGTGAGGAACTTAGAAGCGTTAGAGTTGGATGGGTCATCAACGTGAATGTTGAAGTCTCCGAGAATGAGGGACAGTGATGAGGGTTCAAGAAAGACAGAGAGCCACGCATCAAAGTCGGTGAGGAAGGAAGAGAAGGATTTTTCATGGGGGCGGTAGATGACTGCGACTCTGAGTGGCAGCGGGTAGAATAGCCGGATGGAGTGGGCTTCAAAGGATGAGAAGCAGTGAGACTGCAGTAGGGGGAGGGGTTGGAAACTACAGGAGGGCGAGAGTAGTAGCCCAACGCCTCCACCGCGGCCAACCAGGCGGGGAGTGTGGGAGAAGAGATAACCTTCATGGCAGAGGGCCGCAACTGAGGCCGAGTCTTCCGGGGAGATCCAGATTTCGGTTAGGGCGAGCTGTTGAAGGGAGCGAGAGATGAAGAGATCGTGGGTGAAGGGCAGTTTGTTACAGACTGAGTGGGCATTCCACAGGGCACATGAGAAGGGGAGGGAAGAAGGGGGGGAGGGGAATAGAGACGAGATTGGAGACATCTCGGAATCGTTTGCATGGATAGGACGGGGACAGGCGAGGGGGACCTGGATTAGGGTTAATGTCTCCCGCGGATAGCAGGAGGAGGAGCAGGAGAATGCGGGGGAGGGTGGGGGAGGTCGGGCGGCGAAGGCGACGAAGACGAGGTGTACTAAGGAGGAATGGGGATGGGTTAATGGCAGGAAGGAAGTGTTGAAGGTTAAGAGCTAGGAAGGAGGCGGGGGACAGGAGGGATGGTGAGGTGGTGGGGGATGAGGGTGAATAGGGTATTGCCGTGGTGGGTAGGGTGGGAGGGCAGCGGGTTCTAGTGGTAGACAGTGGGAGTGGGGGGGAAAGAAGATTAGGAAGGGACAGGGCAAGGAAGAGAACGTGGACCGGGGCCATAAGTAGTGACTGAGGTGAGACAGGTGACTATGTAGTGACTGAGGTGATAAGCAGTTAACAGATGTTAACAGGCGACTATGGAGTGACTGAGGTGACTGAGGTGTTAAGTAGATAGATAGAGCTGGAAAGTTGGGTTTTGGACTGGCGAGTAGGTAAGTCAATGTACATAAGTACATAAGTAGTGCCATACTGGTAAAGACCAAAGGTCCATCTAGCCCAGCATCCTGTCACCGACAGTGGCCAATCCAGGTCAAGGGCACCTGGCACGCTCCCCAAACGTAAAAACATTCCAGACAAGTTATACCTAAAAATGCGGAATTTTTCCAAGTCCATTTAATAGCGGTCTATGGACTTGTCCTTTAGGAATCTATCTAACCCCTTTTTAAACTCCGTCAAGCTAACCGCCCGTACCACGTTCTCCGGCAACGAATTCCAAAGTCTAATTACACGTTGGGTGAAGAAAACTTTTCTCCGATTCGTTTTAAATTTACCACACTGTAGCTTCAACTCATGCCCTCTAGTCCTAGTATTTTTGGATAGCGTGAACAGTCGCTTCACATCCACCCGATCCATTCCACTCATTATTTTATACACTTCTATCATATCTCCCCTCAGCCGTCTCTTCTCCAAGCTGAAAAGCCCTAGCCTTCTCAGCCTCTCTTCATAGGAAAGTCGTCCCATCCCCACTATCATTTTCGTCGCCCTTCGCTGTACCTTTTCCAATTCTACTATATCTTTTTTGAGATACGGAGACCAGTACTGAACACAATACTCCAGGTGCGGTCGCACCATGGAGCGATACAACGGCATTATAACATCCGCACACCTGGACTCCATACCCTTCCTAATAACACCCAACATTCTATTCGCTTTCCTAGCCGCAGCAGCACACTGAGCAGAAGGTTTCAGCGTATCATCGACGACGACACCCAGATCCCTTTCTTGATCCGTAACTCCTAACGCGGAACCTTGCAAGACGTAGCTATAATTCGGGCTGAGAAGCTAGCAGGCAGGTAGGTAAGTCAATGGCTGAGAGGCTTGTGAGCAGGCAGGCAGGTTACTCGATGTGTTGACAGGCAGGCGGGTAGCAGCTGGAACAAGCGGTCAGGAACAAGCTGGGGTAGATGAACAGGAGCAAGCTGGAACAAGCCGGAACAAGTTGGAACAAGTCGTAACACGCTGGAACAAGCAGGAACAAGATGGGCAGGAGCAAGCTGGAACAAGCCGGAGCAACCATCTGGGACTTAAGCCTAACCACCCTATTCTGTCCAAGCTATGACACGTGAGCGTCTACAAGTCACACTCTGTCCCTCAAAGTAGTCTCTCTCAACTCTCCTTGGAGGACTAGGCCTAAAGGTTAATGCAGGAGCCTGAGAACCTGGGGAACAAAAATGAGGACGTTATAATGCCTTTGTATCGCTCCATGGTGCGACCGCACCTCGAATATTGTGTTCAATTCTGGTTGCCGCATCTCAAGAAAGATATAGTGGAATTAGAAAAGGTGCAGAGAAGGGCAACGAAAATGATAAAGGGGATGGGACGACTTCCCTATGAGGAAAGGCTAAAGTGGCTAGGGCTCTTCAGCTTGGAGAAAAGGGGGCTGAGGGGAGATATGATAGAGGTCTATAAAATAATGAGTGGAGTTGAACGGGTAGATGTGAAGCGTCTGTTCAAACTTTCCAAAAATACTAGGACTAGGGGGCATGCGATGAAGCTACAGTGTAGTAAATTTAAAACGAATCGGAGAAACTTTTTTCTTCACTCAATGTGTAATTCAACTCTGGAATTCGTTGCCAGAGAATGTGGTAAAGGCGGTTAGCTTAGCGGTGGTTTTCAAATAACATAGAAAAGAAGTTAAAAGAAGTAAGAAAAATCACAAAATGAGGAACGAAAGCTTTTTGGGAGGTTAATGATATATACAGCTAATTAAGTGAGCCAAAAGAATCAACATTTCTCACTGACTTCTAGCTTGGCTGAATTGTTCAGCCTCTACTGAATCTTCCCTTATTTCCTCATCATAAAAATACTTTCTTTGATTGAAATTGGCTTCTCCCCAGTTTCTATTATATAAGGATTAGTGGGATTGGTTCTTTTCAGTACAGAATTGCCTGAAGCAGCTCAGATGAAGGTATGAGGCTTGTGCTAAAGATGTCATTATTGATTGCCACAAGTTCTTGCCCCTTATCAGCACATATCCCAGGATCCCAAATTTACCCACATGGATTCAACATCAGGGGATCCTACTCACGCTGTTCCTCAAATCTAATATATATCATTACTCAGTGCAGAAAATGTGAAGAAGGAGGCAGATTCTGGAGATGTTAAAGACAAGAATTAACTCATACAAGCACAACAGAAACCACAAAGCAAATGAAGGTGACACCTCTGCATCACAGCACTGCATCAATGACCTTTAGGGTCAGAATAGTAAGACGGAATTTTGGAACAATCTAGGAACGCATAATAATTTTAATCACTCCATTAAAAAAACATTCTAGGAATTTAAACTGAAAAAATGCAAGTCATCAAGAAAGGATTTTAAAGAGAACTGGGTTTCCTATCAAATAAACCATAAAATCATACTATCTTGTAACCTGGTCACCCATCTATCCTGTTTCTCACCCTCCCCTACCTTACCCCTTGCCTTGAGACTTGTCGTTGGCATGCTCTTATATTTCACTTATATATTCTGATATTAAACTGTCCTGACCTGAGGAAGAAGGTTCTGGCCTTTGCCAGCTAGTCAAAAAGTGAATTAAGTTAGTCCAATAAGAAAAGGTATCACCTTATTTTTTTTATTTCATGTCTCAGTCAGGCCATAGAATGTTATTAAATGGACGTAGGGAAAAATCCACTATTCCTGGGACAAGCAGTACAAAATGCTTTGCTCCGTGGATCTTGTCGGGTGATTGTGATCTGGATTGGCCGCTGTTGGAGACAGGGTGCTGGGCTAGATGGACCTTTGGTCTTTCCCAGTGTGGCATTACTTATGTACTTATGATCTTGTCGGGTGATTGTGACCTGGATTGGCCGCTGTCGGAGACAGGGTGCTGGGCTAGATGGACCTTTGGTCTGTCCCAGTGTGGCAATGCTTATGTCTTATGTCTTATGTCAGTCTTGTGCAAGGGTTGCTCATGTATCTCTCGAAATTGTTTTGTTTCTTGAATTAGACACACCAATTGAACAGCAGAAGCGCTGGTTCCAGGAAACCTTTAGCTACCTTCTGACAATCTGCAATTCTGCCGAGGCTGCAGATGCTGGGATTCACCTACTCTCCGGGTAAGATTTCAGATTTCTGTCTAAGAAACTAGGACACTAAGGATGAAAACGCCCATCTAGTCCACCTGACTTAATTCCTGCTATAATAACATGGATCCCCAGTGGATTGAACTTGAACTCAGGCTCATCGTAGCTGAGAAAATACTATTAAGACTTCTTTTCTCCCCCTGAAAGATTCTGTGAAGGTAGTCTATCAGGCTTATTTTCCAAAGAGAAGGACGCCCATCTGTCAACACAAATCACAAGATGGGCGTCCTTCTTACAGGGTCACCCAAATCAACATAATCGAAAGCCAGTTTTGAGCATCCTCAACTGCTTTCCGTCACGGGGAAGACCAAAATTCATGGGGGGGGGGGTGTCGGAGGCTTAGCAAAGGCGGGACTGGAGCGTGCCTAACACATGGGCGTCCTCGACTGATAATGGAAAAAAGAAGGGCGTCCCTGACAAACACTTGGATGACTACACCTGGTCCTTTTCTTCTTACGACCAAACCACAAAAATGTGCCCTAAATGACCAGATGACCACCAGAGGCAATCGGGGATGACCGCCCCTTACTCCCCCAGTGGTCACTAACCCCCTCCCACCCTCAAAAAAAAAATATTTTTTCCAGCCTCTATGCCAGCCTCAAATATCATACCCAGCTCCATGACAGCAGTATGCAGGTCCCTGGAGCAGTTTTAGGGGGTACTGCAGTGCACTTCAGGCAGGCGGACCCAGGCCCATCCCCCCCTACCTGTTACACTGGTGGTGGTAAATGTGAGCCCTTCAAAACCCACCAGAAACCCACTGTACTCACATGTAGGTGCCCCCCTTCACCCCTTAGGGCTATGGTAGTGGTGTACAGTTGTGGGGAGTGGGTTTTGGGTGTTTTGAAGGGGGGCTCAGCACCCAAGGTAAGGGAGCTATGCACCTGGGAGCAATTTCTGAAGTCCACTGCAGTGCCCCCTAGGGTGCCCGGTTTGTATCTTGGCATGTCAGGGGGGCCAGTGCACTACGAATGCTGGCTCCTCCCACGACCAAAGGGCTTGGATTTGGTCGTTTCTGAGATAGGCATCCTCGGTTTCCATTATCGCCGAAAATCGAGGAAGACCATCTCTAAGGTTGACCTAAATTTCGCAATTTGGGCATCCCCGACCGTATTATCGAAATGAAAGATGGACACCCATCTTGTTTCGATAATACGGGTTTCCACGCCCCTTCGCTGGGACGTCCTGCGAAGACGTCCTGAGGAAATCTTGGTCACTCCTTTCGATTATGCCCCTCCACGTGATTCTTGATAAGGACCTTCATTTTCAGCAGCATCTACCCTCTGTTGTCCAGAAGTGTTTTTACACCTTATAACAAATTTGCTCACTTTGCGCTGTTTTGGATACTTCCTCCCGAGGACTTTCTTGCACTTGCGGTTTCTAAACTTGACTACTGCAATTCTTTATATCAGGGCTTTCCTTCTATGGCTGGTTGTCCTCTTTCCTGTCAAATATTGTAGTTCTTTTCCTGCTTTTATTTTTATTTGGTTTTAGTCTGTAAACCGCCCAGATCTGCTAGTTACTTTGGGTGGTATAGTAAGTTTTAACAAACTATAAATTCAGTTTTATCAGCTTCAAACTCTTGAATACCTCCATCAGGCTACTTCTCAGTAAGGGTCAATTTGAGCACGTGACTCCTCTCCTGGTATCTGAACATTGGCTTTAAGCTCCCTGGTATTGCCTTTTGTACTTACCATTCTGGTCTCCCCTCATTCCCGTCTGATCTCTTAATACCCTATACACCCTCTTGGTCCCCTTGCTCCACCCAGCATAATATACTTCCTGTTCCCTCTCACTGATTGATTAGCTTGCGTCGTACACGAGGTTCCTGTTTCAGTGCCTTTGCACCCATTCTTTGGAATGTTTTGCCCTTGGACATTTGAATGGAGCAGTCTTTAAATCTTCAGATGTTTCCTCATAATTGCTGATAGGCTTTTTTCTGCTGGTAGCAGTACAGCCCTGGATTTCTGACCTTCCTAACCCGTGGTCCCTTCTGTATCTTATGTTTCTCTTTTCCGTACAAATTGTAAGTTTTACCTTTTGTCTTCACCCTTCCTTGCCTTTCCATCATGCTCCCCCCCACCCCACCCCACCCCCCCCACACACACAGAATTTCTATTGTGTTAGATATTTTTATTGGCATGTATTGTATCTAATAAATATGAACTATAAGAACATACAGACAGATTTTCTGATATCTTTCACGTTTATTAGTCTAGAAAAAAATATTTATTTATTTAGTTGTTACATTTGTACCCCACATTTTCCCACCTATTTGCAGGCTCAATGTGGCTTACATAGTACCGTGAGGCGTTAGCCACCTCCGGTGATGAAACAAATACAGAGTGATGTTATTGTCGAATGAGATTCATGTGTTACAGACACATTAGGGAATCGTAGAGAAGAAGAGTTATATAGTGATTCATTACGAGCTTTGATTTCATTGTGTTGCAGGGTTCAGGCACTTAAGTTGGGTCAGTAGGGTATGCCTTTTCGAACAGGTTGGTCTTTAGTGATTTCCGGAAGTTAAGGTGGTCGTACATTGTTTTCATGGCTTTCGGTAGTGCATTCCACATTTGCATGCTTATATAGGAGAAGCTCGATGCATAAATTGATTTGTACCTGAGTCCTTTGCAGCTAGGGTAGTGAAGATTTAAGTATGTTCGTGGTGGTCTGATTGTGTTTCTGGGGTAGATGGGAAGTCCGTGAAGAGGTATGTCTGTAGCAATGAGGAAGCATCAAAAGATGGACCATTAGAAGGGAGACAAACACCCCAAAATACAAAATGAAAAAGAAAACCACGAATGAAAAAAACTCATATATTATACTCAATGTACCTTTAGATGAAGAAGCCTCCCCACCCCCCCACCCCCCACACCAAATGTATTTGAACAGTCTTGTGCGTCTGTACCAGGTTTAAGAGAAGAAAAGATACAGATGAGAGTAATCAGTCAAGGAAACCTATTTCTTGAGTATTATATGATGTGATGGTTCATGGGGTAGAAAAGAGCATTTTAAGTACATTTTCTTTTCTTTCTTTCTTCAGATGGCAGATACACCAAACAGCTCCAGAGGAGAAGTTCCCATTCTGGGCAGACATTGTCCTTGGATTTCGGATAATGTCCATGGCCGAGTTGGAGAAGTTTCCCGAGCATCAGTTTGGCCAAGCCTTCACCACGCTGAAGTGCGACTCCCAGCGTTACCTGCGCTGGCTGGAGAGCAGGTGGGTCAATCAGCACGAGCGTCCTGTCGGACAGTGTGCTGGATGGAGATCCCAGGGGTCCTCAAGAATTCATGTTCATTTTTTAAAAGATTTGAGGTTTCAAGGATTTACGAAAAAAATGATTATCTATATAAATAAATCCCACCTTGAACGTTCTGAAGCTCCCTCCAACTGTGGCAGTGAAGTCCTGAACTGCTGTAGTCCTCCTGGCTATTCGGACTACTCACCACCGCCCTCAGCCACGCTCCATCTGCGACCTACGCCACGCCCCAACTGGACATAAAAAGCACCATGAACGTTCTGAACCACACTTTGAGGCTTCAAAAGTTCGTATGTTCGAAGCTCTGTAACCACTTTTAACCACAGTCCATCTGTGCGCCGCCATGATCTGAATCTGCCCCGCCCTGACCTATCAGAGTACATCTCTGCCCTGCCCTGACCTATCAGAGAAGGGAGGAGCGTCACAGCTGCACCGCTCTGACCTATCAAAGGGAACTGAAACAGGAAAAGGGAGGAGCATCACACCAATGAGGGACCTATCAGGGAAGTCAAATAGAAGAAGGGAGGAGCGTCAGAGGCGAAGGGGTCACTCGGGAGGAGCGTCACTCGCTTTGCTGTGCACATGTGCTGGAGGAGTTCTGCACCCGTTTCTCCTCCCTCTGTTTTCTCCGGTGGCCTTGGCAGCTGAATGTAGAACTAACGAGGGCAGGAGCTTTTGCTTCGCATCTGGCAAAGTAAGTCAGCTTCTGCTGTGCACCCTCCCCTCCTGTCCTTTCAAGCAGCGAATACGAGAGAATACGAGCTGGGACTGAACAGGCAGCACAAAACTCCTTTTTGTTTTCTTTTGTTTACACTTGCACAGCTGATAGCTGGTCGCTGCCTGCCGTGCCCCTCTTCCTTTTTACAAACATTATGCCACTTTTCCTCTTTTTCCCTCTTTTCTTTCTCTACAAACATGACAAGGGGGTTGGAACAGGAGGTCCTGCACAGCTCTCTCCACTGTTGCCACAGGCTAAGCAACAGTTCAGGCACAAGGAGGGGAGGATGAGGGCCAGAACAGGTACACAGACCACAGATGGAGGCGGAGGAGGGGGTCCTGACAGCACAGGTGAAGGGGGGAGGGGCGACCCACAGTCCTGAGAGAAGGGCTGTAGGGAGACCTGAAAGGAGGGGGGGAGACTGACCAGACAAGGAGATGAGGGGTCCTGCGACAACACAGTGGCAGATGCAGACGGAGGGGGTCCTTCCAGCCAACATAGGGAGGGGGGGGATGTATCTCCGTCACACACACTATCTCTCACACACACTCTCTCTCTCTCTCACACACTGACTGTCTCTCTCACTCTCTAACACTGTCTACAACACACGCTATGTCTCACACTCGATCACATTCACTCTCTATGTGTCACACAGTCACTGTCAAACACTCTATCACTCTCATACACTCTCGCTCTCGCTCACATACCCACTCAAACACACTGTCAATCTCACACACACACTCTCTAACAGACACACTTGCAGCCACACACATTCAATCTGTCTCTCTCACAAAGTCACTCTCACACACACACTCTCTCAAACATACACACTCCGAGGAAAACCTTGCTAGCGCCCGTTTCATTTGTGTCGGAAACGGGCCTTATTTACTAGTATATAAATATGGTTATATATAACATATATAAAAAGGAAAAAGTGCTTGTTACTGTGTAGAGCTAATTACACCAAACCATCCCAGATTCTCTGCGATGAGACTTCAAACTGTAATTTGCACATTATCTCTTTATGCTTTCCATCGTTCTGGAGATTCATCTAACCAGTGTGTTTTTTCTAGCAAAAAAGGTGCCGGTACTCAAATGCTAGACCATCCTTCAGGGGTGGGGTGATCACTGAGGGACGAACTCCAAAATAGGCAGACCTCCTGCAACCAGTCTCAGAATCTATGACAAGGCAAAATTGGTGTGTAGAGCCTTTCATTAAAACTTGCAATCCATGGGTCAATTTTAGCATACAATGGAAAAGGTGCCAGTACTCAGTACCCCCAGGTACCTCCTCAAAAAAAGCCTTGATTTGTATCTGCCATTTTCAGGACACAGACCGTAGAAGTCTTGCCCAGAACTAGCCCCACCACCCAAACACCAGCCCCGCCTCCCAATCTCGGCTAAGCTTCTGAGGATCCATTCCTTCTGCACAGGATTCCTTTATGTTTATCCCATGCATTTTTGAACTCCGTTACCGTTTTCATCTCCATCACCTCCCGCAGGAGGGCATTCCAAGTATCTACCAATCTCTCCGTGAAAAAATACTTCCTGACATTTTTCTTGAGTCTGCCCCCCTTCACTCTCATATCATGTCCTCTCGTTCTACTGCCCTCCCATCTCCGGAAAAGGTTCATTTGCAGATTAATACCTTTCAAATATTTGAACGTCTGTATCATATCAAATAATAGATAAGCTCTGAAACTCTTTGCCGGAGGATGTGGTAACAGCAGTTAGTGTATCTGGGTTTAACAAGGTTTGGGCAAGTTCCTGGAGGAAAAGTCCATAGTCTGCTATTGCTCTGGGATTGGTAGCATGGAATGTTGCTACTATTTGGGTTTCTGCCAGGTACTTGTGACCTGGATTGACCACTGTTGGAAACAGGATACTGGACTTGATGGACCATTCATCTAACCCAGTATGGCTACTCTTATGTTCTTACTCGGCACTTCTATTGAGAGGAAGAGCAGCAATCTGGGAGCAGCCGGGCAGTGAGGAGGGAGAGAGTAGGGTAAGCGGGAACCAGGGGAGGGAAGGACAGGGGCAAAGTAGAGGAAGAGAAGATACCTGAAGTGCCCCCCCCCCCCCACAAACACACACACAAAATCAACTGTCTACCCCAAGAACTCTCCTTCCCTGTTCCACAAGCCTCTCTCCCCACCTATTCCTACCCCTGGAGCCCTCCTCCCTATCGGATCTCTAATCGGTGTAAGGCCCTGTAAGGTGACAGAAAATTACATATTCAGCAATTACTCTGGACTCGTTTGGCAAAAGGGGATGATCAGTACCTAAATGTGGCCCTTAGGTTCTTGTCAGGCTGTACATCAATGAAAGGAATAAGGCCAAAATGGAAATATATTATTTATTATAGATATAAAAATAATAATATGGCAGAATACAAAGTAAATGACAAAACTCTGTACACTATCAAAATACACTGATTATTACACCAGTAGATAGCTGAAAATATACAGTGGCGTCCGTTCCCCCCAGGGTGCAGCACAACACCCCCCCCCCCCAGTGCAATGACACCCCTCCCGGCACATCAAGCCCCCCCCCCCCCCCCCCGGCACAATGATACCCCCCTCCCCGGTGCATCAAGCCCCCCCCCCCCCCTGGGGTGCATTCTTGGCTGTTGGAGGGTGCAGAGAGCAGCCGCGCGCCTGTCGGCTCCACTGGCTCCCTCTGCCCCGGAACAGGAAGTAACCTGTTCCGGGGCAGAGGGAGCAGAGAACCAGCGGCATGCACCCGGGGTGGACCGCCCCCACCGCCCTGCCCTTCCTATGCCACTGTCTTATGCATGATTCTTTGTTATACTGTTTATTCTAAGCCACATTGAACTCAAACTTGTTTGGGATAATGTCATAAACAAAATATACACTGGAGTCTTATCCCTACCAGTCTGCCCGGCTCATCTAACTAAGCATTTCCCCATCTGTCAATCATAGAAGTTTAATTGCCTATGTTAAAAGATCGTTTCAATAAAATAGGGCTTCTTATCCTCCCTTTGTGGACCTTCATTATTTTGGGCTGATAAAGACATAAGTTCATGTTTTAAAAGCTGTTGCGAGGAAAATGTAACCAGACAATTATCTTTCTCTAAATATTCAGCCCACGGCTGCTTGAAATTTACTTGTAAGGAAGATTTGGCTTCTGGCTTGACAACTAGCAACAGCTGGGCAGGGGCAGAGGAGTAAGGAGATGGGATTTTGGCAAGCCAGTTCCAAGCCTGGAGGGTGTTTTGTTTTGTTTTAGGTTTTATGGCAGGGAAGTAGGGAGAGCCTGAGGTGGGTTTTTTTTCATCTTTTATAATCCCAGCTGCACAAACCTTCTTCGCTAAGTCTTGATCTCTCTGTGCTTCAGTTCTTATAAGTACATAACATAAGTACATAAGTATTGCCATACTGGGAAAGACCAAAGGTCCATCAAGCCCAGCATCCTGTTTCCAACAGTGGCCAGTCCAGGTCACAAGTACCTGGCAGAAACCCAAACAATAGCAACATTCCATGTAGGACCCCAAAGAATAGAAAGATTCTAGAATCCTAAAGAGTAACAAGATTCCATGTAGAGCTCCAAAGAGTAGCAGCATTCCATTCAGAATCCCAAGTACATAAGTATTGCCATACTGGGACAGACCAAAGGTCCATCTAGCCCAGCATCCTGTTCCAACAGTGGCCAATCCAGGTCACAAATACCTGGCAAGATCCCAACAAAAGTACAAAACATTTTATACTGCTTATCCCAGAAATAGTGGTTTTTCCCCAAGCCAATTTAATAATAGACTTTTCCTTTAGGAAGCCGTCCAAACCTTTTTAAAATTCCGCTAAGCTAACCGCCTTTACCACATTCTCTGGCAATGAAGTCCAGAGTTTAATTACACGTTGAGTGAAGAAAATTTTTCTCCAATTCATTTTAAATTTACTACATTGTAGCTTCATCACATACGCCCTAGTCCTAGTATTTTGGGAAAGCGTAAACAGACGCATCACATCTACCGTTCAACTTCATTCATTACTTTATAGACCTCTATCATATCTCCCCTCAGCCGCCTTTTCTCCAAGCTGAAGGGCTCCAGCCGCTTTAGCCTTTCCTCATAGGGAAGTCGTCCCATCCCCTTTATCATTTTCGTCACCCTTCTCTGCACCTTTTCTAATTCCACTATATCTTTTTTGAGATGCGGCGACAAGAATTGAACACAATATTCGAGGTGCGATCGCACCATGGAGCGATACAAAGGCATTATAACATCCTCATTTTTGTTTTCCATTCCTTTCCTAATAATACCTAACATTCTATTTGATTTCTTAGCCGCAGCAGCACACTGAGCAGAAGGTTTCAACGTATCATCAACGACGACACCTAGATCCCTTTCTTGGTCCGTGACAATATCATTACTAAACTATGTAAGCCACATTGAGCCTGCAAATAGGTGGGAAAATGTGGGATATAAATGCAATAAATAAATAAATAAATAAAACGTGGAACCTTGCATGACGTAGCTATAATTCGGGTTCCTCTTTCCCACATGCATCACTTTGCACTTGCTCACATTAAACGTCATCAGCCATTTAGACGCCCAGTCTCCCAGTCTCGTAAGGTCCTCTTGTAATTTTTCACAATCTTCCCGCGATTTAACTACTTTGAATAACTTTGTGTCATAAGCAAATTTAATTACCTCACTAGTTACTCCCATCTCTAGGTCATTTATAAATATATTAAAAAGCAGTGGTCCCAGCACAGACCCCTGGGGAACCCCACTAACTACCCTTCTCCATTGAGAATAATGACCATTTAACCCTACTCTCTGTTTTCTATCTTTTAACCAGTTTTTAATCCACAACAGAACACTACCTCCTATCCCATGACTCTCCAATTTCCTCTGGAGTCTTTCATGAGGTACTTTGTCAAACGCCTTCTGAAAATCCAGTTACGCAATATCAACCAGCTCACCTTTATCCACATGTTTGTTCACTCCTTCAAAGAAATGTAGTAGATTGGTGAGGCAAGATTTCCTTTCACAAAATCCATGTTGGCTTTGTTTCATTAATCCATGCTTTTGAATATGCTCTGTAATTTTGTTCTTAATAGTCTCTACCATTTTGCCCGGCACCGACTCACCGGTCTATAATTTCCAGGATCTCCTCTGTAACCTTTTTTAAAAATCGGCGTTACATTGGCCACACTCCAATCTTCTGGTACCATGCTTGATTTTAAGGATAAATTACATATTACTAATAATAGCTCCGCAAGCTCATTTTTCAGTTCTGTCAGTACTCGGGGATGAATACCATCCGGTCCAGGAGATTTGCTACTCTTCAGTTTGTAGAACTGCCCCATTACATCCTCCAGGTTTACAGAGAATTCATTAAGTTTCTCCATAACACTTGAGAGCCAAGCTGCTGTATCTCCTTATTAAATGCCAATGCCAGCAGCCTGGTCCCATCCTGGTTAAGGTGGAGCCCATCCTTTCGGAATAGGCTCCCCCTTTCCCAGAATGTTGACCAGTTCCTAACAAATCTAAAACCCTCCTCCCTGCACCATCGTCTCATCCGTGCATTGAGACTCTGGCGCTCTACCTGTCTCTTGGGCCCTGCACGTGGAACAGGTAGCATTTCAGCAGATGCTATGATGAGCAAGATCACTCACAGCTTTTTCTTGCTTTCTTTTTCCTGGCAGATTAAGAGAAAATGGAGGCCAAATAGAAGATAGAAAGATTACGGACGTATGGGAGCTGCATGGTCACTATGACGTTATCGTCAACTGCTCAGGGCTTGGAGCACGAGCCCTTGTGGGGGACTCAAAGCTCTACCCTGTCAGAGGCCAGGTGCTGAAGGTGCAGGCTCCCTGGGTGACTCACTTCATTCGAGTTAGTGATGGATCCACCTACATCTACCCAGGGATGAGCAGTGTGACCCTTGGTGGGACCAGGCAGAAGGATGACTGGAGACTGTCAACAGATGCCACTGCCAGCCAGGATATCCTGAACCGCTGCTGTGCTCTGGAGCCCTCCCTGAAGAAGGCTTATGCAATAACAGAGCATGTAGGACTCAGGCCTACCAGATCGGCCATCAGAGTGGAGAAGGAGGTGCTGCTCCAAGGCAGTTACCAGCTGCCTGTGATACACAATTATGGGCACGGTGGAGGTGGATTTTCTGTGCATTGGGGTACCGCCCGAGAGGCAACTCACCTTGTGGAAGAGCTCATAGCATCACTGAGAGGCTCCTCAGCAAAAGCGAAACTCTAGAGGTCTACATGACTGCTTGGTGATGGTCGTGAGCTAGTGTCCGACTCTTACTATCAAGGTGCTGGACTTTCCCTTTGTGCTGTTTCCCCTTATTTCAGCTCCCGCTTTTACCAGGAAACTATCATGAACACAGCTTTGCTCTGACTGCTGCCCATCTGGCTCTCATCAGGGAATCATTGTGAATACGGCTTCTCTCCTTACTCCTCCTCATCCAGTTTTAATCAAGAAGCTGTCATGTACATGTCTTCTTACCTTACTTGCTATCTGGCTCTCATCAGAAGTTACATTAGCTATGGGCCTTTGAGACCTTGTACAGTACCCATTGAAGGGAGACCTGTATGTTATCGATGAAACTCACGTCTTGGTCCTGTGAAAGGTATCACGGCCTACCAAGGCTTTCTCTGGCTCTAGAATCTGTGGTTCACAAACTCATCTGTTAAAGATTCCACCCACCCCTGAGGCATTCTGTTAATATGCCTGATCAGACCCGAGCTTACCTTTCTACCACACAAGCATTTCAAATGGGACTTGCTTCATCCCTGACCTGTCTCAAGTGTGGCCCGGGGGAGGGTACCTTGGTTTACGCACTCTGAAGGTGTCCTAGGATACGACACTTGTGGTCTAAAATAGTCAGATATTTGTCATATCTACTGGGGAAAAGTCTTACGATCTCACCACTTGGGTTGTTGTTTGGGAAACTTTCAGAGTGCGATACCCTACTTAAAGGTAAGCAGTTGTTTCTGGCTAAAGCCTGTATTCTTGCCAAACACTGTATCCTGCGATGCTGGGTGAGAAAGGATTCACCCTCTTATTGGCATTGGAGGAATAAGCTGTATGAACTTATGATATTGGAAAGTAGAGATGCCCACTTATCCCTTAAAAGACAAAAATCGTTTCTGACCATTTGGGAGGGTCTACATTTAATCATTGCCTATGAGAGTGAGGAGTGACATAGGTTGGCTGTGTAATTGTATAATAGTACTTCGATTGATTGTTTTATCCTTTCACTTGTTGTGGGGGGACTGTTGTAGGTGGGGAAGGGTTCTGATTTGGAGAGTTGGGATCTTGGGAAGGGGTCGTATTGCAGTAAGGATGATCATGTTGGCCACACTGTTGTTGTATTTTAAGGAGTGCTCTGGTTGTCGGAGGGATATTTGCTATTTATCCCTCTTCTATATATCGTACTGTTTACAGCCCTCTTGTTGGACCTATTGTCATTTTTTGATTAATAAACAGAACTTTAAATAAATAAATATGCCTGATCAGCACAGTACAAGCACAGACCGTCTGCGTGGGATCCCCATGGGCTGGGAAGAGAAAAACACTTTTTGCTACTCTGCATTCCTGGCCACCTGAATCATTGGAGGAGTGACCTAGTGGTTAGAGTGGTGGACATTGGTCCTTAGGAACTGGGTTCGATTCCCACTGCAGGCACAGGCAGCTCCTTGTGACTCTGGGCAAGTCACTTAACCCTCCATTGCCCCAGGTACAAATAAGTACCTGTATATAATATGTAAGCTGCATTGAACCTGCTATGAGTGGGAAAACACGGGGTACAAATGTAAGAAAAAAAATTGCATCTGAAGGGTGGAAGTAGAGAGGGGGAGAGGGAGAAAGGAAGAGGCTGTGTATTGGGGAGGGGGGGTAGAGGGGTGACGCTCCTGTATGTGAACAGTGAGATCAGGAGGGGAAGGGAGACTGTCTTTCTATGTGCAGGACGGAGGAGGGAAAGTGGACAGGAAATAACACTGAGCCCCCATGTGCAAGATTGGAGAGACAGAAGTCCCCCCTCCAAGAGGGGGGGCAGGGGGCCCGGCGCCGGGGTCTCTTTCTCTCTCCTGCTCCTGACGGGACCCGGGTGATTGTGTCCCGACAGGAGCAGGAGAGAGAACTACTACTACTACTTAACATTTCTAGAGTGCTACTAGGGTTACGCAGCGCTGTACAGTTTAACAAAGAAGGACGGTCCCTGCTCAAAGGAGCTTACAATCTAAAGGACGAAATGTCAAGTTGGGGCAGTCTAGATTTCCTGAATAGAGGTGTAGTGGTTAGGTGCCGAAGGCGACATTGAAGAGGTGGGCTTTGAGCAATGATTTGAAGATGGGTAGGGAGGGGGCCTGGCGTATGGGCTCAGGGAGTCCGTTCCATGCATGGGGTGAGGCGAGGCAGAAAGGGCGGAGCCTGGAGTTGGCGGTGGTGGAGAAGGGTACTGAAAGGAGGGATTTGTCCTGAGAGCGGAGGTTACGGGTAGGAATGTAAGGGGAGATGAGGGTTGAGAGGTAAGGAGGGGCTGCAGATCGAGTGCATTTGTAGGTTAGTAGCAGAAGCTTGAACTGAATGCGGTACCTGATTGGAAGCCAATGAAGTGACTTGAGGAGAGGGGTGATATGAGTGTATCGGTCCAGGCGAAACATAAGGCGTGCAGCAGAGTTCTGAACGGACTGAAGGGGGGATAGATGGCTAAGTGGGAGGCCAGTGAGGAGTAGGTTGCAGTAGTCAAGGCGAGAGGTAATGAGAGAGTGGATGAGAGTTCGGGTGGTGTGCTCAGAGAGGAAAGGGTGAATTTTGCTAATGTTATAGAGGAAGAAGCGACAGGTCTTGGTTATCTGCTGGATATGTGCAGAGAGGGAGGAGTCGAAGATGACTCAGAGGTTGCGGGCAGATGAGACGGGGGTTGATGAGGGTGTTATCAACCGAGATAGAGAGTGGAGGGAGAGGAGAAGTGGGTTTGGGTGGAAAGAGAATAAGCTCTGTCTTGGCCATGTTCAGTTTCAGGTGGCGGTTGGACATCCAGGCAGCAATGTCGGATAAGCAGGCCGATACTTTGTCCTGGGTTTCCGCAGTGATGTCTGGTGTGGAGAGATAAAGCTGGGTGTCGTCAGCATAAAGATGATAGTGGAGGCCATGAGATGAGATCAGGGAACCCAGGGAAGAGGTGTAGATTGAGAAAAGAAGGGGTCCAAGGACAGATCCCTGAGGGACGCCAAAAGAGAGCAGGATAGGGGTGGAGGAAGAACTATGAGAGTGTACTCTGAAGGTACGATGGGAGAGATAAGAGGAGAACCAGGAGAGGACAGAGCCCTGGAACCCAAAAGAGGACAGTGTGGCAAGAAGTAAGTTGTGATTGACAGTGTCAAAAGCGGCGGATAGGTCGAGATGAATGAGGATGGAGTAATGACTCCGGCACTGGACCCCCCCCCCCCCCCCTTGGAGGCTGGGGAGGACCTGGAGGAACAGACACAGCAGGCTGCTCTTCTTCACAGTCTGCTACATTGCCTTCACCTGCAGCTGTTTTCCCCCTTAGGCTGCTCCTGCGCGACCTGAGAGAAAAAGCAGCCACAGGGGAAGGCCACGTGGCAGAAGGAAGAAGAGCAGCGCTGGAGAACTCTTCTGCTGTCGGGGCCTTGGGATCTCCGCCAGCCGAGGTACCCAGGGTGGGTGGCAGCAGCGATCAGGGAGGGTGGGGCAGTGGATCCTGTGGGGGTGGGGGGCGGCGATGGCAACAATACTGGGGGGCAGTGGCAGCAACGATCCCAGGGAAGAGCCCAGCGGTGGCCTTGCCCTGGGCCCGGCTCTGTCTCTTTCTGTGGTTTTTGCAACTACATTCAAAGTGGTTTACATAGCCAGAAGGTTGCTAGGCTGTATAGAGAGAGGTGTGACCAGCAGAAGAAAGGAGGTGTTGATGCCTCTGTACAAGTCGTTGGTGAGACCCCACCTGGAGTACTGTGTTCAGTTTTGGAGGCCGTACCTTGCTAAGAATGTAAAAAGAATTGAAGCAGTGCAAAGAAAAGCTACGGGAATGGTAAGGGATTTGCGTTACAAGACGTATGAGGAGAGACTTGCTGACCTGAACATGTATACTCTGGAGGAAAGGAGAAACAGGGGTGATATGATACAGACGTTCAAATATTTGAAAGGTATTAATCCGCAAACGAACCTTTTCCGGAGATGGGAAGGTGGTAGAACTAGAGGACATGAAATGAGATTGAAGGGGGGCAGACTCAAGGAAGTATTTTTTCACGAGAGTGGTGGATACTTGGAATGCCCTCCCGGGGGAGGTGGTGGGGATGAAAACGGTAACAGAATTCAAAAATGTGTGGGATAAACATAAAGTCCACTGCACTAACCGCTAGGCTACTCCGGGGGGGGGGGGGGGAGAGAGACATGTGAGAACAGCCCAGGGCAAGGATGGAACCCAGCTCTGCTGTGTGTGAGAACACCCATCCAGTCAAGACTGCAAATCCCATAGTGCACAGGGACATCAGGTCAAAGCCTGGGAGTGGCACAGGACTCCCTGGGAAGGAACTGGGAGCCTGGGCAGTGCTCCTGCTCCTCAGATCTGATGAATCCCCAGAAGAGATGGATTTTGTCTCTCAAACTTTATTCCCCATACACTGAGGCAGGCAGCAGCTTCCTGACAGTGTCTGCTGGGGCAGCTGGAAAGGGTGTGGGAGTGGAGGGCAGAAAGAGAGGATTTTGACCTCACAGGCTCTGCCAGCAGTGTCTGGAGGAGGAGAGATTCCAGGAGTGAGTGATGGGGAGGGAGGGGGCGGCTAGCTTTTCCATAAACATTCAGTGTGTTTTCTGTTTCACAATGAGAGACAGTTCTGGTTTGGAGGGATGGTTCCGGTGAAGGAGGAAGGGCATCTAGGAGAGGAGAGGAATGGCTGAGCTGTTCTCCCACTGGCTTCACTTCCAGATATCAACATGGGTAAAAGGCAATGCTGGCTGCCTGGGAGGGGGCTTGTCCTCCGCCTGGCTACCCTGGCTCTGACTCTTCTGCTGTGTCTGCAGCCCTGGAGATCCTATTACCCCAGCTCTGGGACGCAGCAAGAGGCAACTGATAGGAAGTACCCAAAGCAGTACCAGCCCCAGCCAGCAGAGGGCTTGTCCAGCAAGAGGCAGGTGACCTACATAAGAGCGAGCAGCAACCATCAGGAAGACATCCATGCAGAGAGAGCTGTGGAAACTGGACACAGCTCCTGCAAAGCCCTGCCAGCCGACCGGCTCAGGAGAAAGGTCAGTGGCACTGCAGACCCTGAACCTGGATGGGCTGAATTCTGGGGTATTGTACTGGGAGAACCTCTGCCAGCTTGAGACCCACCTTGTATTGCTTTGGGATTTTTCCAAACCTGTCCTGAGCACCCTGCAGCTAACATCTATGATGAATATGTGAGAGAAAATTTGCTTATGCTGGATTTTCAAGGTACAGAACTGCAGATATGGTGAAGAGCAGGTAGGCTGTGGGGTGCCCAGGAGAGATTTGGGAAGCCTGGGGTTAGACTGAGACGTGGGCTGCAGGTATTACACTGTGTGGAAGGACAATAACACAGAAAGACTAGTCTGTCCATTATTCCTTTCCACTGCCCACTTGCAGGAAACCTCTCCTTTTCCAAGTTGGTTCTAACATAGTAACGTAGTAGATGATGGCAGATAAAAACTTGTACAGTGTATCCAGTCTGCCCAACAACATAAATTCATTTTAGGGAAATGGGACTTGACATACAGCCTTTCTGAGGTTTTTGCAACTACCTTCAAAGCGATTTACATATATTCAGGTTCTTATTTTGTACCAGGGGCAATGGAGGGTTAAGTGACTTGCCCAGAGTCACAAGGAGCTGCAGTGCGAATCGAACCCAGTTCCCCAGAATCAGAGTCCGCTGCACTAACCACTAGGCTACTCCACATGGTATGTGATATGAGTTTGATTTGTTCTTGCCATTCTCACGGCACAGACCGTAAACCTCTGCCCAGCACTGGTTTTGCTTCCCAATTACCGGTGTTGCCACCCAATCTCCACTAAGCTTCTGTGGACCCATTCCTTCTAAACAGGATTCCTTTGTGTTTATCTCACGCATTTTTGAATTCCGTTACCGTTTTCATCTCCACCACCTCCCGCGGGGGGGGGGGGGGGGGCATTCCAAGTTCTGTCTTTTTGCTTCTCTATCATCACAGCTAGGTGAAGACATAAATTCCCATATTTGTCCAGCCCCAGGCTCCCACCCGTGCCTTACCTCCAAGCTTCATCATATTTTTAAACAGCTGTCTAAACATCCAGGTCACCTGGGTCCTTCCTAGTCTTACTGAATGATACTTGGACACCCCCAATCTGCCAGGAGCAAACCCAGTTAGTTTCTGTGTGCTGCTGGTACCAGTGGAACTAAAATAAACTTCCTGACATTTTTCTTGAGTCTGCCCCCCTTCAATCTCATTTCATGTCCTCTTGTTCTACCACCTTCCCATCTCCGGAAAAGGTTCGTTTGCGGATTAATACCTTTCAAATATTTGAACGTCTGTATCATATCACCCCTGTTTCTCCTCTCCTGCAGGGTATACATGTTCAGGTCAGCAAGTCTCTCCTCATACGTCTTGTAACGCACAGACGACTGACGAGGAAAGCCCCATGCTATCAGTAAAGAATGAATACAGCATGGATGGCTGAAGAACAGATCTTCAGAGCAGGAGTCACACTGATACATGGATTTGTTTACTTTATTCACATGACTACTGTTGAATGTTTTTACCTCTACCCTTGATCTTTAATTCCTGAAATGAACTGTAGATCTACTTCTTATAACTTATCCTATATTTTCTGTACTTAAAATGCAATAATACTCTGTAATTCTCATTCCGGAAATGGCGATCGCCATTACGGCATAATGTAAGTGACATTGAGCCTGCAAATAGGTGGGAAAATGTGGGATACAAATGCTGCAAATAAATAAATAAATAAAAATAGCACGGACAGTTGTACAGAAGGTCTTCTTCTGAGCCCCATACACATAAAGAATGAGCACAGCAAAGACAGCTGCAGGCATGATACCTTATAGTAAAGCATGAATACATAGTAACATATAGTAACATAGTAGATGACGGCAGAAAAAGACCTGCATGGTCCATCTAGTCTGCCCAAGATAAACTCATATCTTGAATTTGTACCTGTCTTTTTCAGGGCACAGACCGTACAAGTCTGCCCAGCAGTATTCCCCGTCTCCCAACCACCAGTCCCGTCTCCCATCACCGGCTCTGGTACAGACCGTATAAGTCTGCCCTCCCCTATCCTAGCCTCCCAACCACCAACCCCTCTTCCCCCCACCTGCTCCGCCACCCAATTTCAGCTAACCCAATTACAGCACAGATGGCTGTAAAGGATAAGTGTCTTTTTGTTAGGCTGAAATCAGGGTGTGTGCTGCTTACAGAAAACCGCTTTTCCTTTTAGCTATGATCATTGCCTTACTGCTTCATTTAGCATAGGGCATCTCTGTCTGATTGCTCTGCAGCCTCTCTTTGTCCTGAAAATCACAGAGGTGAGGCTCTGCAAAGGGAAGAGAAACTAGAACAGACCTGAAGCTTTGTTCTGCCATGCTAGGAGTAGCCATGGCCCTCTTTCGTTTGGAAGCAAATGAGTTTTTACTGAAAGCTGTTTTCAACAGGGAACGATCAAGCCTAGGGAGCCAGCCTTAGTTCACCTGGGGAATGAGGGTGCAGAGAGGTTACAGCCTGCCCCGCCACCTCCTCCCTTACAACCACATAAATATTTTCTAATGTTAATCCTGAATCTATCTGCTCCTGTGGAGTATCACAATGTCACATCCAGTCTTAGAGAGCTTTGTAAAAGGTATTGAGAGATACACTGACTGACTGACTGCAACAAGCACCCAAAAGAAATTCCCTGCCACCAAGAGCTTACCATCTATTGGGGGTTGCAGGGTTCACTGTCAGTTAGTGAGGCCACAATTGGGGAGATCAGAGGGAGGACATGGTGGGGGGGGGGGGGGGAGGGAGTCAGAGAGATACAGAGATCGGAGCAAACACATCTGCAGGAGATGGAGAAAAATGGAAGGCAAGAGGGGAGAGGATGTCCAAGACAGGGGGGGGAGGGGGGAGGGGGGGAGATGCTTTGGATAAATGTGAACAGAGGAAAGGCAGGGGGTGCAGCCCATGCAGAAAGCAAAAGATTGGTGTGCAGAGCTGCGATCTCCCCGTTAACCTGTGCTCTGTTGACATTACAGCCCCGACGCTGGCGCATTCACCTGCAACCTTGGGCAAGTCTTAATCGTTCTCTGGGTGATGAGGCTTCCAGATTCCTTCGCTATATCAGCACCACACAGGTAGGTGCAGCTTTCTGTGGTGTTCTGTAATTCTTGAGTCCCTAGGACACGGCTCGCTCTGTTTGGATGTAAAGATTCTAAATCCTAGTGGAAGCATGTCAAGGTGACCTTGTGAGTGGAGGAGTGGCCTAGTGGTTAGGGTGGTGGACTCTGGTCCTGGGGAACTGAGGAACTGAGTTTGATTCCCAGCACAGGCAGCTCCTTGTGACTCTGGGCAAGTCACTTAACCCTCCATTGCCCCATGTAAGCCGCATTGAGCCTGCCATGAGTGGGAAAGCGCAGGGTACAAATGTAACAAAAATAAAATAGATACTATTGGAGATTCTACATGGAATGTTGCTACTATTTGTAGATTCTACATGCAATGTTGCTATTTCACTAGCAACATTCCATGTAGAAGGCTGCGCAGGCTTCTGTTTCTGTGAGTCTGACGTCCTGCACATACGTGCAGGACATCAGACTCACAGAAGCAGAAGCCTGGCGGCCACATTGGTGAGATCTGCAAGGGCCGACTTCTAGTGGAATAGCAACATTCCATGTAGAATCTCAAATAGTAGCAACAGTGGAGGAGTGGCCTAGTGGTTAGGGTGGTGGACTTTTTCCTGAGGAACTGAGTTGGATTCCCACTTCAGGCACAGGCAGCTCCTTGTGACTCTGGGCAAGTCACTTAACCCTCCATTGCCCCATGTAAGCCGCATTGAGCCTGCCATGAGTGGGAAAGCGCAGGGTACAAATGTAACAAAAATAAAAAAATAAATATGAAAATGTTGGCATATGAATGAGTGTAAACTACATGGAGAACCAATCTAAAGGTCAAACTAGTGAGCTGAGAACCAGAGAAGCCAGGGTTCAAATCCCCCTGACATTCATTGTTTCGATGGGTAAGTCGCTTCAGCCTCTAATGTCGCAGATTCACCAAAGGTTGTTAACATGTCGTGAGCAGAGAAGTCCATTGCATAAACTGAGCCTCTGCTAAATACCCAGCCCTGAGAGGAAGAGGGAAACAGCAATTCACCAAAATGGAAGAAGCCACGAGCTAAATCTAAGCAAGAGTTTCCAAGGACTCCACAACCACTTGGGTTTTCAGAATATCCACAGTGAACATGTATGAGGTAAATTTGCCTATACTGGATTTATGATAGGGGTGAAATGATCTGATGTATATTCACTGTGGAAATCCTGAAAGTCACTGGGCCAGGTCCTTAGTCCTTGCACCCCTCATTCTCTTTCACACCTAAATTTCAGCGCCATTTTTGCGCTGTCATTATAGAACACTGGCACTCAGTGCTAGTCTGTCATTTTGGCACACAATTCGCTTAGTGCATAAATGCAAGGGAGGGTATATGTAGGTGAAGCATGGGCGGGGCCGGGTAGGGCACCAAAAAAAACAGCACGCCAAGTTGCGTGCCACCTATAGACTAACAGTGGCGCGGGGATCCGCACCCAACTGAAACCTGCTGTAAATCCTCACCCGTAAATTAGTTGTGAATCCTCCCCAGATTATATAATACTGTGTGCATCCATAGTGAATGCCCCTGACCTTCTGCCCCTCCCAGGGCTGATGAGAGAGGGGGTGAGAGGGGGCAAGGTTCTCTCCGAGGAAGGCCCAGTGCTGGCGATCCAAAAAGACAGCTGTGTCGGCCGCAGGTTCTTCTTCCTGCCACGTCCTACCTATGCAGAAACAGGAAATTACTTCACAGGAGGCGGGACATGGCAGGAGGAAGGACTTATAGCAGCAGAGCACCTTCTCTTGTTCGCTGCTGCAGCAGGGGTGCGGCAGGGCGACAGGTGGAGTGGTGGGGGAGCAGTGGCAGTGGTGGTGGTGGTGGGGGCAGCAGCGGTGTGGGGGGGTGGAGGCAGGGCTCTAAAGATTGTCCCAGGCCCAGCTTTGTCTCTTGGTGGCCCTGGCCCCTCCCATGGCCACACCCCTTTATCAGTTGCGTGCTAAAGGATTTGTGTATGCATCTTTATAGAATCGCACTTAGTAAGATGTGCATGTAAATCCAAATTGGTGCTAATTAGCGCTAATTGGCTCATTACTCAATTAGACTGGGCACGCCCCCAAATCTATGCATGCAATTTTGAGCACAATATATTAAATCTAGGGACAACTTACAGAATAAAATGCTGCATTTTGGCAAGCATGGGTATAGCTCTATTGACGGTGGAATTGGTCACGCCAAAGTGTAGGTGCATAGACGCCAATTAACATTAATATCTGATAGCCAGATGCCGTTCTTGAATTCATAAAGCAGCACAGAGAGGGTCCAAAGTACAAAACAAGTCCAAGTATCAAAGAAAAGCACCAGGGGGCCTACAAAATCGGGACACAAAATTGAGTGGAAAGGGAAATGGGACTTGATATACCGCCTTTCTGAGGTTTTTTGCAACTACATTCAAAGCGGTTTACATATATTCAGGTACTTATTTTGTACCAGGGGCAATGGAGGGTTAAGTGACTTGTCCAGAGTCACAAGGAGCTGCAGTAGGAATCGAACCCAGTTCCCCAAAATCAGAGTCCACTGCACTGAGTTTGATTCCCACTGCAGCCCCTTGTGACTCTGGGCAAGTCACTTAACCCTCCATTGCCCCTGGTACAAAATAAGTACCTGAATATATGTAAACCGCTTTGAATGTAGTTGCAAAAACCTCAGAAAGGCGGTATATCAAGTCCCATTTCCCTTTATTCATATGTCTTGAACATCAGTTCCTTCCTAAATGACCTGGCAGGGGCTGTGTTTCAGTTCCATCTGTTCCAGCCCATAACCTCGGAGTTATCTTCGACTCCTCCCTCTCCTTCTCTGCACATATCCAACAAACAGCCAAGACCTGTCGCTTCTTTCTCTTTAATATCAGCAAGATTCGCCCTTTCCTCTCTGAACACACCACCCGAACCCTCATCCACGCTCTCATCACCTCTCACCTTGACTATTGCAACCTACTCCTCACTGGCCTCCCACTTAGCCATCTGTCCCCCTTTCAATCAGTTCAGAACTCCGCTGCACGCCTTATATTCCGCTTGAACCGATATACTCATATCACCCCTCTCCTCAAGTCACTTCACTGGCTTCCGATCAGATACCGCATACAGTTCAAGCTTCTCCTTCTTACCTACAAATGCACTCAGTCTGCTGCCCCTCACTACCTCTCTACCCTCATCTCCCCTTACGTTCCCGCCCGTAACCTCCGCTCACAGGACAAATCCCTCCTCTCAACACCCTTCTCCACCACCGCCAATTCCAGGCTCCGCCCATTCTGCCTCGCATCACCTTACGCATGGAATAAACTTCCTGAACCCCTACGCCAAGCCCCCTCCTTACCCGTCTTCAAATCATTGCTCAAAACCCACCTCTTCAATATTGCTTTCGGCACCTAACCTTTATACCTTTGTACCTTTCATGTAATCGTGAATGCCCCAAATTGACTACCCCTACTTGACTGACTCTACACTTGTCCATTAGATTGTAAGCTCTTTGAGCAGGGACTGTCCTTCTGTGTTAAAATTGTACAGCGCTGCGTAACCCTGGCAGCGCTTTAGAAATGTTAAGTAGTAGTAGTAGTAGTGCACAGTGCCTATGTCAGGGGTCTGTCAATGAAATGGTGATTTCTCGGAAGCAGCTAGGGCTATAAATGTGACAAGTTTGATGATTGCCCCACTTCTTACAAAACTGGTACCCTGAATCGTCCGATGAGACTAGAACCAGAGCTGCCCGTCCCTTCAAACTTTGATTAATGAATCAAAGCTTAGCTTCTTCCGAGAAATCACCATTTCACTGACAGACCCCTGACGCAGCCCGTGTTGGGTCATTTAGGAAGGAGCTGATGTTCAAGGTGTACGAATAAGGAGATTGTGTCCCGATTTTGAAGGCTCCTGATGCTTTTCTTTCACATTTGTTCTTGAATTCATGCTCAGTATGCTGCGTCTCTGCGTCTAACTTCGGCGCCTTAATACTTGTGTAAGGAATGACGGCGCCGTAGGGCTGTGAGAATGCAGTGGATTTCTGTCGCACTTGGACAGGCAGTCAGTGGGGATCCGTCTTTTTGCACTGCGGTGACACGACTGTGCTTTCCCATTCTCACAGATCTCGTGCAGACGTTTGGAAACTAATGGCCTGATGGGTCGCTCCAAAAGCGTGAAGAAACCCTGGACCATCTGCTTGGACGACAGATTCAGCCTAGCCCGTCAAGTCCGAGATCAACAGTGTCGCCTCTATTCACTGGGGTAAAGCAGCTCTGAATTGCGCCATCACGTGACCAGAGATAGGATTTCGCCCCCTTCATTCAACTGAAACAGCGCTTGCTAAAGTCTCCAATTATCTGTTCCTGGCCAGATCCAAAGGTCTCTATTCTATCCTCATCCTTCTAGATCTATCTGCTGCTTTTGACACTGTTGATCACAGCCTACTCCTTATTTTATTTTTTGTTACATTTGTACCCCGCGCTTTCCCACTCATGGCAGGCTCAATGCAGCTTACATGGGCAATGGAGGGTTAAGTGACTTGCCCAGAGTCACAAGGAGCTGCCTGTGCCTGAAGTGGGAATTGAATTCAGTTCCTCAGTTCCCCAGGACCAAAGTTCACCACCCTAACCACTAGGCCACTCCTCCACGCTGTCCTCACTTGGATTTCAGGGCTCTGTTCTTTCCTGGTTTTCTTCTTATCTCTCCCAGCATACCTCTAGTGTATACTCTAGTGGATCTTCCTCTACTTCTATCCCACGGTCAGTTGGTGTACCTCATGGATCTGTCCTGGGACCTCTTCCTTTCTCCATCTATACTTCTTCCCTTGGTACTCTGATCTCATCCCATGGTTTTCAGTATCATCTTTACGCTGATGACTCCAAGATCTACCTCTCCACACCAGAAATCTCAGCCAAAATCCAGGCCAAAGTACCTGCCTGCCTGTCTGACATTGCTGCCTGGATGTTTCGGTGCCATCTGAAACTAAACATGACCAAGACTGAGCTTCTTATCTTTCCCCCTAAACCAACCTCTCCTCCTCCCCCATTCTCTATTTGTGTGGATAACACTCTCATCCTTCCTGTCTCATCAGCTCGTAACCTTGGGGTCATCTTCGACTCCTCCCTCTCCTTCTCTGCACATATTCAGAAGTCTGCTAAAACCTGTCGTTTCTTTCTCTATAATATCAGCAAAATTTGCCCTTTCCTTTCTGAGCACACTACCAGAACCCTCATCCACACTCTTATCACCTCTCGCTTAGACTATTGCAACTTGCTTCTCACAGGTCTCCCACTTAGCCATCTCTCTCCTCTTCAATCTGTTCAAAATTCTGCTACATGACTAATATTCCGCCAGGGTCATTATGCTCATATTAGCCCTCTCCTCAAGTCACTTCACTGGCTTCCTATACGTTTCCGCATAAAGTTCAAACTCCTCTTATTGACCTGTAAGTGCATTCACTCTGCAGCTCCTCAGAACCTCTCCACTCTCATCTGTCCCTACACTCCTCCCCGGGAACTCCGTTCACTGGGTAAATCTCTCTTATCTGCACCCTTCTCCTCCACCGCTAACTCCAGACTCCGATCCTTTTATCTTGCTGCACCATATGCCTGGAATAGACTCCCTAAGAGCCAGTACATCAAGCTCCATCTCTGACTGTCTTCACATCTAAGCTAAAAGCCCACCTTTTTGATGCTGCTTTTAACTCCTAACCCTTACTCACTTGTTCAGAGCCCTTATTTTATCATCCTCACTTTAATATTCCCTTATCTCTTGTTTGTCCTGTTTGTCTGTTCTGATTAGACTGTAAGCTCTGTCGAGCAGGGACTGTCTCTTCATGTTCAAGTGTACAGCGCTGCGTACGTATAGTAGCGCTATAGAAATGATAAGTAGTAGTAGTAGTAGAATATAGTAACAGTGGTTAGCGTATCTGGGTTTTAAAAATGGTTTGGATGATTTCATGAAGGAAAAGTCCATAGTCTGTTATTGAGACAGACATGGGGAAGCCACTGCTTGCTCTAGGATTGGTAGCAAGAAATGTCGCTACTATTTGGGATTCTGCCAGGTACTTGTGACCTGGATGGACCATTGGTCTGACCCAGTATGGCTATTCTTGTGTTCTTATGTTCTTTTATAAATGAAAAAAGAATAGTCTTATCTATCCTAGACAAGACAACATCTTAACAAGCCCAGCCTTCTCAAACAGTGCTTGCAATTAATCAGATTGGAGTTGTTGATACTAACAGCATCTAACCCTGCATAGACCAATACACCTAAATTCCAGACCTGATTTCTCTTCTGAATACACGTCCATCATCATATCAAAGCTGCTGAATTCAAAATCCCTCCCTTCTAATCAGTTCTTCATCATTCCGTTTTCAACAGTCACTGGAGGGACTGGGGAAGGAGAGGAACATGGGTGAAAAGGGAAGCAGCGACTGGAGGGACTGAGGAAGGGAAGAAAGAGACTGGGGTGAAAGGGAAAGAGAGGGGCTCTGTTGCTGTCCTTAATATAGAGAGGGGGAGGGAGCCTGTCGCTCTCAATATACAAAGAGATGTGCTTCTCCTTTATCGTCCTCACTACAGAAGAATTCTTTTGCTGTCCTTAGTATACAGGGGGAGATCTGTTGCTGTCCTTAGTTTAGGGATGCTGGTCTAAACCGCGATGTGGTCACTGCTGTTGTCCTCCTTCACTATTTAATTTAATTTAAAGAAGATTTATTTCAAGGTGAATTACGAAACCAGTTGAACCAGGTAAATCACAAATTACACAATGCGCACGACATATCTTACAATCATACAAATAAAAATTTCTATTCTATAACTTTGTATTGCAAATTACTAGGTAAGCCGCATTGAGCCTGCATTGTGTGGGAAAGTGCGGGGTACAAATGTAATAAATAAATAAATAAAAGGTCAACAACATTTTAAACCTCTAAGAAATTAAAACTAGGGAATATAAAAACCAAAGGGTTGGCTCTTGTCTTGTGGTTCACGTTTCTTTATCCTCAGAACCAGGGTCCCTGTTCTGTTTCTCCAACTGCTCAGTATCTCTTTCCTTATTCTTTGACTTAGCATTGCGCTGGTTCCTCGTTCCAGAACAAACCTTCATAAGAACAGTCATACTGGGTCAGACCAATGGGCCATGTAGCCCAGTATCCGGCTTCTGATTGGCCAATCCCGGTCACAAGTACCTGGCAGAAACCCAAAGCAAGGGTCGATCCATAAGCAACCCCTATCTCTTCTTCCGACTTCTTTACTCCTCCTAGCCAAAGTTCTTGATCCCCTCACTGAACTTGGTGCAGTAGGTCAGGGTATCGAAGGCAAAAACCTTTCCTTTCACTGTGTGGTACAATGGCCAGGGAAGCAGCAGCCAAAGGCAAAAAATCAAACAGGACTGGAGTTCTATACCAATCCAGGTATCCCTCCCTTTCTTCTGAAAAATTCAGTGGGTATTTACAAGTCAAAGTTCAGTATTTTATCAGGACCACTGGAGGTCTCTGTTATCCACCTAGATGTTATCCACAGGAGACTCGATGTAAACACAGAAGAAACAAATGTCTGCCAGAATATACAGTGTATAGTAGAACAGCGAAGATGACTCAAGAATCGGTGGATGACGCTTCAGATGAATAAAACTGTTTATTAAATAATGTACAGGACTCGACACAGCTGTGTTTCGGCTGACTAGGCCTGCATCAGGAGTCTCTTGTACTAAATAAAATCATCCACTTGAAGTATTTGTCGCCGTCGTTAATGAATAAGAAAACATCAAGCGTTCTGTGCGCTGAAATATAGCAAAGACTTTTGCAAGCAGTGATTAAGCTTGTAGCACGGAGCACTGGAAGTTTTCTTATTCATTGACGACGACGATGACAAATACTTCAAGTGGATGATATTATTTAGTACAAGAGACTCCTGATGCAGGCCTAGTTGACCGAAACACAGTTGTGTTGAGTCCTGTACATTATTTAACAGTTTCGTTCATTTGAAGCGTCGTCAACCGATTCGAGTCATCTTCACTGTTCTGCTATAAACCATAGAAGACTCTACATATGCTCTTCTGTGTAGGTTAATGGTCTCTCCTTCCTGATGCCCCAATGCTCAAAACTCCGGCACTGTATGGAACAGCGCTGGAGTTTACCGCCACAACAGCGCCCAAGAATAACTCCCTCATGCTCGAAGCTAATAGTATACAAATGAAATGTCCTATTAGCTTCGAGCATGAGGAAGTAAATCGGGCAGATGGTGTCTGGCGCATGCGCTGATGAGTCGTATGTGCCAGAGAGGAGGAGGGAAGGAGAAGAAGTGCCAATGGCATCGAGACATCCCACAGCCCCCTCACATTCCCGCAGCTTGGTAGTGGGACAGAAGGAGACAGGGTTGGGGTGAGACAAAAGAAGAGGGCCATCTCCCAATGGGAAGTAAAGTGACTCTCTACTCAAAGTTTGGCTCTTTCATTTACAGGTTTTGGTATTTTTTTTTTTTAAGTAGCTGAAGTCTCACCATGTTACGTTTAACATCAGGTCGTTTTTGCTTGCATGTCATTGGCCCACGGAACCTTCTCCTGCCTCTAAAGCACCCTAATGCCAGCTCGAGCTGGAGTAGGATTTGGAGCGCTACGGTTGCCCTTGCATTGTCCGCAGTTGTTGAAGCATCAGCGCGAATAACAAATGACCCATATTTGCATGAATCAGCATGCTACTTATGCTGGCGGCGAGCGCACATGTTCCCACAGTAGGGGTTTTTCACCATATTTTGCCGGTAAACGCGGTCGCTAGTCCAGCGCTAACGGCCTCTAGCGCCTGCATTTATTTTTGAGCATCAGGGCATGAGTGCTTGAGATGTCTGCAGCATCTTAAATCTGTCCTGACCTGCTCTCAGAAGGCTGACCTCCAGGAGGTTCTTAGAACCCGTGGAAATCATGAGATGTCTGTATCCCACACGTCTACAACTAAGGCACTAGGGAGTGCAGGGAAGAGCCACATACATTTTGCCTCACATCTCTTTCCTCAGCTGCTTGTTTCATGATCCTACATTGTCTATGTAACCAGCCGTCTAGGACTTCTCATCGTGTGTGTTCTGTGGCAAACTGGGTTGTTTTCTTTTTTCTGTCGGAGAATCTTGCAGTCTGCCAGGTTTTTAAGCATTTTGATTTACGACCAGTTACTAAAAGAATTTACTTGGCCAATTATCCTAAGCAGAGGAGATCAAACAGTGAACTGCGAAATTCCTGAGTGTGTGTTAGGACTAAGATCAACCCAATGTACTGAACTGAGCTGCTGCTTCTCTCCCCTGTCCATAAAGGTCTTGGCATTGAGTGTTGTACAGTGATGGACACTACAGGGTCGGCTTAATCACTAGCTGAGACTAGTAGGCAGTCACTTGGGGGGGGGGGGGTAAACAGAGTAGCTGTAATCAAAGTGGAAAAAATATTATTATTATTATTAGCATTTGTCTAGCGCTACCAGACGCACGCAGCGCTGAACACCTGATACAAAGAGACAGACCCTGCTCAAAAGAGCTTACAATCTAAATAACACAGACAGACAAGACAGTTAGGGGTGAGGGAAGTAATGGGTGAGAAGGGAGGAAGGGACAAGGGGAGGGCAATTGTGGCTAGGAGCTAAAAAGCAACAGTGAAAAGGTGAGTTTTCAGATTTGAAAACAGGTAGAGATGGAGCTAGACGTATAGGTCCAGGAAGTCTATTCCAGGCATAAGGTGCCTCGAGAGAAAAGGAGCGAAGCCTGGAGTTAGAAGTGGAGGAGAAGGAGGACGACAAGAGAGATTTGTCAAGCGAGCGGAGTTCACAGGGAGGAATGTAGGGAGAGAAGAGAGCGGAGAGGTAATGGGGGGCTGCAGAGTGGATGCATTTACTCTTTAGGATTTTAGGATTCTAGAATGTTGCTACCCTTTGAGATTCCGCATGGAATCTTGTTACTCTTTAGGATTCCAGAATGCTGCTACCTTTTGAGATTCCGCGTAGAATCTTATTATTATTATTAGCATTTGTATAGCGCTACCAGATGCACGCAGCGCTGAACACCTAATACAAAGAGACAGTCCCTGCTCAAAAGAGCTTACAATCTAAATAATACAGACAAACAAGACAGTTACAGGTGAGGGAAGTAATGGGTGAGAAGGGAGGAAGGGACAAGGGGAGGGCAATTGTGGCTAGGAGCTAAAAGCAGCAGTGAAAAGGTGGGTTTTCAGCATAGATTTGAAAACAGGTAGAGACGGAGCTAGACGTATAGGTCCAGGAAGTCTATTCCAGGCATAAGGTGCCACGAGAGAAAAGGAGCGAAGCCTGGAGTTAGCAGTGGAGGAGAAGGGGGACGACAAGAGAGATTACAGACACACACCCAATGCTTGTTACAAGCCTAATATTACACACAGAATTAACAGTATGTCATCAAATACACTGTTATATAATATAACAAAAAACCAACATAAATCCCTCTTGCAGCCTGACCCTCCTTGCACTCTCACCAGGGACCTGGAACAGAGTAAATTTGTAATATCTTACCCGTACATAACAAATAAATCTCTATAACTATCTGACCCTCCCACAACAAAATACAAAATCAAAATTATACTCTCCTCCAAATTCAGACAAGTAACTATCTTCCCTTTCCTAATTCCCCCTTCAACTGCTGGCTAATTTCTCTCAACCAACAGTAATATCCTGAACCGCCTTTTCTCTCTTTTTGCAGACTCGGAGCTCAGGATAATCAGTTTGAGGTCAGCATGGCTGAGGGAGGATGTGATGTTCACCGCTTTGAACCCAGTATCAAGCTTAGCCATGTACAGCAGGGGCAGCATCTCTGGTACCATCGCCTGGCCATCGACTGGAGGGATCCAAATCCATCTGTCTCCATTCGTAAGGTCCACAGCAGGATCAAAACACTGGGCACCATCCTGAGTGAGTTTGGACACTGGAAGGTGAGACCTCATCCCATGTCCTTAACTCAGGGGCATAGCCGTTCGGCATCTCTCCTCTCCCCACCCCTGTACCTTTTAAAGCCTTAATGTCTTTGCCAGCAGTGATTCATACTCGCTGTATACACCAGCCTTGAGGCTTCCCTCTGATCCAGTGGCATAGATACGGGGGAGCCTCATGGGCCTGGGCCCCCTCACCTTCGGCTTGGGACCTCTTCGCTTTCTTGGCTGTCAGGGATGCCAAACATCTCCTGCCTGAGTCATGCCTGTAGCAGCATTTAATTCAGCAGGCTCACTTCGGCTGCTAAAGCCGACTCTCTGTCTCTTACTGAGCATATGCACCTGCTGAATTAAATACTGCTGTAGGCACAACTTAGGCAGGAGGCTTCTTCGGCTGGCGAGACTTGGCATCCCTGCCAGCAAAGGTAATATTTTATTGCAGCAGGTGACAGTGGCTGTGTGTATGGAGGGGGGGGGGAGGTTGGGGGAAGAGGGAGAGAAAGCTAAGTTACTTACCTATAGCAGTTGTTCTCTGAGACAGTGGTGTTCCTTGGTCGACTGACACCTGGGACAGATCACTGCTGCGCACCCCCCCCCCCCACACACACACACACACACAGCGCATCACCTCCAACCTTCTCCTCCCCTCATTGCATTGGTGTTACCTCCTGGGGGTGCTGGGAGCAGCTGTCGGCTCCCTGCCCCAGAACAGGAAATAACATCAGAGGGAGCAGGGAACCGGCAGAGCTCACATCAACGTGTCTGCTCTTTGCACCCTCCCCCCCCCCCCCCCCCCGCAGCGTGCACCTAGGATGCCATGGCATATATCCTCGCATGTGAGTGACATCATCCACGGAGTCTGGTGCAGACACTGCCAAGTGTTGTGCCACTTTAAATCTTTGAGGCAATGCCCCCACTGCCTTCCCACCCAGTGCTCAAGCATGGGACCAGAGGTACAGTACTAAAAGCTACGAAGACAACTCCAAAGGGAGACAGAAGGGATGTGAGAATATCCTTACCAGGGGCGTAGCCAGACAACAGATTTTGGGTGGGCCTAGGCAAGAAGTGGGTGGGCACCAAATGTTCTCCCCTACCACTACCAAAAGACATCTCAGCTGACAGGAAAATGCTTCTTTCCACCTTGGCAGTCTGCAGCAGGCATGCGCTGAAAACTGAACATGCGCAGGTGCCAGTATCGTGGAGAGTAGCATTTTCATTACCATCAGGGGGAAGTCTTCGGCTGGTAGAGCTTGGGATCTCCACCACCTACCGCTAAACGTGTGCTACTGTTGGGTGGGCCTGAGCCCTACGTGGATGGGCCCTGGCCCACCCAGGCCCACCTGTGGCTACGCCACTGATCCCTACTGTCCTCAAAGAACACCTGCTACGGGTAAGTAACTTTGCCTTCTCTGAGGATGAGCAGGCTCATCACAGAAGTATAATGTTGTACGTAAGCAGACAGTGAGCCTGGTTGACTGTATCTCCCATACGTATACTCAGGCTGGGTTGACCCTTCATGGCTGGATCACTGCTCACAGTGTAAAAGCCATGGCGGCTTCGGCAGCCCATTTTTGCTCTACCTCTACTGAAGACATTTGCAAGGTAGCTACGTGCTGGTCTAGCCACACCTTCACTGCAGTCGTATTTTAGGTGGGACGGCCAGTTTGGACCAACAGTCCTGCAGAACCTTTTTACTACTTGAGTGCCAACTCCACCCTCTGGCCCTTTTCTCCCACCAGGTTCACTGTCGACAGACTTAATCAATTGTTTCAAACTACTTTTCATTTTTTTTCAATACCTTTCAGTAGAACTTATCTTAAATGTGTTCCCAAGTAGGGATCCTCTCCCTTAGCATGATACCATGTTTCGTTAATCTGCATCAGGATCGAGACACGTCAGCCTTGTTTTGTGTTTTATAAAATATACTCCGAAACGGTGATACTCTGCCCCATCCTTGGCCAAATTCCTCGCCTACTCTACAAGTATGCACCTAGGAGGTCTTCTACTAAACAGAATTGCATGCTATCTGCATTATTCTTTCGTAAAAGACCCCCTATTTGCATCACCAGGCATGATCGAATTTTCCAAGAAGCTTTTTACATGTCTAAATCAGTGATCTAAAACCAGGCTCACTGGAATTAAGTGAGAGTTTAAGCTGCCTGGGCAGGAGTGCAGTAGATGGCCCTTGTAAGCGGGAGTCTTCCCTTTTTGAGAGGGGGGCGATCAGAACTGCACACGGTACTCGTGATGATACTCTCGCATAATCCCTAACATTAATTTGGCTTTTTTAGCAGCCGCAGCATACGGCTGAACATTTCGACAAATTATCCACAGTGACTCCAAGATCTTTTTCTTGGATGGTGACACCTAACTCAGAAGACAGCATTTCTTTCCGTGCAGCTTAGATTCATTACTCTATGAGCATCTCTTTGTACTTTGGCCACATTAAAACTGTGATCTGCCATTTAGATACCTGGTATCACAATGTAGGCACTAGTTCTGCAGGATGTGAGCTAGGGGTTTTGTTGGTTTTTTAAAAATAAAGATACATAAGCTAAAAATAGACACTTTCCTGCTCTATTTATCTAGGGGATGGGACTTGATATACTGCCTTTCTGTGGGTTTCCATAGTATATTCAGGTACTTATTTTGTACCTGGGGCAATGGAGGGTTAAGTAACTTGCCCAGAGTCACAAGGAGCTGCAGTGGGAATTGAACCCAGTTCCCCAGGATCAAAGTCCGCTGCACTAACCACTAGGCTACTCCACCAATAAAACTAAAATAGGACCAGATTGCAAAGACACGAAGAAACTATACCAGCTCATAAACAAACTACTAGACACCACCCCAGTCACTACAACCAACACAGACATCCCATCTGCAGATAAGCTTGCCATATATTTCAATGAAAAAATTGTAAGCCTACGCAACACACTACGTCAGGACAATACCGACATCGAAAACTTCATCGATGGTTTGGACCCAACCTTTGGAGAATACCCAGCTGACCGAACCTGGTCAAACTTCGCTCTCCTCATAGTCGAAGCAGTGACCCAGGTGATTAGAAGGTTCTCCAATACTCACTGTAAACTGGATATCTGTCCCAACTACCTAATAAAATCCGCCCCTGACCGCTTCACAGCAGACCTCACATCCCACCTAAACTACATGCTTCAGCATGGTCTCTTCCCTAAAGAAAATGGCAACATCCTACTCACCCCGATACCAAAAGATACCAAGAAAGAAACAAACGAAATCACTAACTACCGCCCAGTAGCAACCATCCCACTGGCAGTCAAACTGATGGAAAGCATGGTAACCAAACAACTCACTGATTATCTATACAAATTCTCAATATTACACGAATCACAATCAGGATTTCGCCCCCACCATAGCACGGAAACAGTACTAATTACTCTCCTAGCTAAATTCAAGCAGGAAATAGCAATAGGAAAATGCATACGTCTCCAATTCGACATGCCTAGTGCATTCGACATAGTAACATAGTAGATGACAGCAGAGAAAGACCTGTACAGTCCATCCAGTCTGCCCAACAAGATAAACTCATATATGCTACTTTATGTGTAAACCTGACCTTGATTTGTATCTTCCATTTTCAGGCACAGACCATAGAAGTCTGCCCAGCACTAGCCCCGCCTCCCTCCACCAGCTCTGCCACCCAATCTCCACTAAGCTTCTGAGGATCCATTCCTTCCGAACAGGATTCCTTTATGTTTATCCCACACATTTTTGAATTTTGTTACCGTTTTCATCACCACCTCCCACAGGAGGGCATTCCAAGTATCCACCACTCTCTCCATGAAAAATACTTCCTGACATTTTTCTTGAGTCTGCTCCCCTTCAATCTCATTTCATGTCCTCTAGATCTACCACCTTCCCATCTACGGAAAAGGTTTGTTTGCGGATTAATACCTTTCAAATATTTGAACATCTGTATCATATCACCCCTGTTCCTCCTTTCCTCCAGGGTATACATGTTCAGGTCAGCAAGTCTCTCCTCATACGTCTTGTAATGCAAATCCCATACGATTCTTGTAGCTTTTCTTTGCATCGCTTCAATTCTTTTTACATCCTTAGCAAGATATGGCCTCCAAAACTGAACACAATACTCCAGGTGGGGCCTCACCAAGGACTTATACAGGGGCATCAACACCTCCTTTCTTCTGCTGGTCACACCTCTCTCTACACAGCCTAGCAACCTTCTAGCTACGGCCACCGCCTTGTCACACTGTTTTGTCGCCTTCAGATCCCTCAGATACTATCACCCCAAGATCCCTGTCCCTGCCTGTACATATCAGACTCTCACCTCCTAACACATACGTCTCTCGTGGATTTCGTTCAAGATCTGCACGATCGTACACAAAATCATTCACGCAGACCCCCCAATCTATATGCTGAACCTCGTGGACCTGCCTCCCAGAAACGCAAAAAGATCAGCCCACAAATTTCTCAATCTACACTTGTATTAAAATACAAGCTGACACACGCCACTACCTTCTCTTACATGAGCACGCAATTATGGAATGCATTACCCACAACCCTGAAAACCATTGACGAAATAACTAACTCGCAAATCCCTGAAGACACATCTCTTCAACAAAGCCTACAAAGAGAACCCATAACCTTACAAAACTACCTCACCAACCCACCCAACTATCAAAATCCACTTTCTATCATATCTTACTTAACACCTTCTTCTCTCTTCCCTTACTTAATCTCTGTATATGACTAATTGTATCTGATATCCTGGAATGACTATGTCATAACAAAACTATGTAAGCCACATTGAGCGTGAAAATAGGTGGGAAAATGTGGGATACAAATGCAATAAATAAATGCATCACTTTGCATTTCTTCGCATTGAATTTTAATTGCCAAACCTTAGACCATTCTTCTAGCTTCCGTAGGTCCTTTTTCATGTTTTCCACTCCCTCCGGGGTGTCCACTCTGTTAAGTAACTTGAGGAGAGGGGTGATATGAGTATAATGGTCCAGACGGAAGATAAGACGCGCAGCAGAGTTCTGAACGGATTGAAGGGGGGATAGATGGCTAAGTGGGAGGCCAGTGAGGAGTAGGTTACAGTAGTCAAGGCGAGAGGTAATGAGGGAGTGGATGAGAGTTGGGGTGGTGTGCTCAGAGAGGAAGGGGCGAATTTTGCTGATGTTATAAACCCCTAAACCCCTTCATCTATGCAGACGATGTCACAATATGCATTCCCTACAATTTAACATTGCTTCTAGGTCCAGGACCTGTTGTTTAGTCAGCCTGTGTTTCCAGCCTAGTTGTAGTACGGACCTCCAAGTCTGAGGTCCTTTGTAGGCCGGAATCCTGTGCCAGGCAGACATTATCAAGGCGTTCATGTGCCTCTTCCGGCCTGTCAATGATTTGCTGTAATTTCTTGTCCAAAGCTGCTTCTTTTTATATCTTTTTAAAGGTGTAATCTTTGTATACAGTACTCTAAATGAGGTCTCACCGTGCTGGATGTGTGTGTGTGTTCGAGAGCAACTGTTTGGATGTGCATTTAGATAACCGATTCATGTCTCTCTGTTCCTCAGCTTTTGCCTTTATAAAGTTAAGTGTTTTATGAATTGTTAATGTGCTTAATTTTGTCAAGTTCCCAGTATGTGCAGACCAGGTCAGTACTCTGCAACTGTCTATGCTGGCCTCGGGCCCTTAAAAAAATATGTATATTCAGCAATGCTGAATGTATAAATGGACCACAGATTACCAGTAGCTATCCAGTTTAAACTGGTTAGTTATGGAGATAGCAGCTGAGTATGACAATGATACGCAGAGCTAGGTGAAATGCCCTCATTTCAGGTCCTATAGCACTGCTGAATGTTCTCCTACTGGCTGGCTGCTTTTGTAAACGTGCTTGAGGAAGTTGTCTTTTCTAAGAAGGGGATGGGCAACTAACTTCCACCTCCTCCTCCTCTTCCTTTTGTTGCAGATTGACGTTCTCAAGGTAGATATGGAAAGTGCCGAGTGGAAGATTCTGGAAAACCTGATTCTGGAGGAGACTATTGAACAAATAGGACAGCTGGTGCTTGAGATCCATCTGCACTGGCCTGGATTCCAGGTTAACGGGAATGACAGCAGCGTGGTTCGGTACTGGTACAGCCTCCTTAAAGAGCTGGAATGCAAAGACTTCAGACTTTTCTACATTCACACGGACCTCTCCAAACCACAGACGTTTCTGAGAAAGAAAATGCTCAATGCAAGCAGCTGTTACACGCTTAGCTGGGTGAATGGCAAGTGGACATAAAACAAGCATGCCTCGGCATGCAGTGAACCATATCAGAGGTGATATTCCAAAGCTGGGAGTTAGGGATGGGTGATCCACCTAGGTGGATGAACAATCAAATCCCACGGGAGTGAATACAGAGAGGGAAAAGTGGGAAGTGGACCAATAACTCCAGAGACTGGGACAACTGAGTCAAGCAAGTCAAACTTTATTTCAGACTCGACACATCTTTTGAGTTGTTTTAACAGTTTTTTAATTATTATCATCTATTACTTGTTTCCACAGTGTTTTGGAAGTGTCATGTTGATCACACTACTTTCTGTTTTTTTATCTTTGCCCTCGTAGCAGATCTAGTTTCTCCACCTTTGTGGTTTTTCCCCTAACTTCAGGAGTTAACCAGACAAATCTTAAAGTTTTCAACTTCTGGCCCTGCCAAATGGTTACAGAAAAGCCCAGGGTGGCCCAGCCCAATGAGCGAGATTTACCAATCTCAACAAGTGAGACTCAAGGCCAAGTGAGATTTTTCAGGCAGTGTATCTAGTGTGTAAATCAGTCAGCAGCGGGCAGAATTAGATCCCAATATTCAATGCTGGGCTGTATCCAGGCGCTGACATTGAAGATCAGTGTCTAACCAGATGCAGCTCTTTTCTGGGCCCCAGTTTATATAGATTTGGGATCCAATTAAGCCCCCCCCCACCCCCTCCGATACAAAGACCAGGCCTCCTCCCCCTGGTGGTCCAGTGAGGCAATGGGAGCCAGGGCCAAACACCACTCACTTCTGCCCCTAGTGGCTCCATAGTAAAAATGGTTGCCACAACCTCTAGAGTGAGTCTCACAGTACTAGTGAGTTGTATCACGTGACTCCTGCTACACCTGCTACAGGTTGCGACAGACATGTCTACTACAGAGCTTCTAGGGGTAGGAGCAAGTGGGGCTCATAAGAACATAAGCAATGCCATACTGGGACAGATCGAGGGTCCATCAAGCCCAGCATCCTGTTTCCAACAGTGGCTAATCCAGGTCACAAGTACCTGGCAAAATCCTAGAACAGCACAACAGATTTTATGCTGCTTGTCCTACAAATAAGCAGTGGATTTTCCCATCTTAAAAATGGCTGTGTTACTTTTTCCAATCCCTTAGACCTCACAGGGAGGGGAAACACCAAAAATAATAAGAAAGAGAAATTAGACTCCGTTAGGCGCACCCAAAAATTACCTTTATTGGTATCTCACAGAGCCAAATACAAATAATAGTTCTCTCCCTGGAGCAGGTTGTCAGTCAGCAGCGCGCATCCTGAATAACAAAAGACTGCTCAGCTAACACTGTCCCGGACATTACATATATACTGTCATAAGTTTCGCTTTCCCAGAAATCATGTGATTTCTGCCAAACTAGAATCAGAAAGTAGCCTCTGCCATATATGAGTATATCAGTCTCTCCTGACGTTGTGTGCACATGCACACTTGGTGGCCATTGGCTAATAAGTTATCTGTTCTTCATGCACATAGAACAATACCCCTGTGTCCTCTCTCTGTGGTTCTTAGGCTAACTGTGTCCTCAGTCTGTCTCCTAGCAACTGCCAAGGTTACATCCACCTATATGAAAGACATGTTTTCAGCAATGTGTTATCACTGAAGTGTGTCATTCCTCAGTCCTGAGAAAAGCACTGTATGTTGCAAAGATGCTAACTTGTTAGGCTAACTTGTGAGAACCAAACTGAGGCCTTAGTACAGGCCTTAGCCCTTAGTAATAGGCATAACATAGGAAGGAATATACATGGCTTATAGACATTTCTTTTCACAAATTATCCAAACCTTTTTTAAACCCTGCTAAAGTTAACTCCTGTCCCCCTCACACCAATGTATCACCAGGGAGGAAGGCAGGCTTGGAGGGTGGGGTTAGGAAGGGGACCAGAGCTTGCCAGGGTGAGGAGGAGGAAGAGTAAATCACTGTACATAGCTAAATGGAAAAAAAGTTAGGCCTAATTTTTACGTGGTCTTGTGTGCCCAGTTAGCTGTGCAGGTGGCAGCATTGAATAATGCTGGCATCCATATAACTTGCGACTCCTCCCTGGCTCTGCCTCCTCAATACTCCTGACCTGCCCACTTCGGACAAGCCGGGTGAGTGCCACTGAATACTGACAGCTAGGCAGGCACAAAACAATTTAAACAGGCAGGAGGCTCATTTAAAATTGCTTTTAATATCGAGCCATCTAATTTTATTTACGTTGTAGGCGGCCTGTGTGTTGTTCTTGTCCACTTCACTTCTTCTACACCTGCCTATGCTTATGCCTGGAGCATGCTAGTGTATTGGGGGGGGGGGGGGGGGGGGATAAGGAGGTTTATTTGCACTGCCCCCACCAGCTTCCTGTTAGAATCAGGGCAGCTCTTCTGGGACCCTCTGGGATAATAAGCAAATGACGTTTTCCTGTCTCTGCCTGGTGACACAAATCACAGTCAAAGCCCACAGCTGCAGTTTGTTAAAATAATCTTTTCTGTGTCCTCTCTCCCAAGATCACCCCAGAATGTGTATGCTTAGTCCGGGACACAATAACTGACAATTCTCTCAAGGGACTTGCTCTGCCCCTCAGCTCAGAAACACAGCCCGTCCTCTCTCTTCCTACTGCTTTTCACTTTCTTTTCTGTTCCTGTGGCTGGGATCGCTGCTTTTTAACATATTTATAAATGACCTAGAGAGGGGAGTAACTAGTGAGGTAATTAAATTTGCTGACAACACAAAGTTATTCAAAGTCATTAAATCACGGGAGGATTGTGAAAAATTACAAGAGGACCTTACGAGACTGGGAGACTGGGCGTCTAAATGGCAGATGGCGTTTAATGTCAGCAAGTGCAAAGTGATGCATGTGGGAAAGAGGAACCCGAATTACAGCTATGTAATGCAAGGTTCCACGTTAGGAGTCACCGACCAAGAAAGGGATCTAGATGTCGTCATTGTTGATATGTTGAAACCTGCTGGGGCTAAGAAAGCAAATAGAATGTTAGGTATTATTAGGAAAGGAATGGAAAACAAAAACAAGGATGTTATAATGCCTTTGTATCGCTCTATGGTGCAACCGCACCTCAAATATTGTGTTCAATTCTGGTCGCCGCATCTCAAAAAAGATATAGTAGAATTAGAAAAGGTGCAGAGAAGGGTGACAAAAATGATAAAGGGGATGGGACGACTTCCCTATGAGGAAAGACTAAAGCGGTTAGGGCTCTTCAGCTTGGAGAAAAGGCGGCTGAGGGGAGATACGATAGAGGTCTATAAAATACTGAGTGGAGTTGAACGGGTAGATGTAAAACATTTGTTTACGCTTTCCAAAAATACAAGGACTAGGGGGCATGTGATGTAGCTACAAAGTAGTAAATTTAAAAGGAATCAGAGAAAATTTTTCTTCACCCAATGTGTAATTAAACTCTGAAATTTGTTGCCAGAGAATGTGGTAAAGACGGTTAGCTTAGCAGAGTTTAAAAAAAGGTTTGGATGGCTTCCCAAAGGAAAAGTCCATAGACCATTATTAAATTGGACTTGGGGAAAATCCACTATTTCTGGAATAAGCAGTGTAAAATGTTTTGTACTTTTTGGGGATCTTGCCAGGTATTTGTGACCTGGATTGGCCACTGTTGGAAACAGGATGCTGGGCTTGATGGACATTCGGTCTGTCCCAGTGTGGCAATACTTATGTACTTACTACTGCTACTACTACAAATCATTTCTATAGCGCTACCAGTCGTATGCAGCGCTTCACAATTGAACATGAAGAAAAGACAGTCCCTGCTCAAAAGAGCTTACAATCTAAATCAGGACAGACAGACAGGACAAATAAGGGATAAGGGTAGGACAGACAGATAGGACACATAGGGAAAGGGACTATTGAAGAGAGGAAGACAAGATAAAGGTTACGAGCAGGTGACAAGTTAGGAATTAAAAGCAGCATCAAACAGGTAAGGCCTTTAGCCCGGATTTGAAGGCGGCCAGGGATGGAGCTTGACGTAATGGCTCACAATTCTGCATCTGTCTCCTCTATGTGCTTCAATCTCTCCATTCAACTCCTCTACTCTCACTCTTAATTACAGAGAGACCTCATCACATGCATTAACTTTTGTCTGGACAAGTGAACCAGCTATATCTGAGAAAAGTTAAAAAAAAAAAAAAAAAAAGTAAAATGTGTACTGAGGGCATGATTTAAACTTTCAGTCAGATGACACCAATATTCAGTGCCATCTGGTTAAAAGTAATCAGTTAAGTCTGGTTGGGAAAATACCTGTTTAAAGTTATCCTGATAAGTACATCCAGTTAACGATAACCAAGTAGATTCAAAGCCGCTGACAATTAGTTTAGTCTGTAAATATCCAGATAATCAAATAAGTTACTGGGTTAACTGAATATCCAATGGCTCCACATTTTCAAAAGGTTTTGTAAATAGTTGCACAGGAGATAAGACTAGGTCCCTGTTGCAGAGCAGCCCTTAATATCTGTAAGAATTCATAGCTAAAAGAAAGACTTGTGTCATTGCACTAGCCTAACACAACAGTTCATAAGTACATAAGCATCGCCATACCAGGTCAAACCGAAGGTCCATTATGCCCAGTATCCTGTTTCCAATAGTGAACAATCCAGTTCGCAAGTACCTGGGAAGATCTCGAAAGAGTAAAACAGATTTTATGCTGCTTATCCCAGGAATAAGCCATGGATTTTTGTGGAAGTGCTCAGAGAAACAGCGGGCAGGCAATGGTCAATTTCTTATTTCTTTCTGCACAGTGAAAGATTTGCATGATACAAAAGATGCTTCCTCTAAGGAACTGAAGATGCTTTTCAGTGTAGTCCCTGGAGACTGAGGGTTCACAGGGAAGGAATGTCTGTACTTGGCAACTGGAGGATGTTTATGTGAGCATTGTCCCTGGATCTGTACAACAGTAGAGAAGAACAGAAAAAGACCAAAAAGCCCCTCCAGTTTGCCCAATTCTTACTGTTCACATCAAGGCTATATTTCACTTTCCAGTCTTAGAGCATGATCCACTTAGGTCCTTCTCTAGGACAGATTTCCTCTCTCATCTGTACATCACACCCAGCAGCCTTTCCATGTCTATCTGCAAAGCTTTGTAATAAGAGGGGAGAAGTGCTAAGTGGTTAAGAGAAGCAGACTGAGAACTAGGGAAAGCCAGGGTTCAAATCTCATATTCTCCCATTATTTCTGCACTTGTACCCCACATTTTCCAATCAAATACACAGAAAATATAAATACGCAACAAAACAAGCCAAAAGGTCATACTACAAAACCAAACAGGAACAGATCACAAAGACACAAAGAAACTATACCAACTTGTACATGAACTACCGGACACTACCTCGGTCACCACAACCAACTAAGACATCCCATCGGCAGACAAACTTGCCAAATACTTCAATGAAAAAATTGTAAAACTGCAAAACAATCTTCTTCAGAACACTGCCGAGATTGAACATTTCATCAATGGCTTAGACCCAACCTTAGGAGAATACCCAGCAGATCGAATCTGGTCATAATACGCTCTCCTCACTGCCGAAAAAAATTGGCCCATGCGATTAACAGAGTCGCCGACACTCACTGCAAACTGGACACCTGCCCCAGTTACCTTTTAAAATCTGCCCCCGATCGCTTCATAGCAGATAGCAGTCAAGCTGATGGAAAGTATGGTAACCATTCTTGCTGAAGTTTGCTGAGCTCCTCTTTTATACTAGCAAACTGAAGACAGATGGGACAAGCCTTAAGTGTCCAGATGGCGTGCCTTGGAACTAAAGCACCACAGTTATTACACAGAATAAAAGTCATCTTGATTGCTTGGAATGGGTATGAACAGGTGTATTTATGCTAGGGTTAACAGTCTGCAAGACTGGCTGTAGATGAATGTATATATATGATATGATAATTGGGTTGTCTATATATGAATAACAAACCCTGGGGAGGGTGGGTGAGACTAAGTCCCAGTGATTCAACCAAATGCTGTATCACAAAACATTCACTAGGAGGGGCAAGCAATGAACAGTTTAAAACACTCAAATTCTGCTAGAATCTAACTTTTCTCCTTTAAATCCAAATAGACAAAATAAATATAGCAAAGAGTTAGCAGTGAGAAAGCCAAGAAACAGTTTGAAAAGTCTATCTTCTCTCTACTATAAGAGCCGGGCAGAAAGGGAGAGCTTTTTTTTTTTTTTTTTTTTTTTTAGGGGAGTATAGAAGACAGAGCAGTACAGCACAATAATGATACACAGTCAGCACAAACTTAACTAAGCAATAAAAGTCTAGAAATATCAGGCAGACAGGTACAAAAACTTAGATTGTGAACCCTCTAGGGACAGAGAAAGTACCTGCATATAATGTGTACAGCGCTGCCCTCTAGGGACAGAGAAAGTACCTGCATATAATGTGTACAGCGCTGCCCTCTAGGGACAGAGAAAGTACCTGCATATAATGTGTACAGCGCTGCCCTCTAGGGACAGAGAAAGTATCTGCATATAATGTGTACAGCTGCCCTCTAGGGACAGAAAAAGTACCTGTATATAATGTGTACAGCACTGCATACATCTAGTAGTGCTATAGAAATGATTATTATTATTAGTAGTAGTAGTAGTAGATAGTTGAGAAATTAAGAATAAAGATCAGAAAGCGCTTAGCAGTATTTTGGTTCAGGTCCTTGAACGACAGCACCTGGATGGAAATCATATATTACTGATTACTAAGGAGCAGATGCTGAAACTCCGGTGCTATACTGAACAGCGCAGAAAAAAGTCCCTAATGCTCAATGCAAATATAGGCACGCTCACAGCGGTGAGCATTAGGGAGTTTGTTGAGAAGTTAGAGGGAGGATGGTGCCTGGCGCTTGTGCTCAAGAGTTGTGTATTAAGCACAGCTCCAGCGCATGCCCAGAACGCCAGAGGGGGGAGGAGGAGGAGGAAGACGTGCCGGTTGCCGAGCAGTAAAGAGGAGATGGAGATAATACTTTCATCATGTCAGTGTCTAGTGCAGCCTCTATCTCTCCTTGCAAATTTTTTTTTTTCAAAATCTCCATATCTCATAATCGCAGGCCCACCTTTAAATCTAGACTGTAAGCCCACCTCTTTAACATTGCTTTTGACTCGTAACCACTCGCCTCCACCTACCCTCCTCTCTTCCTTCCCGTTCACATTAATTGATTTGATTTGCTTACTTTATTTATTTTTTGTCTATTAGATTGTAAGCTCTTTGAGCAGGGACTGTCTTTCTTCTATGTTTGTGCAGCGCTGCGTATGCCTTGTAGCGCTATAGAAATGCTAAATAGTAGTAGTAGTAGTAGTAGCCCAAAAGAATCCTTCCACAACTGACCAGAGCTGTATTATTTCAGCTCCTGCGACCTGTAAGAAATCCCAAGCTGGCTTAGGTTTACAGAGTTTGGCACGCTGTCCGCTGAGCATTGGGGAGGAATAGGGAATAACCACATCAGCATGATTTGCATGCTCATTGCACTGTAAGCCAGTGAGCTCACTGGTTCATGCGCTTGTTGGCTCTATGCATTCTGCAAACATGGCTGCTAGTCTAGTCTGGTACTAATGACTTCTAGCACTTGCATTTGCATCCGAGCATCGGGGCCTAAGTTAAGTAAGCTGGGTATTACTTGTTTAATACTCAGTTCCAGAAATTTTTGTCTAACAGGAAATAGGTCACAGGAAATAGGTCACAGATTTGATATACCGCCTTTCTGTGAGTACAACCAAAGCAGTTTACATATACTATTTGCATGAAATTTTTCTGTTCCTAGTGGGCTCACAATCTAAGTTTTGTACCCAGGGCAATGGAGGGTTAAGTGACTTGCCCAGAGTCACAAGGAGCTGCAGTGGGAAGCGAACCCAGTTCCCCAGAATCAAAGTCCACTGCACTAACGACTAGGCTACTCCTCCACTAGCAACAATCCAAGTAGAATCTCCAATAGGGAAAGTTAAATGAGACTTGATATACTGCCTTTCTGTGGGTTTACATAGCATATACAGGTACTTATTTGTAGCTGGGGCAATGGAGGGTTAAGTGACTTGCCCAGAGTCACAAGGAGATGCAGTGGGAATTGAACCCAGTTCCCCAGATTCTTAGCCTACTGAACTAACCATTAGACTTAGGGGCATTTTCTCTTCTTCCCTGGTGGTTCATTGTGGGGTGACTCAAAGTTTGCCTTTGTCGTCCATCTTGTTCAACCTTTTCATGAACTCTCTGGGTTCAATTTCTTTAATGAAAGAACAACTTCTTTCATCCTGATAACATTTGTTTTAATACCACTTACTGAAAGTCTTAATCAATCATTTTTGACAATAACTAACCACACTGATAAAAATCAAAGATGGGACTTCATAACAATTATTGAAATTAAACACCAATAAAACAAATACTTTGGCTAGATAAACATCACATTCCTTTACCAGATACAATGCTAAGTTTAAATCATAATCTGCCTACGGGGTGTACAATAAAAGTTTTTGGTATAATCTTGGACTATTCTCTGTGTTTGGAGAGTCAGGTAGATTTTCTTACCATGATGTCTTTAGACTGTAACAACTAAGAACTGTTCAACCTTATTTTCTGGAAAAACATTTTGCATTACTGGTTCAGGTTTTAATGATATCTCAATTAGATAATTGCCGTATACTGTACCTTGGAATTTCAGTAAAATTACAAAAAAGATTTCAGTTACAACAGCACAAAGCAGCCTGTAATTTTTAGGCAACACAAATTTTACCATTCTATGCCACTACTGAAAGAACGTCACTGGCTCATCCAGAGTTCGAGGTTTCCTGCACTATTTTCAAAGATTTTTTTTTACACCGTCTGGTTCCAGATCATTTGACTCGACTGATTTACTGACCATTCGTGGAAATCACATATTCAAAGCCGAATCCTAAATTTCCCCTCATTTAAGGGGGTCTGGTATAAAAAGATTCTGGAAACTGCCTTTTTATAACATTCTGCACAGATTTGGAACAATCTCTCTACTGCTTTAAAACAAATTGCCCCATCCTTGGCCACCTTTAAATCTAGACTGAAAGCCCACCTCTTTAACATTGCTTTTGACTCTTAACCACTCGCCTCCACCTACCCTCCTCTCTTCCTTCCCGTTCACATTAATTGATTTGATTTGCTTACTTTATTTATTTTTTGTCTATTAGATTGTAAGCTCTTTGAGCAGGGACTGTCTTTCTTCTATGTTTGTGCAGCGCTGCGTACGCCTTCTAGCGCTATAGAAATGCTAAATAGTAGTAGTAGTAAATTTCATCTTACATTCCTTTTCATAAGAGTCCCGTTATGTACAGAGATGGCTGATCCAAAACTTGCAAGATATTATGAGTAAACACTAAGGGCCAGATGCACTAAGGTCCTCGGAAGAGCCCTTCCCTTACCGATTCCATAGCGAATCGGTAGGGAACGGCCATGCATCAAGGAAACGGAATGCAAATGAGCTGCTCATTGTAGCTCCCTTGCATTCTCTATGCCCTCGGAAGCCAGTCGGCCGGTCAAACATGCGCAGAGCAGCCAAGCGTTATGCTGGCTGCTCTGCGCATGCCAAGGACATCCTTCACTCAAAAAACAACAAAAAAAAGGACGTCCCTGAGAAGCAGGAAACTTGTCAGCAGCCTGAAACCTCAGAAGAGAAAGAGTGCCGAAAAGAGCCCCAGTTAATTTAAGTGCTACTGCTCTTAACATTTCCATTTACTGCTTTGCATGTTAAAGGCAGGCTTACATCAGGCAATTAGGAAGGACTTCTCTGGAGAAAAAAAAAAACATCCAAGTGCACGTCAGGGACGTCTAACACGAGCTGGACATCTTCCTGCAGCTTTTGTGATGGGCTTCCTTCTTGGACGTGTTTTTCATATATGCAATTAGGAAGGACTTCTCTGAAGATAAAAAAAAAAAAAAAGACGTCCCTGTTTTTCTTACCTGCCTGAACTAACCACAACCACACTTCTCTCAACAGTTCCCTCCAAGGTTGTTTTCAGCTTGCGCCTCCCCCACCCCCCAGGAGCGGGACGTGTGAGGACGTCCAAATCAAAACTTCTTGGATGTCCCTCCCTCCAGGTCTCTCTCAGCCAATCACAGCGCATTTAGCTGATACTGGTAACAGCTAAACGCGCTGTGATTGGCTGAGAGAGACCTGGAGGGAGGGACGTCCAAAAAGTTTTGATTTGGACATCCTTGCACGTCCCGATCCTGGGGGGGGGGGGGGGGAGGCGCAAGCTGAAAACAACCTTGGAGGGAACTGTTGAGAGAAGTGTGGTTGTGGTTAGTTCAGGCAGGGACGTCCTTTTTTTTGGGTTTGTGAGTGAAGGACGTCCATGTTAGGCACTTTTTTTTCCCTTCCGATTCCCTCACAGCAGCCCCAACGAGAGGTGCAGCCCTCCTGTTAGGTTTTCCATGGTAAGGGGATCGGAAAACGGTAGTGCATCTCATTACAATACGATTTCTACACATTATAATACTAATTTGCTCATCCGCATTCCGTTTTTGTTAGCTGCTACGGTGAAAATGGCTCGGAGAAGCCTTTTGTGCATGCCACGGTTTACTACTTGCTCGTTAATGGCTTGTTAATGGATCGTTTAGTGCATCTGGCCCTAAGTCTGATGGTGTTGAGATCTGCAGTGCTGGTCCTGAACTAGGACAGAATAATCCACACAGAAAGCAAAACTAAATCTGCCATAGAAATATTTATTAAAAATATAAACTTAAAAAAAAAAGGCAGGCCAGGACAGTTATATACACAACACTCTGACTAGAAAACATTGTGAATCAGTACATCATATGGCAGAAGAGAATTCAAAGAACAGCTGTCTCCCTTTCTCCCATTATGCTGCCTTTGCTGGTTGCGTAAACTGATTTTTTTCTAAATTGTCTTTCAGCCGTCTCCAACAGAAATCAGATTTGCTTTGATATTTGGTGCAAACACAGCTGAAAAATGGCTGATTTGCAGAAGGCAGTAGGGTTCATCTCCGCTCAGTAATTCCGTCCGTTAACCTTCTTTAACAAGTCAGCAGTAGCCAGACAGAAACCTCAGAACAAACAGCAAAGGGACAGCAGGATCTAAGAGTCTGATTAGTGACAAAACCAGACTGTCCGTGATCAATGCTCACAGCCAGAAACGCAAACCACACAAGCTTTTAAGCAAACCAAAGCATGAGATGCTGGTGAAGGTGCGATTTGCCCAGGGCTCCTCTTGCAGTATGGTTTCTGGAGCGCGGCATTATCCTAAAGCCTCTCAGCATTGCTGCCCAGAAAAGTTTTGCTGCGTCACTTCTCAGTCCCAAAGCTTGATAAGACCGTCCCAACCGCACGTGATCACCTTCGATGTCTCATGTGGGTGCCAGACTGCTCCAATGCACACCTTATCGTGGGCTTTCAATCTGCTGTACAGTTTGGTCGTTTTCCAGTCCCAGATATTCAGTTTTCCATCTGCATCACCTGACACCACATAGCTGCAGTAAAAATTATAAGAGTGAAGAGTCATTATCTGGCGGAGGATGGGGGGAAAATGTGATATTGGGGGACAGAAATGCTAAAGACACAGGAAAGTTAGGTGATTGCATTCCCCAACAGTGGCCTTCATATTTTCCCACTCTCATTGGGGCTGACTACAGCTAGTATCTACTGGAGTCAGGAAAGAAACAGTCCGAGCTTCCTAATCTAGTTTCTCTCTGCAGCCAGCCACACACCTGGTAAGTAAATTTCAAAAGGAAACTGTACAAATAGGCCTGCAGTAATCATTAACTCTGTACCTGTGCGCGTGGAGCTTACCTCATGTCTGGTGAGAAGTCCACTTGACACGCATACCCTGCCACCATGTGACCCTTAAAGATTTTCTTTTTGTTTAGTCGGAATCTGTTTTGTGCCCCAAATATCAGAATTTGATTGTCCATGGATTGACAGGCCAGCCATTTCCCTGTGGAGAGACAGAAGTGCAGTGACAGATCAGAATGAGAGAGAAAAGTGGGGAATGGCACGTCAGCACACGATAATTAACATTTTAACCATTTTCTTTCAGGTTTTCTCTTCAGGCACAGTATGATAGAGATCACACACACACACAAATTCCTTCACATTTGTTATTTTGTAAGCATTTAAAAGCCTATTTGTTTGAAAAATTATTTTATTAAGTTTTTAACTTTTTTTTTCCTTTTTATACTCTTATTTTTACAAGATTGTATTTGGATCTTATGTTATCCGCTTTGAACCTGTATATGGGAGTTGGCGGAACATAAATACCTTTATCAGACATAGACAGGTGCAGTGAAGAAGTCTGTAACAAGGAGGATCACTGTAGATCCACAGTGGTAACCAATGGTTCTATGCAGCAGGAAGGGAGAACAGTGACAATGGAGGACCTTCATGATTGACTGAATACATAGTCAAGATTAAGAACAGGAACCACATGACATGAAAGAGGAGATTTTTCTCCTTAATATGATCGCTCCAGATCTAATTAGGAGCCTCTTTCTGAACAGGGCCCTTCAGATTTGTAGCATGGCACAGCACATCCATCCCATATCTGGGTTTAAAAAAAGGTTTGGACAAATTCCTGGAGGAAAAGTACATAGTCTGCTATTGAGACAGACATGGGAAGTAACTGCTTGCCCTGGGATTTGTAGTATGAAATGTTGCTACTCTTTGGGGTTCTGAACGGAATCTTGTCACTCTTTAGGATTTCAGAATATTGCTATTCTTTGGGGTTCTACATTGAACGTTGCTACTCTGAGATTCTGCATGGAATCTTGTTACTCTTTAGGATTCCAGAATATTGCTATTCTTTGGGGTTCTACATGGAATGTTGCTACCCTTTGAGAATCTGCACGGAATCTTGTTACTCTTTAGGAGTCCAAATTGTTGCTATTCTTTGGGGTTCTACATGGAATCTTGTCACTCTTTAGGATTCTAGAATCTTGCTATTCTTTGGGGTTCTACATGGAATGTTGTTAATCTTTAGGATTCTAGAATCTTGCTATTCTTTGGGGTTCTACATGGAATCTTGTCACTCTTTAGGATTCCAGAATGTTGCTATTCTTTGGGGTTCTATATGGAATGTTGCCACGATTTGGGTTTCTGCCAGGTACTTGTGAACTGGCTTGGGCACTGTTTGGAAAACAGGATACTGGGCTACATGGACCATTGTTCTGACCCAGTATGGCAAATCTTATGTTCTTATAGATGAGGAGCTCTGTGTCCCAGGAAGGACTTCCCAAGTAACTCTCTCTCTCTGCTAATGACACCTCATCTACATACAAGATTGTTTGGTCACCTTAGCTTGTTGGTTGCGTTGCTTACACATAAATTAGTTCTTAATCCTGCTAAAACAATCACCTGTTGGTTCCCTGATTATCATGTTTTGCCCTCCCTGGTTCCTCATCTTTTTGGTATGGATATACCGCTGGTTCAGTCCTTTTGCTACCTAGGAGTAGTGATCGATTCCCACCTTACGTTCGAAACACAGATCTCCCGTGTGCTGCAGGCTGCTTTTCTAACTCTCTGCCGTCTCTACTCCCCTTTGTGGTCTTTTCAGCTTATCTACATTACATACCATGATTCAGGCTTTTTTGGTTTCACGGATGGATTACTGTAATTCAGTTTAGGCTGGTGTCACCAAGCAACAGTTACGGAATCTGCAGACATTGCAAAACATGGCCGTTTGCTTTCTGCATGGTGCTAAAAGGTATGACCATGTCACTCCGTTGCTTCGCTCTTTACATTGGTTACTGCTTGAGTTTCGCTCCCGCTTCAAAATCCTGTGTTTGGCTTTTAAGGTCTTTCGTCTAGGTTCTTCCATGTACCCATCTGATTTGTTGATTCTATACACTCTCAGCGATTCTGCCTTAAAAGCACCTTGTATTCTTCAAGATAAGTGGCAGAATAACCCCTATGAGCTAGTGACATTGTTTACGGGATTCCTGAAAAAGGCTTTGTAGCCGAAACACGGCCCGTGTTGGGTCATTTGTACCAATGTACCCTGTTTTTCTGTCAATGAATAAACAGAACTATTGTTAGTAATATGTAATTTATGGTTAAAATCAAGCATGGTATCTGAAGATTGGAGGGTGGCTATTCCTGTCTCATCAGCTTGTAACCTTGGGGTCATCTTCGACTCCTCCCTCTCCTTCTCTGCACATATTCAGCAGACTGCTAAAACCTGTTTCTTTCTCTATATCACCAAAATTCGCCCTTTCCTTTCTGAGCACACTACCAGAACCCTCATCCACGCTCTTATCACCTCTCACTTAGACTATTGCAACTTCTCACAGGTCTGCCACTTAGCCATCTCTCTCCTCTTCAATCTGTTCAAAATTCTGCTGCACGACTAATATTCTGCCAGGGTCATTATGCTCATATTAGCCCTCTCCTCAAGCCACTTCACTGGCTTCCTATCTGTTTCTGCATACTGTTCAAACTCCTCTTATTGACCTGTAAGTGCATTCACTCTGCAGCTCCTCAGTACCTCTCCACTCTCATCTCTCCCTACATTCCTCCCCGGGAACTCCGGTCACTGGGTAAATCTCTCTTATCTGCACCCTTCTCCTCCACTGCTAATTCCAGACTCAGTTCCTTTTATCTTGCTGCACCATATGCCTGGAATAGACTTCCTGAGTCGGTACGTCAAGCTCCATCTCTGGCTGTCTTCAAATCTAAAGCTAAAAGCCCACCTTTTTGATGCTGCTTTTAACTCCTAACCCTTATTCACTTTGTTCAGAAACCTTATTTTATCATCCTCACTTTAATATTCCCTTATCTCTTGTTTGTTCTGTCTGTCCTAATTAGATTGTAAGCTCTGTCGAGCAGGGACTGTCTCTTCATGTTCAAGTGTACAGCGCTGCTTATGTCTAGTAGCACTTTAGAAATGATAAGTAGTAGTAGTAGTAGTAGTAGTAATGTAACATCGATTTTCAAAAAGGTAATCCGGGAAATTATAGACCAGTGAGCTTAATGTCAGTGCCGGGAAAAATGGTAGAGACTATTACAAAGAATAAAATTACTGAACATATTCAAAAGCATGGATTAACGAAACAAAGCCAACATGGATTTAGTAAAGGGAAATCTTGCCTCACTAATCTATTACATTTCTTTGAAGGGGTGAACAAATATGTGGATAAAGGTGAGCTGGTCGATATTGTATATCTGGATTTTCAAAAGGCATTTGACAAAGTACTTCATGAAAGACTCCAGAGGAAATTGGAGAGTCATGGGATAGGAGGTAGTGTTCTATTGTGGATTAAAAACTGCTCAAAAGATAAAAAACAAAGAGTAGGGTAAAATGGTCAGAATTCTCAATGGAGAAGGATAGCTAGTGGGGTTCCCCAGGGGTCTGTGCTGGGACCTCTGCTTTTTAACATATTTATAAATGATGTAGAGATGGGAGTAACTAGTGAGGCAATTCAATTTTCTGATGACACAAAGTTATTCAAAGTTGTTAAATCGCAAGGAAATTGTGAAAAATTACAAGACTAGGAAACTGGGCATCCAAATGGCAGATGACACTTAATGTGAGCAAGTGCAAAGTGATGCATATGGGAAAGAGACACCCAAAGGTAAAATTATGTATAATCATACCTGATAATTTTCTTTCCATTAATCATAGCTGATCAATCCATAGACTGGTGGGTTGTGTCCATCTACCAGCAGGTGGAGATAGAGAGCAAACTTTTGCCTCCCTATATGTGGTCATGTGCTGCCGGAAACTCCTCAGTATGTCGATATCAAAGCTCTATCCGCAGGACTCAGCACTTAGAGAATTACACCCACAAAGGGACACTCTGCCCAGCTCACCACCGCCGAAACGGGGGAGGGGAATTAACCCAGCTCATCCCCACACAAGTGGGGGAGGGGAATCCGTCCAGCTCATCCCCGCGGAGCGGGGGAGGGACACCACACCCGCCGATGCGGGGGGATCTGGCTTATCCTGCAACCGCAACCGCGGGAGGAGCTGACTGACCCTAACACCGCCGAAGCGGGAGGGGTACAAAGCTGCCCTACAGCCGCACGAAGCGGGAGGGAGTGCCGGCAGAATTTTAAGTCTCAATCCAGCCCCGTAAAACGGAGGGGAGAGGAATACAGCAGCTCACTGTAACACAAACTCGTCTTAACTCTTGAAGAATCCAAGTGAAAAAACTTGAACACGAAGTCTTTCTGAAGTAACTGAAGACTAAACTTGAACCTGAAATGCAACCAGAATAAAAACAGTACAGATATCTGGGAGGGGCTATGGATTGATCAGCTATGATTAATGGAAAGAAAATTATCAGGTATGATTATACATAATTTTACCTTCCATATCATCAAGCTGATCAATCCATAGACTGGTGGGATGTACCGAAGCAGTACTCACCCAGGGCGGGACATTGAAATCCCTGACCTCAACACTGAAGCTCCAAACCGGGCCTCCGCCCGTGCAGCCACAGTCAAACGGTAATGCTTGGAGAATGTATGAGCCGAAGCCCAAGTTGCCGCCTTGCATATCTCTTCCAAGGAGACGGATCCGGCCTCTGCCATCGAGGCCGCCTGAGCCCTCGTGGAGTGAGCCTTCAGCTGGATAGGCGGCACCTTCCCCGCGGCCACATAAGCCGCTGCAATGGCTTCCTTGACCCATCTTGCCACTGTAGGCTTAGCAGCCTGCAGACCCTTACGAGGACCTGCAAACAGGACAAACAGATGATCCGATTTCCGGAAATCATTGGTCACTTCCAAGTATCTGATGATGACTCGTCTCACATCCAGATATTTAAGAGCAGAGTACTCCTCTGGGTATTCCTCCCTACGAAAGGAAGGGAGACAGAGCTGCTGATTCACATGGAAGCGAGAAACAATCTTGGGCAGGAAGGAAGGCACTGTGCGAATAGTCACTCCTGCCTCAGTGAACTGCAGAAAAGGCTCTCGACATGAGAGCGCCTGGAGCTCGGAAACTCTTCTGGCTGAAGTGATAGCCACCAAAAAGACTGCTTTCAACGTCAGGTCTTTCAGAGATGCCCTCGACAAGGGTTCAAAAGGCGGCTTCTGCAATGCTCTTAGTACCAGGTTGAGATTCCACGCAGGCACCACTGAGTGCAGAGGAGGGCGCAGGTGATTAACTCCCTTGAGAAAGCGCACCACATCTGGCTGCGAAGCCAGGGAAGCACCCTTCAGGCGGCCCCTGAAGCAAGCCAGAGCTGCTACCTGGACTTTAAGGGAACTGAGCGACAGGCCTTTCTCCAGACCTTCTTGCAGGAACGCCAACACTGAAGAAATTGGAGCAGTGAAGGGAGAAAGTGAGCCTGCTTCACACCACGCTGCAAAGATACGCCAAACCCTGGCGTAAGCAGTAGAAGTAGAGCGCTTCCTCGCTCTCAGCATAGTGGCGATGACCTTGTCTGAGAAGCCCTTCTTCCTCAGACGCTGCCGCTCAATAGCCAGGCCGTAAGACCAAAGGGGGAGGGATCCTCCATCACCACGGGACCCTGATGTAACAGGCCCTGCTCCACTGGCAGCCGCAGAGGATCGTCGACTGAGAGCCTGATCAAGTCCGCATACCAGGGACGCCTGGGCCAATCCGGACCCACCAGGATTACCCTGCCGGGATGCTTTGCCACCCGGTCTAGCACCCTGCCCAACATGGGCCAGGGCGGGAACACATAGAGAAGCTCTTGTGTCGGCCACTGTTGGAGAAGAGCATCTACTCCCAGGGATCGAGGGTCCCGTCCTCTGCTGAAAAAGCGCGGCACTTGGCAATTGGCCGATGACGCCAACAGATCTAGGCTCGGCTGGCCCCAGCGCTTCGTGATGTCCAAGAACGCCTGAGCAGATAGTTGCCACTCTCCGGGCTCCAAGGTATGGCGACTGAGAAAGTCCGCCTTGACATTCATGACTCCGGCAATGTGGGCCGCTGAAAGCTGCTCCAGGTTCGCTTCCGCCCACTGGCAAAGATTCATAGCCTCCTTGGCTAGAGGGGCGCTCTTGGTACCTCCCTGGCGGTTGACATAGGCCACAGCCGTGGCATTGTCCGACAGGACCCGTACAGGCTTCAACACCAGTACCGGGATGAACTCCAAAAGCGCCAACCGAATGGCTCTGAGTTCCAGGAGGTTGATAGACCACTTTGCCTCTGCAGGAGACCAGAGCCCCTGCGCTGTCCTTCCCAAGCAGTGGGCTCCCCAGCCCGACAACGAGGCGTCCGTCGTGACGACAATCCACTCTGGGGTCACCAGAGGCATTCCCGCAGACAACTTGTCTGTCTGCATCCACCAGCTCAGCGCCTTGCGCACTGCTGGGTCCAAGGGAAGGCGCACAGCATAATCCTCCGACATTGGAGTCCAGCGCTGCAGCAAAGAGTGTTGAAGTGGTCTCATATGAGCCCTGGCCCAGGGCACAACTTCCATCGTGGCCGTCATAGAGCCCAACAGCTGCACATAGTCCCAAGCCCGAAGGGGAGAGGCTACTAGGAACTGATCCACCTGAGCCTGAAGTTTGACAATCCGATTGTCTGGCAGGAACACTCTGCCCACTTGGGTGTCGAATCGAACTCCCAGGTACTCCAGGGACTGAGTCGGGCGCAGCTGGCTCTTCTCCCAGTTGATGATCCACCCCAGGGAGCTCAAAAGAGCAACTACCCGGTCCACAGCTTTGCCGCACTCTGCATAAGAGGGGGCTCAGATCAACCAGTCGTCCAGATAAGGATGGACTTGTACCCCTTCCTTTCGTAGGAAGGCCGCGATGACCACCATTACTTTGGAAAAGGTCCGCGGAGCAGTAGCCAACCCGAAAGGGAGGGCTCTGAACTGGAAGTGTCGTCCCAGGACTGCAAAACGCAGAAAGCGTTGATGAGGAGGCCAGATGGGAATATGCAGGTACGCTTCCTTGATGTCCAAGGATGCCAGGAACTCTCCTGCCTTCACTGCCGCTATAACAGAGCGGAGAGTCTCCATGCGAAAGTGCCGCACTTTCAAGGCCCGATTGACCCCTTTGAGGTCGAGGATAGGCCGGACAGAACCTCCTTTCTTTGGTACCACAAAGTAAATGGAGTAACGTCCCTTGCCAAGCTGACTTTCTGGCACCGGAACGACCGCGCCCAGGCGGATCAGATTGTCCAAGGTCTGCTGCACTGCCACAGCTTAGACCGGAGACTTGCAGGGAGAGAGTACAAACCCGTCTTTTAAGGGTCGGCAGAACTCTAGTTTGTAGCCGTCTCTGATGACTTCCAGCACCCACGCGTCTGAAGTTATTGTGGTCCACTCGCCCAGAAACGAGGACAGCCGTCCTCCAATCTGCACTGGGGCGTGGACCAAGACCCCGTCATTGGGTACGAGACCCTGGGGAGGACCGGAGGGAGCACCTCCGGGACGGCGGTCTCTGCGAAAGGAATGCTGCTTGGGGGAGAAATTCCTCTTGAAGGAAGAGGGGGCAGAGGAACCCGACTTGCCCGGGCGGTACCGACGGGCTTCCTGCAACCGTCCTCTGGAGGTACCGGGACGAGTACTAGCCCGAGCCCTGACCTCTGGTAATTTCTTGCCCTTAGACGTGCCGAGATCGGTCACGATTTTGTCCAGCTCGACCCCAAAGAGCAGCTTGCCTTTAAAAGGCAACCTAGCCAGGCGGGATTTAGAGGCGTGGTCAGCAGACCAATGTTTCAGCCAAAGCCACCGCCGCGCAGAGATTGTCTGAGCCATGCCTTTCGCTGAGGCCCTCAAGACATCATACAGCAAGTCTGCCAAATAGGCTAAGCCCGATTCCAGGGCCGGCCAATCAGCCCTCAAGGAATGATCCGAGGGGGAAGCCCGCTGCACCATAGTCAGGCACGCCCTGGCCACATAGGAGCCGCAAACTGAGGCCTGCAAACTTAAAGCAGCCGCCTCAAAGGACGACCTTAAGGCCGCCTCCAATCTTCTGTCTTGGGCGTCCTTTAGGGCCGTGCCACCTTCCACCAGCAACGCCGTTTTCTTACTCACCGCAGTGATTAAAGAATCCACGGTAGGCCACAGATAGGCCTCACGTTCACTCACAGCCAAAGGATAGAGGCGGGACATAGCCCTAGCCACTTTAAGGCTCGCTTCTGGGACATCCCATTGAGCCGAAATTAAGGTGTGCATGGCATCATGCACGTGGAAGGTTCTAGGCGGGCGCTTCGTCCCCAGCATAATGGCAGAGCCAACAGGGGCTGAGGGAGAGACGTCCTCCGGAGAGGAAATCTTCAAAGTGTCCATGGCCTGTAACAACAGGTTGGACAAATCCTCTGGGCTAAAAAGCCGCGCTGCAGAGGGGTCATCCGCTCCATCCGAGCGGGGATCCGTCTCCTCCAAGGAATCCGCAAAGGACCGTTGGGAGACCTCAGACACGCTGCCCTCATCTACATCGGAGGAGACAAATTCCTCCAAGGCCTGGGAATCAACCCGAGGGCGTTTACCTCTGGGAACCTCAACCTCTTTACCAGACGAGGGAGCAGGGGCAGCGTTGTGCATGAGGAAGGCCTGATGCAGCAGCAAAACAAACTCGGGGGAGAAACCCCCCAGACTGTGCACTTCCGCAGCCTGGGCAACAGCCCTAGACGCACCCTCAACCGGCGCTCGCAATAGCGGGGGAGAGACATGCTGCGCATCCAAAATGGCGTCCGGCGCGAAACTCCGCGAAGGAGCCGCGCGGGAAGAACGGCTCTTAACTTTAGCCGCTTCTGTGCCGTCGCCCAAATTAAGGGTGTTCATGGCATTAATGTCTCCAACCTCAAGGGCGGCCCAAGAAGAAGCCGTCCGAGCCGCGTGGCCGGCCAAGATGGCGGAGGCGAGGAGCGGGGGATGGGCGTTTATGGCGGGAAAAACCGCCACGCCGGAGGAAGGACCGGGACATTCATCGGTCACGAAACTGTCACCCAACAAGGGCGAATCAGGCTTTAAGACCCCCGCATCCCCTCTAGAAGCGCTCAAGCGACCCGGGGAGCGACCCTTTGCGCCCTCGCCCTCCGACGCCATATGCCACGAGGAGAAGAATCGGGGAACCCCCTGCCCGCTATAAAAAGGTAAAAATTACCTGCTGTCCGCTCCGAGTTGTAACGACCTGGTGTCCCAGTGAGTAGCTGCAATAGACGCTTAAATAAACGTCGAAATAAACGCCTTTAAGGACGTTCAAAATTTTTTTTTTTTTTTTTTTTTAACGGAGCCAGCGGGAGGGGGGAGAAAAGGAGGGACCTGGCACCACCAGGTTTGCACTTGCTCAAAAGAGCCCTCAACCCCAGGCACTCAACAAAACCTAAAAATTAGGCTTGGAGGCCTAGCCAGAGCTGCTGCTGTGTGTGACCACCACCTGCTGAGATAGAGAACATACAGAGGAGTTTCCGGCAGCACATGACCACATATAGGGAGGCAAAAGTTTGCTCTCTATCTCCACCTGCTGGTAGATGGACACAACCCACCAGTCTATGGATTGATCAGCTTGATGATATGGAACTATAGCTATGTAATGCACAGTTCCACATTAGGAGTCACTGACCGAGAAAGGGATGTAGGCGTCATCAATGATGACATGTTGAAACCCTCTGCTCAGTGTGCGGCGGTGGATAAGAAAGCAAATAGAATGTTAGGTATTATTAGGAAAGGAATGGAAAACAGAAATGAGAATGTTATAATGCCTTTGTATCGCTCCATGGTGCGACCACACCTCGAATACTGTGTTCAATTCTGGTCACTGCATCTCAAAAAAGATAAAGTGGAATTAGAAAAGGCACAGAGAAGGGCAACAAAAATGATAAAGGGGATGAGACGACATCCCTATGAGGAAAGACTAAAGTGGCTAGGGCTTTTCAGCTTGGAGAAAAGACGGCTGAGGGGAGATATGATAGAGGTCTATAAAATAATGAGTGGAGTGGAACGGGTAGACATGAATCGCTTGTTTACTCTTTTCAAAAATACTAGGATTAGGGGGCACGCAATGAAGCTACAAAGTAGTAAATTTAAAATGAATCAGAGAAAATATTTCTTCACTCAATGTGTAATTAAAATCTGGAATTCATTGCCAAAGAATGTAGTAAAAGCAGTTAGCTTAGTGGGGTTTAAAAAAATGTTTGGGCAGTTTCCTAAAAGAAAAGTCCATAAGCCATTATTGAAAAGGACTTGGGGAACATCTACTGCTTATTTCTAGGATAAGCAGCATAAAAGGTATTGTACTGTTTTGGGATCTTGCCAGGAAGTTGTAACCTGGTTTGGCCACTGTTGGAAACAGGATACTAGGCTTGACGGACCTTCAGTCTATCCCAGTATGGCAATACTTATGTAATCTTTTTATCTTGATCATCTTGTGACTTGGTGTTTTGCATGTTCCACTGTTTTCACTTGTCTGGTTTCCCTTGTTGAAGAGTTGGTCTTCTTTTTGTCCCTGGTTCGACTGTGATGTCTACATCAGCTAAAATCTGTCTATAGCAAGCTTGAATTCAAGCAAGGAGCAGCAGGAATCATGGAAATCACTCCTTCACAATGGGTGTAAGCAAACAAGAAAGCAATTTTTCTACACATAGATATCAGCAGACAAGAACCATCTGGCTCACTCAGCCTGCCCATATATGCTGAACCACAGAGGACTCTTCTCCAGCCATTCTTTCCCCCAACCCCCTTCAGTTATGTTTTGTCTTCTGCCATAACTACAGGATGCAGGTCCTTGGCCAGTAAGAGCTGGAAAGTGGATGGATTTCAGCTGTTTGAGATGTGTAAATCTTTTTATTGAAACATATACAACAAAGTACAATTGGATACAGTAGTCAACATGTAAATACAAACAGAACACTACAATAAAGAATCCAACAATGAAGAGAACAAAAAGGTCACTATATTAACCCCACACAACTTTCCCCTTCATAACAATAAACAGCAGCAACTTCCTGGTCGTGTACTGGTGACATCATCACAGGGGATTTAAACCAAGGAGGTTTAAAGGCATGATGTCAAAAAGCTGAAGCCTATTCCCCCAGCAGCCGCCATCTTGGTATGTCCAAAACAAACTATCAGCTGCTGTATCCACATTGTTCATTGTTTTATCACAATTTTATTTAGAACTTGCCGGCTTGTGCAGCATAGGATACACACAGAGGAACTACGTACGGGAAGCTTTCAAATAAATAAAAAGATCTGTCAGAGAGCATGTGGAGCGGTGAAAGGGGGTTCTGTGTGCGAGACAATGAGCAAAGTCACGGAGAGAGAGGAAAACAGAAACTTGCCGGTCAATATTCAGCCCGCACCACAAGTGATTTAATCGGGCAGGAGACTTTCCTCACAAGTTTGCTATTGTTTTGGACAAACCAATATGGCAGCAAGCTGCACCCACTGGCTTCAGCCCAGATAATGAGCCAGATAGGCTCATGCTGTCTCCTGTCATTAAACCTCCTTGATTTAAAAAACACTGTTTCTGAGGTGTTCGGCAAGAAGGCGAGTAATGGCCCGATGTTGAAGTGGGACTGTTTGGCCTCAGGATCGCAGCAACGATCATATGAGTGAGAGGAATAGCAGTGACTTCCTGGTTGCGTACTGATGACATCATCACAGGGGATTTAAACAATGCTGTTCCTGAGGAGTTGTGCCTCAGGCTTCGTGCCAAGGGGTCACGCCCCATCCTTTTGTACACAAGTTCGTGTATAACCGATATAAGGACCCTGAAAACTTTGAAACTGCAGTAAGTTTTATAAGGTTAAAATGGGGAAGAAGGTGAAATTAGATCTTACCTGCTAATTTTCTTTCCTCTAGACCCTCCAGACCGGTCAAGACGCGTGGGTTATGTCCTCCTACCAGCAGAGGGAGACTGAGAAAACACTAAGCTTTTGAAGTCTGTATATATAACCTGTGCAGAACCTCCACTAGCCAGTATAACCCTGACAAAGCAGAGAAACAAAAAACACTAACAACAACTAGCAACCCTGTACGTGGTCACAGTAAACTGCAAAAACAAGAAACATCTTCCGCTTGCTCTTACGGAAACATGTTCCTTTGCCTTTGATAAAACAGTTGGGCTTCTACAGGTGGACTATCAAAGAAGAGCCCCACCTGTCCCGGACTCCTATCACAAAACAGAAATAAACAGTCTGCAATTAGAGAAACAACAATCTACAGCAGCCAAGAATTATCCAACAAACACACCTCCTGGCCTCCAATACAGACAGGGCGGGCTCTTGACCGGTCTGGAGGGTCTAGAGGAAAGAAAATTAGCAGGTAAGATCTAATTTCACCTTCCTCAGCGACCCTCCAGACCGGTCAAGACGCGTGGGACGTACCAGAGCAGTAACTAACTTACGGGAGGGACCTACTAAGGCCAGAGGTCAAAACTGCTGCCCCAAAGCGCACCTCGTCCTTTGCATGCACAGGAATCCTATAATGCTTCACAAAGGAATGCAACGAAAACCAAACCGCAGCCCGACAAATATCTAACAGAGAAATCATACTATTCTCCGCCCACGAGGCTGCCATTCCCCTAGTGGAATGAGCAGACCAGCCCCTAGGCACCACAGGACCCTTCACCAAGTAAGCAGATGCAACCGCCTCCTTCAACCACCGTGCTATGGTCACCTTAGGAGCCGCTGCACCCTTCTTTGGGCCACCATGAAGAACGAACAAATGGTCAGAGGCTCTGAAGTCCTGAGTTCCAGAGAGATAACAACTCAAAACTCTCCTGACATCCAGCTTGGCAATACCACGCTGCTCCGAATCTCCAGCCATATCACCCAACACTGGCAGAGAGATGACCTGATTAACATGGAACTCGGAAACCACCTTGGGCAAAAAAGGAAAGCACCGTCCGCAACGAAACCTTTCCCTCAGAAAGGACAAAAATGGTTCCCTACAAGACAAAGCCTGAAGCTCTGAAACACTCCGTGCTGAAGTAATCGCCACCAACAAGACCGTCTTTAAAGATAAATCCTTACAAGATGCCGATACCAGCGGCACAACCGGAGGCCTGATCAAAGCATCCAAAACTAGCTTCAAATCCCACGGAGGCACCATCCGTCACTGAGGCGGACGCAGCAACTTAACACCCTTCAAAAAACGCACTACCTCAGGCACAGACGCGAAGGACTTTCACTGAAGCTTCCCACAAAAACATGACAAAGCTGCCACCTGAACCTTCAGTGTAGACAAGGCCAGACCCCTATCAACACAATCGTGCAAAAATTCCAAAACTTCCGCCACCGAAGAGCGAAACGGCCGAACTCGATGGTCTTCACACCAGTGTTCAAAGATTCTCCAAACCCGGACATACGCCAAGGAAGTGGATCGTCTACGGCAACTCAACATCATAGCAAAGCCACTGGACGAAAGCCCCTTCTTCTTCAACTTGTGCCGCTCAAGAGCCAAGCCATAAGCGAAAACCGAGCCGGATCCGGCATGATTATCAGGCCTTGACACAGAACTGATCCCAACAAAAGCAGGGCCGCCGCCCCTGCCAACCGCACCAGGTCTCTGTACCATGGTCGACGCTGCCAATCCGGAGCTACCAGAATCACCCGACCGAAGTGATGTTCGATGCGCTATATTACTCGACCGACTAACAGCCACGGAAGAAACACATACAGTCACTCCCGAGGCCAAGGCAACAGAAGAGCGTCGATTCCCTCCGCTCAAGGGTCTCTTCAGCGACTGAAAAAAAAAAAAAAAAAAATCTCTGAACTTGCGCATAGCGAGCCGTTGCCCTAATATCACCGAAAGTCCCCAGACCAACACAACTCACTGGAACACTGACCGAAGAAAAGACCACTCTCTGGGATCTAGAGTGTGCCTGCTGAGATAATCTGCATCTATGTGACCTACCCTGGCCACATGCGCTGCCAAGAGAGCCTGAAGATGAGCTCAACTGCGCCGCCAAGGCTCTTCGTCCCCCCTTGACGGTTGACATATGCTACTGCCATGGTATTGTCACAGAGCACTCGGACTGCCTTGTGGCGAACCACCGACGTCAAGGCCTGGAGCGCCACCCGAATGGCCCGAGTTTCCAGCCGGTTGATGGACCACTCTGCTTCTGCCCGAGACCACCGGCCTTGAGCTACCTGACCGAGACAATGTGCCCCCCAACCTTGCAGACTGGCATCCGTGATCATTACCAGCCCCTGTGGGGACTCCAACGGCATTCCTTTTCCCAAATTGCGCGGGTTGAGCCACCAGCGGAGACTGAGACGAGGGGCCACCGACAGCGGACAACACATTTCCAAGTCCTGCGACAGAGGGGACCAACGACTGAGCAGAGCTGACTGTACCTGACGCATGTGCGTCCTGGCCCACGGAACTACCTCTATGGTCGCCGCCATCAGGCCCAGGACCTGACGATAAGTACGGGCCGTCGGCGCCTTCTCTGCAAGGAACCGACGAATCGGACCCTGTAACTTGGAACCAAAAGGCTGCACGAAGGAAAGTGAAGATAAGCTTCCGTCAAATCCAGGGAAGTGAGAAACTCTCCTTTCCGGACCGCACCAGTGACCGACCGCAACGTCTCCATCCGGAAAGAGGGCACCTTGAGTGCCGCATTGACCCTTTTGAGATCTAAAATGGGACGAAAAGTGTCCTCTTTCTTGTGGACCACAAAATAGATCAAATAGCACCCTGAGCGTTGCTGATCTGAAGGAACAGGAACCACGGCTCCCAACGCGAGCAGCCACCGCAGAGTGTCCCTCACTGCTGCCCTCTTGCTCCAAGACCGACAGAGGGATTCCAGAAACACTTCGGGAGAACAGCTTTCGAATTCCAGTGCATATCCGCCTCGAAACACCTTGAGAACCCACTGATCTGACCTGATTTGGGCCCAGCTCTGATAAAACAGACTCAGCCGAGCCCCAACATGCACCAGAGCCTGAGCCCGCACACCTTCATTGGGAATTGCGGCCTGAATACTAACCTCCTGCGGAAAAGCCACGCCCTCCGCGACGACTCTCACGAAAGAACTGTGCGCGCTGGAAAAACCGACCCCTAGAGGTCCTACTACTATTAAACATTTCTATAGCACTACTAGACTTATGCAGCGCTGTCCAAATTAACATGAAAAGACAGTCCCTGCTCAACAGAGCTTACAATCTAAATTGGACAGACAAACAGACAGCTAGGGGTAGGTCCCACTCGATCTGTCCGGCCTATACCGCTGAGCCTCCCTAAACCGTCCCCGAGAGGAACTAGTTCTGGCCCCTGCCTTGAACCGAAAATCTGGAAGCCATAGAACCTTGGTATCACTAAGACCTCACACTAACTTGTCCAAATCTTCTCCAAAGAGCATAGCTCCCTTAAGTGGCAGAGACCCACAACCATAGCCATATTTTTTGTCTGAAGTAGGCAACAAATCATAAAAGCCTCAGACAAAAAGGATGAACCCATGTCCAAGTCGGCTAACTCCTGACCCTCAGAAGAACCAACATCTACCGAATCATCCAGGAGCTTCTCGGCCCAACGAAAACATGTCCGAGCTACCAGACCCCCACAAACCGAGGCCTGCAGGGCTAGAGCCGACAAAACAAAACTACGCTTGAGAAAAGATCCCAACTTCCTATCCTGAGGATCACGGAGGGCCGTTCCTCCATCAACCGGGATAGCCGTAGCTATAATTACTGCCGTCACTACTGCATCTACCGTGGGAGCCTTAAAGGAATCCCTATTGTCCTGAGGGAGGGGATAAAGCCTTGCCATTGCCTTTGCCACCTTACACGGCAAATCCCATTCCTGACAAATCATCTCCCGGAGATCCTTGTTCATAGGGAAGGATCACGCCTGACGCTGAATGCCCTTCACCAACGGATCCTGGACAGTTTCCCCCAAAGCCACCTCAGGACCAAACTGAAGGGTGGACGACACCTGATCTATGAGTTCTGACAGCTCATCTCTATGGAAAATCCGCACTACTGAAGGATCCTCTCCAGGAATCCACCAATCCTGCTCCTGAGAGCCGTCAATTCCATCTGACTCCCCCAGATCACTAAGCACAGCTTCTGCAGCTACAGGAGAAAAACATTGCCTGTCCTCTGACCACTCTAACCGTGGTCTCTCAGCCAAGACGGAAATAGCCCCCTCTTCCAATTGGGGGGGGGGGTCCCGATCTCCAGGCCTGATACCGCGTCCAGACAAAATCTGGAGGAAAGCCCACCATTCCTGGACCGTCATTAGGCCCTTTTGTGCCAAAAATGGAGGCCGCAGGCCCAAAAACAGCTGGCTCCACGGGCCGCGTCAGACTCAAGATGGCGGCTGTTCCCGCCGAAACTGTTCCCGCTGACAGCGGCCCTGCCTACGCTCCCGCTGACCCGGAGACTCCCGACACCATCGATCCCTCCGCGGTCAAGTCGGGGGGTGCCGCAGCCACCTTTATAGGTGCACCGCAAAGCTACACTGAGCGCCCGGCGCCTCTACCCCTCGCCACGAGCACGCGCGACATCGGAGGAGCTGGGCCGCCATAAACCACGAGGGAAGGGAAAAGCTGTTCCGCAAACGCGCCAAACCAAAAACTCACTCACACTGCAAAAGCACTGAAGCAAGCGCTGCTCTCTCGTTCCAGCAAGGAATCGAAACCCCCGTTCGGTCCGCTGAAAATAAAGAAATAAATGCCCTTAAAGGCACAGTACTCCAACTCTGGCAGCTGGAAATTGTATGGCACTCAAGGCTACAATACTGAGAAAGCAGCCGAGGCACAAAGCTGCCAAGCAAAATGAAATAGAATAACTGACCTTAAAGGCATCTTACTCTAACTCTGGCATCTGGAAATTGTAAGGCACTCAAGGCTACAATACTGAGAAAGCAGCCGAGGCACAAAGCTGCCAAGCAAACAGAAATAGAGAGCAGCACAGGGGGAGGGACCCAAACATAGGTGTAACACCCCAGGGGGAAAAACTGGGCCCCACCAGACCCAGGGCCTCAAAGCACTTTTTTTTTTTTTTTACACACACGTACAGGGTACTGCAACAGAATAAAGTTTGGAAGGAAAAAAAAATCCTACGACCCAATGACAAACTACCTCACCAGATTATTGGAGACTGCACAGGCTGTCAACTGCTACCTCTGCTGAGACTGAGAAAATACTGGCTAGTGGAGGTTCTGCACAGGTTATATATACAGGCTTCAAAAGCTTAGTGTTTTCTCAGTCTCCCTCTGCTGGTAGGAGGACATAACCCACGCGTCTTGACCGGTCTGGAGGGTCGCTGAGGAATTGCTTTTTTAAAGAAATTTTTGATTGTTGCTTTTATCCTCTTCAATTTTAATGTACATCGTTTGAAAGATGTCCACTTTAAAGCAGGCGTAGTGAATATTCTTCAAGAGATTGACTACCCCGAGAGGCAGGGATGGTGGGGGACAAGAAAAGAGAACAACAGAGATCATGATCTAAGTCAGAGGGTTCCCAAACCTGGTCCTGGAGGCCCCCCAGCCAGTCAGGTTTTCAGGATACCCACAATGAATATTCATGAGAGAGATCTGCATGTACTGCCTCCATTGAGCTAGATGGACCATTGGTCTGACCCAGTAAGGCTACTCTTATGTTCTGTTCTAGTATACATTTCTTCCCCACTACGAAAACCTTTCTAAAAAGAATCCTCCTTTCTTTACACACCACCTCCAACCCCACTGTCAGATTAAAAAAATCAATTCCACAGTAAGTTGGATTCTCTGGTGGAATAGACCATTTAAATATGATGCTACCCCAGACCAAAAATGTTCAATATGTATATCCCCACATGGCATGGTAAACACTGTTGTTGGACACAAGTTGAAGAGGACAATCTCCCTGCCTTGCACAACTGTACCTGCGTAAGATAGGCCCTATAGAGCACACGGAACGCAGACTCCCTGAAATCTGCTCCTCGAGTTAGTTGAGGTCTTCTACTAATGGTACTGTAGGGCTATTTCCCTGTGAGCCTCACTCTGCTGATCTCAGCCTGTGTATACAACTATGTCAAGATGGAGTCTGTGAACTAAGACCCTGCACTTCCGTGACCAGGCAGATTCAACTTTCTGTTTGTACCAGAGCTCTGCTTGTGGTAAATAACTGGCAGGTCTGAAAAAAACTCAAGGATATGCAGTGGGCTACCTGACCCTTGCACCTCCCTGATGAGCTACAGGGGGTAAGGCCATGGTGCCAGCGAGTCTGATGAGAGACAGGAATGCATACCACAATGTACCAACTGGAAGATCAGAAAGGTTTTTTTCTTGCTCAGGGAAGGAGCTGGACAAGATCCTGATTGGTTGCTCTCTGGTCTCCTGGGAATCAGGGGCCAGAGAGCGGGGACCAGAAAAAGGACAGAAAGAAAAAGACAGAGGAAGAAAGAAAAGAAGAAAGGGAGAATTTGTCTGGTTCTACTGGAAGAAGGGTAGCTGAAAAGAAGACCAGCGAGACCTGAAGTGGTCCACAACCTTGTGAACTGACCATCTGAAGAAAGTACCTGTTGGTTCAGCTCTACCGGCCAGAGAGACTGTAATCCTGCATGCTGCAGAGAGCCTGTGTTGTTTCCTAAGACGGGGATTCGCTGTGGAAAACAGCTGGAGTCTAAAGGGAAAAACCTGTGTCCACTTCATCTGAGAGACCACCTAGAGTCAGCTCGGTGAGAACTACGGGGATTTATTTCCTATAGTCGGGGATTAGCTAGTGGGTTCTTACCTCAGCAAAGGCGGGTTAGTCAGAACTTTGTGATCAGGAAGATGTGCTGCTAACTGTATTACTTCATGACCTAGTCAGTATTACTAATCAGGATTGTGTAATAACCTAGTAACCAGTGATATCAGTGTTTTAGTTAGACAATACATTCTGCAGTTGCTTATCAGCATAAGGGAGCTACATTTGTACAGCTGAGCTGTAGTGTAGGGTGTATTATTCTATTTTCTTACCTATATAATAAATTAATATATTTCACAGCAGTGACTTTACTTTTATTCCAGTTCTCTCTAACAGAAGAAAAGTTCTGGTGTAAGCCCAGAACAGCCAGGTTCCTTTATAATATATAACCCCTGGACAGAGCTAGGAAGTTGGTTTAGCCAGACTCCTGTAAACAGAACCTGGGAATTACTCATTGGGTAGCTTTGCCCAGAGTTATTCATCCTATAAATGCTTACAGTACCAGCCACATTCCACTTCAGAAGTGGTTTCCCCAGGTCTGTCTCTCACCTTGTTTTAACCACCTGAAAATCTTTTCCTCCTTCCAAGGGCTGAGCCACTTTACAAAGACCCAAACTAGCTTGTCAGCAACCACCGACTCAACCCCCCCCCACAGTTTATCACCTATCTCATGCCATCCTAGATCCACTTCAATCTGGCTTTCGCCCTCTACACTCGACAGAAACAGCACTCTCTAAAGTCTGCAACGACCTCCTCCTCGCCAAATCCAGAGGCCACTATTCCATCCTCATCCTGCTCGATCTATCCGCTGCGTTTGACACTGTCAATCATGATTTACTTCTTACCACATTGTCCTCTTTTGGGTTCCAAGGCTCTGTCCTCTCCTGGTTCTCCTCTTATCTCTCCCACCGCACCTTCAGAGTACACTCTCATGGATCTTCCTCCACTCCCATCCCATTATCTGTTGGAGTTCCCCAGGGATCTGTCCTTGGACCCCTTCTCTTCTCAATCTACACCTCATCCCTAGGCTCACTGATCTCATCTCATGGTTTTCAGTATCATCTTTATGCTGATGACACCCAGCTATACCTCTCCACACCAGACATCACCGCGGAGACCCAGGCCAAGGTATCGGCCTGCTTATCCGACATTGCTGCCTGGATGTCCAACCGCCACCTGAAGCTGAACATGTCCAAAACCAAGCTCCTTGTCTTTCCACCTAAACCCACCTCTCCTCTTCCTCCACTCTCCATCTCAGTTGACAACACCCTCATCCTCCCCGTCCCATCTGCCCGCAACCTCGGAGTCATCTTCGACTCCTCCCTCTCCTTCTCTGTGCATATCCAACAGACTGCCAAGACCTGTCGCTTCTTCCTCTTCAACATCAGTAAAATTCGCCCTTTCCTGTCTGAGCAAACCACACGAACTCTCGTCCATGCTCTCATTACCTCTCGCCTTGACTACTGCAACCTACTCCTCACCGGCCTCCCACGTAGCCATCTATCCCCCCTTCAATCCGTTCAGAACGCTGCCGCACGTCTTATATTCCGCCAGAACCGATATACTCACATCACTCCTCTCCTCAAGTCACTTCACTGGCTTCCGATCAAATACCACCTCCAACTCCAGGCTCCATCCCTTCTGTCTCGCCTCACCCCATGCCTGGAACAAACTCCCTGAGCCCATACGCCGTGCCCCCTCCCTACCCATCTTCAAATCAATGCTCAAAGCCCACCTCTTCAATGTCGCCTTCGGCACCTAATCACTACACCTCCTCTCAGAAAACTTATCTACCCCAACTTGACATTTCGTCCTTTAGATTGTAAGCTCTTCCGAGCAGGGACCGTCCTTATTGTTAATTTGTACAGCGCTGCGTAACCCTAGTAGCGCTCTAGAAATGTTAAGTAGTAGTAGTAGTAGTATACCGCATACAATTCAAGCTTCTCCTCCTTACCTACAAATGCACCTGGTCTGCGGCTCCTCACTACCTCTCTACCCTCATCTCCCCCTATGTCCCCGCCCGTAACCTCCGCTCACAGGACAAATCCCTCCTGTCAGTTCCCTTCTCCACCACTGCCAACTCCAGGCTCCGCTCATTCTGCCTTGCCTCACCCTTTGCCTGGAACAATCTTCCTCAACCCCTACGCCAAGCTCCCTCCCTACCCATTTTCAAATCTCTGCTTAAAACTCACCTCTTCAATGCCGCGTTTGGCACCTAACCTCTCATGAAATATAGTATTACCTACCAGATGGACTCTACACTTGTCTTTAGATTGTACACCTGTCTTTTTAGATTGTAAGCTCCTTGAGCAGGGACTGTCCTTCCATGTTAAATTGTACAGCGCTGCGTAACCCTAGTAGCGCTTTAGAAATGTTAAGTAGTAGTAGTAGTAGTAGTAATTGGTACCCCCCCATTGCACCTTTACCTGTGCATTGTCCCATTCTCAGTGAGCCCACACTTTTCACCAAGCCGTACCCTCAGTTTTCCCAGTGAACAAAAGTAATATCATCCATTCCTGGAAGGAATTGTATATTACACCTAATTGGTCTATATCTGTTGGAGCACAGCCCAGCTAGTGGGTCAGTTTAAGCCAAGTGTCTTTTAAGGGTGTAAACAGTACATTTCTCCCTAACGAATAAGGCAAGAGGCGATGGAAAATTTGCAAAGAGAGTTCTAACGTTATATGGTGCATATAGCAGCTGGTCATAGATGGTAGGAGTGTAGTTCATCCTATCTAACAGCCAGTCACCCAAATGGTGTAACAGACATGCATAATTACACAATTGTAGATTTGGTAGGCCTTAACCCCCACATCTCCAGTTACCACAGAGATATGGTAGGCGAAGTTTTGCCTGTTTCCCGCCCCAACAGGACTCAATTTTAAACCAGCATAGTCCTCATATTCTTGGAAAATGCCCAAAAGCTCCTCAAAGGAGATCTGAGGGTCAGTGAGTTGTACTAACAGGTCATCCGCAAAGGCCGTTATTTCAAAAATATTATCTCCTACCCCCACCCCCTTTATCTGCTACAATATACCTCATCAAAACAAATAATACGGGGGATAAGGGACATTCCTGGCGGGTTCCCCTGTTTTTGACAAAGTCTCCTGATCTTCTTCCATTGCCAAATATAGTGAACATATCGTGTCCACAAACCGCCCAAATGGATGACGAGTCCTTTTCGACGCTCATTTCTAGTTAGTTTAGCTGTATGAATCTATTTTTGAAAGTAGGGTATATTTTTTAAATTCCTCCTTTTCTGTGTTAAATTAATAATTGCTATTATTGCTTTGCATTCTTTAGAGGTGGGTACATTTTTATCACAAGTTCACCCTAGCTACCCTGAATAATTTGGTAGGAATAGAGAGCTCAGTGGTCTCATGGATGCTATGAGTTCAATTTTGGTCATTATCACAAAAATGATATACTGGAATTAGAAAAGGTTCAAAGAAGAGCAACCAAAATGATAAAGGGGATGGAACTCCTCTCGTATGAGGAAAGGCTAAAGAGGGGTTTCTTTATCCTGGAAACGAGACAACTGAGGGGGGAGATATGATCAAGGTGTACAAAATCCTGAGTGGTGTAAAACGAGTAAAAGTTAACTGATTTTTTATTCTTTCAAAAAGGACAAAGGGGACATGGGAATACTTTTAAACCAAATAAGCGAAAATATTTTTTCACTCAACGAATAGTTAAGCTCTGGAACTCTTTGCCAGAGGATGTGGTAACAGCGGTTAGCGTATCTGGATTTAAAAAAAGATTTGAACAAGTTCCTGGAGGAAAAGTCCACAGTCTGCTATTGAGACAGACATGATGGAAACCACTGCTTGCCCTGGAATTGGTAGCATGGAATGTTGCTACTATTTGGGTTTCTGTCTGGTACTTGTGACCTGGCACTGCTGGAAACAGGATACTGGGCTAGATGGCTATTCTTATGTTCTTATGATGTTTAGGAAAAGAACTTTATGGCATAATCACATTAAACCTAGGAATCTGCAGGAGCTTAGAAGAGAGGTTAGCTAAGGAGAGACAGAAGAAAGGTTTAAAACGAGTGTGAAGAAGGTAAAGCATCACTGTGTCTCATAAAACAAGCTAAATCAAGTCTTCATCCACTGCAGCGTTAACCACATGATGCTGGAGATGTGGAATAACACAAGTGAGTTCCCAGAGGAATTAGACAACGCAGAGAAGGTAGATCAAAGTCAGGTTCAGTGTTGGGGAACAGACCCGCCCTTGATGCATTCTCCCAAGTACCCACTGCTTTGTTCCTCTCTGATATAGCAGGTCAACTGATAGGGACCCGTAGTGTCTGACCCCATCTGGCAACCTTTAACTATTTACTCACCATTTGGAGATAAAGTAACAGCAGGCATCGAGTGCATACTTGGCTCTGCTATGTATTTAAAATCCACTGGAATGTCCCTGCAAAAACACAAGTAAGAAGAAATGAGAAATGTAATACATAAAAAGGGAAGGAGATTTGTCATATCGTACTGTGATGCTTTGAGCTCAGCTTTTCTTGACAGGCAACTAGGTACTACTACTACTTAACATTTATAAAGCGGTACCAGAGTTACGCAGCGCTGTACAATTTAACACAGAGGACAGTTCCTGCTCGAAGGAGCTTACAATCTAAAGGACAAAAAATGCAGTCAGTCAATCAAAATTGAGGCAGTCTAGATTTCCTGGATAGAGGTACAATGGTTAGGTGCCGAAGGTGACATTGAAGAGGTGGGCTTTGAGCAAGGATTTGAAGATGGGCAGGGAGGGGGCTTGGCGTATGGGCTCAGGGAGTTTATTCCAAGCATAGGGTGAGGTGAGGCAGAAAGGGCGGAGCCTGGAGTTGGCGGTGGTGGAGAAGGGTACTGAGAGGAGGGATTTGTTCTGTGAGAATGAGAATAAGTAGAGACCAAAAAAAAGGGAGAACACCCCAGGAACATGCAGATGACGGTCTGACTGAGTTGAAGTCCAGAGGAGCAGGAGGAAGTGCTAGGTGGTTGCTTTTTGATTTATCTATGTGCAGACCTGCCACTGTTGGGAATCCAGGGGTAAAAGAAAGACTTCCTCACATTTCCTCTGCACTCTCCCGTTCAGAGCAGGAATGCTGTTCCTGGACAGTACCATTTTCTTAAGCCATGGAGCTGTTTGCTGAACTTAAACGAAACAGCCACAATATTGGTTGCGTCCAGGTGATTCTTAGGGTGCTGAGCAGCTTCTACCACATAGGACCAGGGACGAAGTAGCAGAAAGGAAGCCTAAAGAACTGAGACGGAGGAGAGAGGAGGGTGAATGTGTGTGAACAAAAGGCATCAAACCAGGAGTAGCCCTAAGGGTTAAGTACAGTGGACTGAGAACAAGGGGAGCCGGGGAAAATTCCCATTGTGGCTCCTTGAGACATGAGGCAACCACTTAACCCTCCCTTCATTGTCCCAGGTAGATTGTGAGCCCACTAGAGACAGAGAAAGCAACAGTATGTAATATGGTACCGGAAGATTGGAGGGTGGCCAAAGTAACACCGACTTTTAAAAAAAGGTTCCAGAGGAGATCCGGGAAATTATAGACCAGTGAGTCTGATGTCGGTGCCGGGCAAAATGGTAGAGACTATTATTAAGAACAAAATTACAGAGCATATTCAAAAGCATGGATTAATGAGACAAAGTCAACATGGATTTAGTGAAGGGAAATCTTGCCTCACCAATCTACTACATTTCTTTGAAGGGGTGAACAAACAAGTGGATAAAGGTGTATCTGGATTTTCAGAAGGCGTTTGACAAAGTACCTCATGAAAGGCTCCATGGAGAGTCATGGGATAGGAGGTAGTGTTCTATTGTGGATTAAAAACTGGTTAAAAGATAGAAAACAGAGAGTGGGGTTAAATGGTCAGTATTCTCAATGGAGAAGGGTAGTTAGTGGGTTCCTCAGGGGTCTGTGCTGGGAACGCTGCTTTTTAACATATTTATAAATGACCTAGAGATGGGAGTAACTAGTGAGGTAATTAAATTTGCTGATGACACAAAGTTATTCAAAGTCATTAAATCACGGGAAGATTGTGAAAAATTACAAGAGGACCTTACGAGTCTAAATGGCAGATGACGTTTAATGTGAGCAAGTGCAAAGTGATGCATGTGGGAAAGAGGAACCCGAATTATAGCTACTTCATGCACGGTTCCACGTTAGGAGTCACGGACCAAGAAAGGGATCTAGGTGTCGTCGTTGGTGATACGTTGAAACCTTCTGCTCAGTGTGCTGCTGCGGCTAAGAAAGCAAATAGAATGTTAGGTATTATTAGGAAAGGAATGGAAAACAAAAATGAGGATGTTATAATGCCTTTGTATCGCTCCATGGTGCGACCGCACCTCGAATATTGTGTTCAATTCTGGTCGCAGTATTTCAAAAAAGATACAGTGGAATTAGAAAAGGTGCAGAGAAGGGCGACGAACATGATAAAGGGGATGGGAAGACTTCCCTATGAGGAAAGGCTAAAGCAGCTAGGGCTCTTCAGCATGGAGAAAAGGTGGCTGAGGGGGAATATGATAGAGGTCTATAAAATAATGAGTGGAGTTGAACAAGTAGATGTGAAGCGTCTGTTCACGCTTTCCAAAATTACTAGGACTAGGGGGCATGCGATGAAGCTACAATGTAGTAAATTTAAAACGAATCGGAGAAAATTTTTCTTCACTCAACGTGTAATTAAACTCTGGATTTTGTTGCCAGAGAATGTGGTAAAGGCAGTTAGTTTAGTGGAGTTTAAAAAAGGTTTGGACGGCTTCCTAAAGGAAAAGTCCATAGACCGTTATTAAATGGACTTGGGGAAAATCCACTATTTCTGGGATAAGCAGTATAAAATGTTTTGTACTTTTTGGGGATCTTGCCAGGTATTTGTGATCTGGATTGGCCACTGTTGGGCTTGATGGACCTTTGGTCTTTCCCGGTATGGCAATACTTATGTATGTACTTATGTACAAGTTGCTCTCTCTCTCTTGGGAACTTTGTGTTCACGTAAATAAGATTTTGAATCTTCTTACTGTAAATTCAAAGAGAACCTCAAGCGTTTCTATTTCACCCCTTCCTGATTATTTTAGACAAAAGAGAAAGTGGATGGAATTTGATATACTGTCTTTCTGGGGTTACAATCAAAGCAGTTTACTTATTATATACAGGTACTTATTTTGTACCTGGGGCAATGGTAAATCAGTTTCCTATCCCACTATTACCTCACAGTTCTAAGCGGGTTAAGATTTTTAAGAAGCCAGTTTCATTTAACTGAGAAGAAGGGCCACAATAATAGATTTGATAATTTAAAAAAATATATATTAACTAAAGTAAAAAAATAAATTACTAATTTCAACAATTAGGATGAGATACATATTTCTGAAACAGGAGGGTTTTCAAATTTTTCCTAAAAATCTGAGAGGAATTGAAAATAGATGCGATCATAGTCCATAATCTTGAACTTGAAATGCCAATCCTAATTCAAAGAGATAAGTACATAAGTACATAAGTAGTGCCATACTGGGAAAGACCAAAGGTCCATCTAGCCCAGCATCCTGTCACCGACAGTGGCCAATCCAGGTCAAGGGCACCTGGCACGCTCCCCTAACGTAAAAACATTCCAGACAAGTTATACCTAAAAATGCGGAATTTTTCCAAGTCCATTTAATAGCGGTCTATGGACTTGTCCTTTAGGAATCTATCTAACCCCTTTTTAAACTCCGTCAAGCTAACCGCCCGTACCACGTTCTCCGGCAATGAATTCCAGAGTCTAATTACACGTTGGGTGAAGAAAAATTTTCTCCGATTCGTTTTAAATTTACCACACTGTAGCTTCAACTCATGCCCTCTAGTCCTAGTATTTTTGGATAGCGTGAACAGTCGCTTCACATCCACCCGATCCATTCCACTCATTATTTTATACACTTCTATCATATCTCCCCTCAGCCGTCTCTTCTCCAAGCTGAAAAGCCCTAGCCTTCTCAGCCTCTCTTCATAGGAAAGTCGTCCCATCCCCACTATCATTTTCGTCGCCCTTCGCTGTACCTTTTCCAATTCTACTATATCTTTTTTGAGATACGGAGCCCAGTACTGAACACAATACTCCAGGTGCGGTCGCACCATGGAGCGATACAACGGCATTATAACATCCGCACACCTGGACTCCATACCCTTCTTAATAACACCCAACATTCTATTCGCTTTCCTAGCCGCAGCAGCACACTGAGCAGAAGGTTTCAGCGTATCATCGACGACGACACCCAGATCCCTTTCTTGATCCGTAACTCCTAACGCGGAACCTTGCAAGACGTAGCTATAATTCGGGTTCCTCTTACCCACATGCATCACTTTGCACTTGTCAACATTGAACTTCATCTGCCACTTGCACGCCCATTCTCCCAGTCTCGCAAGGTCCTCCTGTAATCGTTCACATTCCTCCTGCGACTTGACGACCCTGAATAATTTTGTGTCATCGGCGAATTTAATTACCTCACTAGTTATTCCCATCTCTAGGTCATTTATAAATACATTAAAAAGCAACGGACCCAGCACAGACCCCTGCGGGACCCCACTAACTACCCTCCTCCACTGAGAATACTGGCCACGCAATCCTACTCTCTGCTTCCTATCTTTCAACCAGTTCTTAATCCATAATAATACCCTACCTCCGATTCCATGACTCTGCAATTTCTTCAGGAGTCTTTCGTGCGGCACTTTGTCAAACGCCTTCTGAAAATCCAGATATACAATATCAACCGGCTCCCCATTGTCCACATGTTTGCTTACCCCCTCAAAAAAATGCATTAGATTGGTGAGGCAAGACTTCCCTTCACTAAATCCGTGCTGACTTTGTCTCATCAGTCCATGTTTTTGTATATGCTCTGCAATTTTATTCTTAATAATAGCCTCCACCATCTTGCCCGGCACCGACGTCAGACTCACCGGTCTATAATTTCCCGGATCTCCTCTGGAACCTTTCTTAAAAATCGGAGTAACATTGGCTACCCTCCAGTCTTCCGGTATTACACTCGATTTTAGGGACAGATTGCATATTTCTAACAGTAGCTCCGCAAGTTCATTTTTTAGTTCTATGTAATCTCTTTTTCCCTTTTGATGATGGGAAAGAATAAACTACAGTACCATTGCGTCTTGTTGTCAAAGCATAAGTAAATATAAAATGTAGAAATGAGTAACCTGGTGCCAAGCCATGTAGAAGTTTAAAGAGAAAACACGCCAGTTTGAAATAAATTCTGGCCTCAATAGGCAGCCAGTGTAATGTTAAATAGCTGGAAGCAATTCTATCAAATCTGGACAATCCAAAAATCATTCATCTGCAGTCTCCTTACCAAACTTCTATTACATCCTAAATAACCAGATTACAGTAATCCAACTGAGAAATTATAAGAGACCGAACCAGGATTCCAAACTGATCTTGTTCAAAATAGCTATGCATGCATCTCAATTTTTTCAACGGGAAAAAACCATTTCTTCGCTACTGAATGGAGGGTTAAGTGACTTGTCCAGAGTCATAAGGAGCCGCAGTGGAAATTGAATCCAATTCCCTAAGTTCTCAGGCCACTGCACTAATCATTAGGCTACTCCTCCTTTGCTCTTTGCATAAATTTTATCCAGCTGCTGGAAAGCAGGATTCTGTGAATGACAAAGGCTTCTGAGCAGACTATAAGACAGACTGGACAGAGCATGACCTGAGGAACAGTTAAAAAATAAAACTCTGTCAGTACTTAAGTATGTAAGATGTGACTTACTGGGTCATACCGAGGTCCAATGAGCCCTGTATATTGTTTCCAAAAATACCTGGCTCAGTACAAACCCACTGCAGCATCAACAAATCTATACCCCCAAAAGTAGACCTAGCATCTGGGAATGCACTCAATGGCACGTCAAACAAATTTAGGGCTGGTTCTGGCTCCTCAGACCAGTTGTGGATGCTGCAGAGGCATAGCCGTAATTCTGGTACGGGCAAGGAGAGTGCCTTCACCAGCAAAACAGTGACACCTAGTGACCACACTCAGAATGCACATGCACCAGACTCCAGAAGAGACCATGATTTGAAACTTTCTGATCCATTGGCTCAGCCAATGACTGTTACCATGATGCTGGGAATAAACTGAGTGGTTGGGTAGGTAGGTGGGGGGACTGTTCATGAAAAAAGCAGATGAGAAAGCCGGGAAAAATGAAATGGCTTCAAAGCCCATAAAAGGATGGTCCCAGCTGACATGGAAGAAACCGATGGACCAAAAAATACAAAGAAATACTAAGGAAAGTGATAAAATCTCACAGCTACATTCTGCAACTGTAATAAGGGAACACACAACACTCTTACACTTTCACTCTGAAAGAACCCTACTGGAGTTCTTTCATTTCAAACTCTCCTAAGGTCGCCCAAATCGACATAATCGAAAGCCGATTTTGGGTGTCCTCAACTGCTTTCCGTCGCAGGGATGACCAAAGTTCAAGGGGGCGTGTCGGCAGTGTACCGAAGGCACACAGGGGTGTGGTAAACATATGGGCATCCTCGGCCAATAATGGAAAAAAGAAGGGCGTCCCTCACAAGCATTTGGTCGACCTAAATTTCATGATTTGGGCGTCCTCGACTGTATTATCGAACAGAGAACTTTTATTTGCCCCTCTCTATAGTTAAAAACAAAACAAAACATACTATCCAGAGGTTTGAGACATCAGCCAGTGTTCTTTCTAACACACCCGATGTTTCAGCAACGTGTCCCACTGAGGCCCGAAACTTACCATTCCCAGACTCTCAAACTCTTGTCATCCGACGTACTGACAAATCGTCTGTTCTCATCCACAAACGTGATGGTATTGACAGCTCCCAGGTGCCTATCATACTCCTGAACTATTTCCCCACTTCGAATATCCCACTGCAAATGAACAGAAACAAACAGTCATGTTTAGAGCGGCAAAGGCGATTGGTTAGGAAAAAGAGCGAGACTAAACGGAGAGAAATGGATAGCAGAGTGTCCCAGGGATACATACAGAGACGAATGACTGATAACATTTACATATATCTGAAAAGGCAGGAATGAGCGAGACCATGAGAAAAAGTATCCAAAATTGTTTTAAAAAAATAGTGAGTGTACAATATTAGAGGACCACATTGTGAGACTGGGGAATTGGGCACTTAAAATGGTAGATAAAACCAAGCAGCAGGCTGATATCCAGGAGAGCCAGATTCAGGTAAACGCCCTCCCGGAACAGAAAATCACCCACTCTACATCACTTTTGGGATTGTAGTTGGTATATAAGAAACTAGCTAGCTTAAATGCACACATTAAAAATATGAGATGATGGATCAGGATTCTCAATTTAATTATTTCCCTTTACAAATCCGAGATAAGCGACTTACAATTCAGATACAGTAGGTAGTTTCTCTGCCAAAGAGTTTACAATCTAAGTTTCAGCTAAGGCAATGGAGGGTGACGTGATTTACCCAAGGTCACAAGAAGCTTCAGTGGGATCTGAACACCCAACTCCCCTAGTTCTCTGCATTTCAACCACTAGGCTACCCCTCTGTGCAAAGTGATGCAGATAAGGAAAACAATGCTGGGTTCCAGATATAATGGTGGGTTTCCGATTAGCAGTCCTGTAATCACTAGGGACAATAAATCAAAATCCTGAGCTGAGTTTGCAGGGACAGTCAAAACAGCGATGAGAATGTTAGATGGAGATTACAATGCCTCTGTATTGATCCACGGTGTGACTGCATTTTAAGAGTTGTGTGCACTTCTGTCAACCTTGCTGTGGAAGACGGTTCCCGATCACTGCTCGTTCCAGGGGAGATCCGGGAAATTATAGACTGGTGAGTCTGACGTCGGTGCCGGGGAAAATAGTAGAGGCTATTATCAAAAACAAAATTACAGAGTACATCCAAAGACACGGATTACTGAGACCGAGTCAGCACGGCTTTTGTGTGGGGAAATCTTGCCTGACCAATTTACTTCAATTCTTTGAAGGAGTAAACAAACATGTGGACAAAGGAGAACCGGTTGATATTGTGTATCTGGATTTTCAAAAGGCGTTTGACAAGGTACCTCATGAAAGGCTACAGAGGAAATTGGAGGGTCATGGGATAGGAGGAAAAGTCATATTGTGGATTAAAAACTGGTTGAAGGATAGGAAACAGAGAGTAGGGTTAAATGGGCAGTATTCACAATGGAGAAGGGTAGTTAGTGGGGTTCCTCAGGGGTCTGTGCTAGGACCGCTGCTTTTTAATATATTTACAAATGATTTAGAGATGGGAGTAACTAGCGAGGTAATTAAATTTGCTGATGACACAAAGTTATTCAAAGTCGTTAATTCGTGACAGGATTGTGAAAAATTACAGAAGGACCTTACGAGACTGGGAGACTGGGCGGCTAAATGGCAGATGACGTTTAATGTGAGCAAGTGCAAGGTGATGCACGTGGGAAAAAAGAACCCGAATTATAGCTACGTCATGCAAAGTTCCACGTTAGGAGTTACGGACCAAGAAAGGGATCTGGGTGTCGTCGTCGATAATACACTGAAACCTTCTGCTCAGTGTGCTGCTGCGGCTCGGAAAGCAAATAGAATGTTGGGTATTATTAGAAAGGTATGGAAAACAGGTGTGAGGATGTTTTAATGCCATTGTATCGCTCCATGGTGCGACCGCACCTTGAGTATTGTGTTCAATTCTGGTCACCGCATCTCAAGAAAGATATAGTAGAATTGGAAAAGGTGCAGCGAAGGGCGACTAAAATGATAGTGGGGATGGGACGACTTCCCTATGAAGAAAGATTAAGGAGGCTAGGGCTATACAGCTTGGAGAAGAGACGGCTGAGGGGAGACATGATAGAAGTATATAAAATAATGAGTGGAGTGGAACAGGTGGATGTGAAGCTTCTGTTCACGCTTTCCAAAAATACTAGGACTAGGGGGCATGCGATGAAACTACAGTGTAGTAAATTTAAAACAAATCGGAGAAAATTTTTCTTCACCCAACGTGTAATTAAACTCTGGAATTCGTTGCCGGAGAAAGTGGTGAAGGCAGTTAGCTTAGCAGAGTTTAAAAAGGGGTTGGACGGTTTCCTAAAGGACAAGTCCATAAACCGCTACTAAACAGACTTGGAAAACTCCAAAATTCCAGGAATAACATGTATAGAATGTTTGTACGTTTGGGAAGCTTGCCAGGTGCCCTTGGCCTGGATTGGCCGTTGTCGTGGACAGGATACTGGGCTCGATGGACCCTTGGTCTTTTCCCAGTGTGGCATTACTTATGTACTTACGTCTCAAATACAAAATCCTCATTCTAGCTCATTAGGCACTTTTCACCGATAACCGTTCCTACTTGGCAAACTTGCTAACCCCCTATACACCACCTGGTTCCTTTGATCATTCCAAACCATTCCACACTCTCTCCCACTGCCATCTTGTTTTCACCTTGACATCTCCAGGGACACTGCCTTTTTGTTATCTTGACCCATAGCTATGGAATTCCCTTCCCCTACACATTAAACTTTTATCTTTATACTCCATTTCAATCCAAAGTGAAAACCTGGCTATTCCAGTCGACCTTTGGCACAATCCCAGGCAATGCTCCCCAAGTCTGTTTTATCCTTCCTTAACCTTTGTCCTTTTCTTCTACCCCCTCACAATCCCCTTTCCCTTTTCACTACTCTCCCTTTATTTTTTTTGTCGACTTCTCCCTTCTGTCCGTTTTCTTTTGTAAACTTTGTTGGCTCCTGGGCATCTACAGTGATATATCAGGAACTTGCAATAAAGAGGAATCCTCTAAGGAGAAAAGCTAAATAGAAGAGGTAACTAAGAGGGAATATTGCAGAGGTTTATAATATCATGAGGTAAACAGGGAACGATTATTTATTTCTTGAAATTGCACTAGGACTAAGGGAAACATCATGAGAGACTAACAGAAAATGTAAAACAAACTGGAGAAAACATTTTTATACACAATCAAGCTGTGAAATTTATCAGTGGATGTAATCAAGACATCCAACATAACTGAGTTAAAAAAGGGGCTTGGCAAGTTCTTGGAGGAAGAATCCATGAACAATTATGACTCCCACAGACTTGGGGAAAGCCACTGCTTATCCCTGTAAGTCAGCAACGAGAAACGGGTTTTGGGGATCTACCAGGTACTTCTTGGTGGCTCAGACTGACCACTGCCAGAAGCAGGATACTAAGGGGGTGGGGGGGGGGGGGGGGGGGAAATGTTTCGACAGACCCTTGAACTGACATGGCACATTTTACATTCTGATGCAATATTTATTATACATCAGTTTTTAGGTGTCCCAGACTCACTTGTACAATTTTCTTGTCAGACATTCCTGCCACAAAGAGATTCTGTTTGTCTTCATCTGGGTTGAACTTGACGCAATATGGTACCTTTCGATTTGTGAACTTCGTAATACATTGACCTGGAAGAAAGCACCACCAAATCAACACATCAATCCTGTTTCACCACAATGTTCACATCACAGTCCCTGCCTAGTTTCATTCTTGCAATGTAATTCACTACCGAGGATGCTACCAAAACCCTTACCCACACCCTTATCACCTCTCGCCTAGACTACTGCAATTTGCTTCTCGCTGGTCTCCCGCTCAGCCATCTATCTCCTCTTCAATCTGTCCAAAACTCTGCTGCGCGTCTTATATTCCGCCAGAGTCGCTATACTCACGTTAGCCCTCTCCTCAAGTCGCTTCACTGGCTCCCTATCTGCTTCCGCATACGGTTCAAACTTCTCCTTTTGACCTACAAGTGCATCCACTCCGCAGCTCCTCAGTACCTTTCCGCTCTCATCTCTCCCTACACTCCTCCCCGTGAACTCCGTTCGCTGGGTAAATGTCTCCTGTCGTCCCCCTTCTCCCCCTCTGCTAACTCCCGGCTCCGTTCCTTCTATCTCGCTGCTCCCTATGCCTGGAATAGACTCCCTGAGCCAGTACGTCAGGCTCAGTCTCTGGCTGTCTTCAAGTCTAGGCTTAAAGCCCACCTCTTTGCTACTGCTTTCGACTCCTAACCATGACTCTCTTACTCAACATCCTCACTTATCACACCTACCACTGCAATTTCCCCACCCCTAGCTGTCTGTTCGTCTGTCCAATTTAGATTGTAAGCTCTGTTGAGCAGGGACTGTCTTTTCATGTTAATTTGTACAGCGCTGCGTAAGTCTAGTAGCGCTATAGAAATGTTTAATAGTGGTAGTAGTAGTAGTACCTGGAAGACCAAAAGGTTGTCCCAGAAATAATTCCACCCAATCTTAATCATGTACCATGTACAGAGGTGTTTCTACGGTTTATGGAGATTTATCATGATGGCCATATGAGTTCTTACTGGGGCTGAAAATAGCCAAATTATGATCAGGCAATTTTCAGAAAAACTGACTTGGTGGGTTTTTTAAATACATTATCAGTCCCTCAAGAAAGGCATGAGAATCAGTCACCCACGTGCTGAAATTTCCGTTACAAGCTGAAAATAACACAGAAAGGAAACTGTAGAAGGGTTGGGGAGAAGTTGCCTCATTCACTAATGGAAACAGAATGGTTTCTGACATTTTCCCTAAAATCTGTGAAGGAGAAGTTCTCAGGTTTGGACTTTCTCCATTCTCTTGGAGCAGAAGGATCCATGGTAAACCCAATAGATTCCTTATTTTCAGGATCCAGACACTTATATTCAGATACTAAGTCAAAAAAGAATTTGGGTGGCTCTGCAATGCCTTGCAAAGACATTATTCCTCTGTACATTTTTCATATTCTACAAAGAAATCTGATTCAAAATGCTGTAAAGTACGCGTTTCATTGATCTATACAACGTAAACTGTACTTTTTTATTTTCTATTTCAAGTTTATTAGAAAAAGCAAAGCAACAGTGAAAACAGAGAACATTCACAGGTGAACATACACTGTACTTTTAATGTGAAATCAGGAGAGAAATAGAAAAATAATTTAAAAAGTAAATAAGATTTGGGGTGTTGGCTAGTTGATGTGGGGAAGGGTCATAGGAATCAGGAAGATTTGGGGGTACTGGGGCTGTCTATACTGGATATTGTTACGTGGAATTGTCTGCTTGAAGAATAAAAAACAACAACCCAAGAAATCTTGATTGCTTAAGTGTTCATAGCCTATACCCTTGGTGGAAGCCCTTTTGCAATTATAACAGCCACTGATCGTGTAGGTCTTTATCTGCCATCATTTACTATGTTATTATCTTACGACGAGTTGTTTAGGATTTGTCTCTATCAACTTTGCAAAGCAAGGTGGTGCAGTATTTGCCCATTGCTCTTTCAGGTTGGCTGGGGGTCATCTGTAGTCCACAATCAAGTCTTGACCTAGATTTTCTGTTGGATGTAGGTCTGTATTGACTGGGCCACTGAAGGACATTCACTTTCTTGCAGAGCCACTATTGCTGTTCCTACTTTATGATTAGTATCATTGTACTGCTCAAAGGTGATCTTCTCTCCAATTCCATGACTATTGAAGATTGGAACAGGTCTTGTTCCAGAATTTACCTGCACTTTGCACCAAGACATCAGCTATTTGATCTTCACAACTTCTCTTTCCACATAATGCTGCTCTCACCACTGAGGTTTAAGCAGGGTGTTGCGCTGTGTTGCGTTTGTTTTATGCTATACACATTGGTCAACACTGAAACCATTAAGTTCCACTTTGGTCTCAAAACCTGATACGATTTTTCAGATAAAAAGCCCTGAAACCATTGTAAGACACTACCTGTTAAAGTCCAGTCACTCAAAATTTGTAATAAAAAATCATGATCTACAAGGTCAAAGGCGTTTGATAGATCAAACTGCATCACCACCATCTGTTGTCTCCGACTCAACAAGGATTTACCATGTTACAAAAGTGAGCACAGAACTGTTTCTATGCTGTACTCCTTCCGCAAATCCTATTGGGAGGCACGGAAGACATTAAATTTACCCAAATAAGTCTCCAACTGATTTCCCACCCATTCCTCAATTATCTTTGTAAATAGAGGAACGGAGGCAACCAGTCTGTGATTAGTTACCTCTTGAATTCCAACCTTTCTATTCTTTAAAATAGGGGTTAGAATTATGTCACCCTTAGTGACAAGGAAGTTGCCCAACATCAATGCATGATTTAGCCAATCGGTCAATGCATAAAGCAAAGATGAAGAGGCTACACGCTAAGTAAGGAAAACAAGCATCTAATGCAAGATATGATTTTGCATACTTCCTCATCAAATAACTGACCTCATCCATTGCAGCTACAGGGAATGTACTCCAAATTCTGTCCAATGGTTATGTGCTTTAATGAATCACTGACCCCTCTATTCAAATATTAAAGTTAATCTGTAAGTTGAAATCTTCAAGCAACAGAACCTCCCCTTTCATTCCCATCTTACGGATATCTTCAATCAGATCTTTGTCCAGCTTCTCATTTGTGCCGGAGGTCTATAGGCACCTATATAGGTATAAATCTCATCTTCTCTTTCCAGGCCAATGCACATTGTTTCCTTTTTTCCCCAGGTTCCTTGCAGTTCAGTCGCTTTAATATTGTTTTTCTACATACAGCACTACTCTTTCACCCCTTCAGCCCTCCCTATCCTTCCTAAAAAGATTATACCCTGGAAATCACTGAACCATGTCTCTATAATAGAAATGATATCCAAGCCTGCCTCAAACATCAGGGCTTGCAAATCCTGAACCTTTTTACTTAGACTGTGAACATTTGTGCTTATTGCTTTCCAACTGTTGCTGAGTGAGTTGTTTAGATATTATTTATTTTATATTAACGTTGCCTTCCCTATGGTGTAATGCTTTTGCTGGGAGTAATTTCCTGATTTCCCTTGCTTCCTTTTTTTTGTCACCTCCACTCTCTAGTTTCAATAAAATATACTGTCTGAATTTCTCATCAAATATAATTTTTCCTGCTCAGAAAGATATAGAGCTATAAGGAAATATTTGAAACCATCAATTTTTAGGCTTTTTGTTCAATCTCCGATTCTACTGAGATTGGAATATTGCAATATTGTTTTTGTTGCTTGCTCTAAATCTCTTAATCAATTGCAAATAGCTCAAACTCAGCGGTTCAGTTGATTTATAGTTTACATAGATATGACTATCAAAGCTTTTTTACTCTATGATGCACTGGCTTCCCATAGAAGCTCAAATACAATTTAAAGTAGGTATAATCGTTTTTAAGGCACTGGTTGGAGATGCTCCTTTTTATCAGTCTGAATTACTGTCTCGCACACTCTTATCACCTCTCACTTAGACTATTGCAACTTGCTTCTCACAGGGCTCCCACTTAGCCATCTCTCTCCTCTTCAATACATAGTAACATAGTAGATGACGGCAGAAAAAGACCTGCACGGTCTATCCAGTCTGCCCAACAAGACAACTCATATGTGCTACTTTTTGTGTATACCCTACTTTGATTTGTACCTGTGCTCTTCAGGGCACAGACCGTACAAGTCTGCCCAGCACTATCCCCGCCTCCCAACCACCAGCCCCGCCTCCCACCACCGGCTCTGGCACAGACCGTATAAGTCTGCCCAGCACTATCCCCGCCTCCCAACCACCAGCCCCGCCTCCCACCACCGGCTCTTGCAAAAAGTATTAGGGAAGATTCAAGATCCACTGGTTTTAAAAGTCTTAAATATGTTACCTTAAGAACTGGTTTAAAGACAGAAAACAAACAGTAGGGTTAAATGGTCAGTATTCTCAATAGAGAAGAGGAGATGGTGGGGTCCCCCAGGGGTCTATGCTGGGACAGCTGCTTTTTAACATATTTATAAATGATCTAGAGATTGGAATAACTAGTGAGGTAATTAAATTTGCTTGTGACAGAAAATTATTAAATCACAAGAGGATTATGAAAAATTGCAAAAGGACCTTACGAGACTGGGCATCCAAATGGCAGAAGACATTTAATGTGAGCAAGTGCAAAGTGAAGCATGTGGGAAAGAGGAACCAAACGACAGCTATGTGATACGAGGTTCCACATTAGGAGTCTCCAACCAAGAAAAAGATTTAGGTGTCATCGTTGACGGTACATTGAAACCCTCTGCTCAGTGTTTAGTGGTGGCAAAGAAAGCAAATAGAATGTTAGGTATTATTAGGAAAAGAATGGAAAACAAAAATGAGGACGTTATAATGCCTTTGTGCTCTACTGTGCAACCGCACCTTGAATACTGTGTGCAATTCTGGTCACCGCACCTCAAAAAAATATAGCGCAATTAGAAAACGTACAGAGAAGGGTGACGAAAATGATAAAGGAGGGGGTGAGGTGGCACGATTTCCCTAAGAGGAAAGATTAAAGGGACTAGGGCTCTTCAGCTTGTAGAAGAGAAGGCTGAGAGGAGACATGATAGAGGTCTATAAAATACTGAATAGAGTGGAGGATGTGGTAAGTGTTTAGTGTATCTGGGTTTAAAAAAGGTTTAGACAAATTTTTGGAGGAAAAGTTATTGATAGACATGGAGGAAGCCAATACTTGTCGTGAGATTAGTAGCACGGAATGTTGATACTATTTGGGTTTCTGCCACGTACTTGTAACCTGGATTGGCTGCTAGTGGAAGCAGGATACTGGACTAGATGGACCATTGGTTTGATGCAGTATGGCTATTATGTTCTTAACGGGTAGATGTGAATTGCTCGTTTGCAGAAATATCAGGACAAGGGGCACACAATAAAGCTATTAAGTAGTAAACTTAAAACAAATTGGAGAAAATATTTCTTCACTCAATGGGTAATTAAAGTCTGGAATTTATTGCCAGAGAATGTGGTAAAACCATTAGCAGGGTTTAAAAAACGTTTGGATATATTCTAAAAGAAACTTCTATAAGCTTATTTCTAGGATAAGCAGCAAAAAATCTGTTTTACTGTTCTGCGATCTTGCTAGATACTTGTTACCTGGATTAGCCACTGTTGGAAACAGGGTACTGGGCTTGATGGAGCTTCAGTCTGTCCCAGTATGGCAACACCTGTGTTCTTCATATAACCACACAGCCACACTTCTCTTCACCACATTGAACTCTCTCCTCAAGGTGCCCCCTCCCCCAACTCCCCCTTCATTATCTCCTCAGACCCTTGCAGAATTCTTTCACAAGGTTCAAAAGATAAACCTTGCTTTCTCTACCTCACCAGCTCTCCCTCCACTAGTCCGTTCCCCTCTCTCTCCTTCCCCTCATCACCTTTCCTCCTTTCCTGAAGTTACTATTGAGGAAACTACACTTCTCCTTTCTTCCTCAAAATGTACCACCTGTTCCTCTGATCCCATTCCCACCCACCTTCTTAATGCCATCTCTCCTGCTCTTATTCCTTTTATCTGTCACATTCTCAACCTCTCACTTTCCACTGTGACTGTCCCTGCTGCCTTTAAACATGCTGTGGTCACACCTCTCCTTAAGAAGCCTTCACTTGACCCTACTTGTCCCTCTAATTACCGACCCATCTCCCTCCTTCCTTTTCTCTCCAAATTACTTGAGCGTGCTGTTCACCGCCGCTGCCTTGATTTTCTCTCCTCACATGCTATTCTTGACTCACTACAATCTGGTTTTCGCCCTCTCCATTCAACCGAAACTGCGCTTACTAAAGTCTCCAATGACCTATTACTGGCTAAATCCAGAGGTCAATATTCCATCCTCATTCTTCTTGATCTTTCCGCTGCTTTTGACACTGTCAATCACAGCATACTTCTCGATACCCTGTCCTCACTTGGATTCCAGGGCTCTGTCCTTTCCTGGTTCTCTTCCTACCTCTCCCTCCGCACCTTTAGTGTTCACTCTGGTGGATCCTCTTCTACTTCTATCCCTCTGCCTGTCGGCGTACCTCGGGGTTCTGTTCTTGGTCCCCTCCTCTTTTCTATCTACACTTCTTCCCTTGGTTCATTAATCTCATCCCATGGCTTTTCCTACCATCTCTATGCTGATGACTCCCAAATCTACCTTTCTACCCCTGATATCTCACCTTGCATCCAAACCAAAGTTTCAGCGTGCTTGTCTGACATTGCTGCCTGGATGTCTCAACGCCGCCTGAAATTAAATATGACCAAAACCGAGCTTCTCATTTTCCCCCCCAAACCCACCTCCCCGCTCCCCCCGTTTTCTATTTCTGTTGATGGCTCTCTCATTCTCCCTGTCTCCTCAGCTCGAAACCTTGGGGTCATCTTTGACTCTTCTCTCTCCTTCTCTGCTCATATCCAGCAGACCGCCAAGACCTGTCGTTTCTTTCATTACAACATCCGTAAAATCCGCCCCTTTCTTTCCGAGCACTCTACCAAAACCCTCATCCACACCCTTGTCACCTCTCGTTTAGACTACTGCAATCTGCTTCTTGCTGGCCTCCCACTTTAGTCACCTCTCCCCTCTCCAGTCGGTTCAAAACTCTGCTGCCCGTCTCATCTTCCGCCAGGGTCGCTTTACTCATACTACCCCTCTCCTCAAGACCCTTCACTGGCTCCCTATCCGTTTTCGCATCCTGTTCAAACTTCTTCTACTAACCTATAAATGTACTCACTCTGCTGCTCCCCAGTATCTCTCCACACTCATCCTTCCCTACACCCCTTCCCGTGCACTCCGCTCCATGGATAAATCCTTCTTATCTGTTCCCTTCACCACTACTGCCAACTCCAGACTTCGCGCCTTCTGTCTCGCTGCACCCTACGCCTGGAATAAACTTCCTGAGCCCCTACGTCTTGCCCCATCCTTGGCCACCTTTAAATCTAGACTGAAAGCCCACCTCTTTAACATTGCTTTTGACTCGTAACCACTCGCCTCCACCTACCCTCCTCTCTTCCTTCCCGTTCACATTAATTGATTTGATTTGCCTACTTTATTTATTTTTTGTCTATTAGATTGTAAGCTCTTTGAGCAGGGACTGTCTTTCTTCTATGTTTGTGCAGCGCTGCGTATGCCTTGTAGCGCTATAGAAATGCTAAATAGTAGTAGTAGTAGTAGTAATTTCGAGTTCTGAGTGTCCCCACCATACTCTGATACTACGTCACCACCGACTCAGAGGGAGTCATGTCCCTTAACCCCATGCTATGACCCTAGGTCAGTACCGACTCAGAGCTCAGTCCCCCCCCCCCCCCCATGCTATGATACTACATCAGTAGTAACACCATGCTATGACACTGGTTTGAAGGACAGAGTTCTCCATAGGAAGTCACCACATCTATCTGCATCCAGCTTTCCTTGGACCAGACATGATTTAATGCAGTGTCTAAGGTCCTGCGTGATTAGGGTGTGTGGTGGTACAGCTGCAGATATCTTCACACTTATACCTGTTTCAGAGTCCCAGAGTTTCAGATACCGATCATACGCTGCACTGAGAAACTGAGCCCCGGTGTTATTGAAACAGACGTCTCGCACAGCCTTATTGTGCCCTGCAAGACAAAGAAAGGCCAGCACTTATCTCTACAGACCAGGTAACCCCCCAAGGCAACAGTCCCTCCTCCACATATCCCAGTATAGCTACTCTTATGCTCTTAATCACAGATAGTACAGAGCTGATCCCAATAAAATGAACATTGCAAATACATCGTTACATGAGTGAAAATAAATTAGCTCTGAATCTAGGTAAAACTGAAATTATGTTGGTTCGATGTGGGGATCATGATGCATCTTTTCCTCCAGTGAGATTCCGAGATTGTGATATGTATTTATTAGGATTTATTTACCGTCTTTTTGAAGGAATTCACTCAAGGCAGTGTAGATTAAGAATAAGTCAAACATAAGTAATTGACAATTACAACAGTAAAAATAATCAAATACAAAACATGGCATAGTAATACTACATTATAATGTCAACACAATATGCAATAAAACATTTTAATAGCACAGAGTGTAAGCAAAGATGAAACATATCTAGATAGAGTAACAGGGGTAAGAAAATAAGGGGACTAATTTAAAGAAAGTTGCAAATAGGGTTAGAAAGGTGATTGAATATTATCTTAGCTAGGGTAGGAGTAAATAAACACATCCTGCTACAGTATGTGCAGCCGTGTCTCTTGGGTTCTGTCTCTCACTGGATTTACAGTTGAATTTGCAGGTGCCCAGACGGGGGCAGGCCCAGGAGGAAAGGAGAGACGCGAAGACTGGGCGAAGAGGGGGGGAGTGGCGGCGTCGACCTCAGGGGGGGCGGGGCAGGAGGATGGCGGGAGGCGGAGCTGGGAAAGAGAGGAAGAGAGGAAGGGAGGGGGGCCGGGGCAGCCTTAATTTTTGTTTTGATGCAGGGGGAAGCGGGGAGCAGAGCGAACTCGGGCGGGGGGGGGGGGGGCGGCAAGGCATCCGTGAAGGACGCTCCTGACGAGCGCATTTGCCCCCTCCCAAGCTTGCCATCCTATAAGGTTTGTTTGTTTTTTGTTTTTCCAAGCCCGCACAGCCACAACGAGAGGTCCAGACCTCTCGTTAGATTTCACGGCGTTTCGTTCGGTTTTCCTGCGTTAAACCAATCGGAAAAGGTTAGTGCATCTCGTTACAATAGGGTTTCTACACGAATTGCTCATCTGCATTCCGTTTTCGTTAGCTGCTACTGTCATCGGAAAATGGCCTTTAGTGCATGCAACGGTTAAAAAATTCTTTGTTAAAGGCTCGTTTAAGGCTCGTTAAAGTTTAGTGCATCTGGCCCTCAATCAGGTATGGACGTTATTCAAAAATATCACTGTGGAAGCCCAGTCCAGACGCATTCCACGTATTTGCAAAGGTGGAAAGAAGAGAAAACGACAGTCAGCGTGGTTAAAAGGTGAAGTAAAAGAGGCTATTACACCCAAAAGATTGTCCTTCAAAGAATGAGAAAAGGATTCAAAGAAAATAAGAAAAAACCATAAGCATTGGCAAGTCAGATGCAAAGCTTTAATAAAGAAGGCTAAAAGAGAGTATGAAGAAAAACTTACTGCAGAGGCTAAAACTCACAGTAACAATTTTTTCAGGTACATCGGAAGCAGAAAGCCTGCAAAGGAATTAGATCACAAAGGACCAAAAGGGGAGCTCAGGGAGGACAAGGTCATAGTGGAGAAACTGAATGACTTCTTTGCTTCACTCTTTACAGAAGATGTAAGAGATCTACTTACATAAGTACATAAGTAGTGCCATACTGGGAAAGACCAAAGGTCCATCTAGCCCAGCATCCTGTCACCGACAGTGGCCAATCCAGGTCAAGGGCACCTGGCACGCTCCCCAAACGTAAAAACATTCCAGACAAGTTATACCTAAAAATGCGGAATTTTTCCAAGTCCATTTAATAGCGGTCTATGGACTTGTCCTTTAGGAATCTATCTAACCCCTTTTTAAACTCCGTCAAGCTAACCGCCCGTACCACGTTCTCCGGCAACGAATTCCAGAGTCTAATTACACGTTGGGTGAAGAAAAATTTTCTCCGATTCGTTTTAAATTTACCACACTGTAGCTTCAACTCATGCCCTCTAGTCCTAGTATTTTTGGATAGCGTGAACAGTCGCTTCACATCCACCCGATCCATTCCACTCATTATTTTATACACTTCTATCATATCTCCCCTCAGCCGTCTCTTCTCCAAGCTGAAAAGCCCTAGCCTTCTCAGCCTCTCTTCATAGGAAAGTCGTCCCATCCCCACTATCATTTTCGTCGCCCTTCGCTGTACCTTTTCCAATTCTACTATATCTTTTTTGAGATACGGAGACCAGTACTGAACACAATACTCCAGGTGCGGTCGCACCATGGAGCGATACAACGGCATTATAACATCCGCACACCTGGACTCCATACCCTTCCTAATAACACCCAACATTCTATTCGCTTTCCTAGCCGCAGCAGCACACTGAGCAGAAGGTTTCAGCGACGGAAATGTATCGGAAATGGGTTTTCAAGGGTGATGATGCGGAGGAACTGAAAGAAATCTCAGTGAACCTGGAAGATGTACTGAGCCAAACTGACAAACTAGAGTAGTAAATCACCTGGACCGGATGGCATATATCCAAGGGTACTCAAAGAACTCAAGAATGAAATTGCTGATCTGCTGTTAGTAATATGTAACCCGTCGTTAAAATCATCCATAGTACCCGAAGATTGGAGGGTGGCCAATGTGACACTGATTTTTAAAAAGGGTTCTAGGGGTGATCCAGGAAATTACAGACCTGACTCGGTGCCAGGCAAAATAGTGGAAACTATTATAAAGAATAAAATTACAGAACACGTAGACAAACATGGTTTAATGGGACAGAGTCAGCATTGGCTCAGCCGAAGGAAGTCTTGGCTCACCAATTTGCTTCATTTCTTTGAAGGATGAATAAACATGTGGATAAAGGTGAACCGGTTGATGTAGTGTACCTAGATTTTCAGAAAGTATTTGATAAAGTTTCTCATGAGAGATTCCTGAGAAAATTAAAGAGTCATGGGATAGGAGGCAAGGTTCTGGTGTGGATTAGGAATTGGTTATTGGACAGAAAATGGAGGGTAGGGTTAAATGGTCATTTCTCTCAATGGAGAAGAGTGAACAGTGGAGTGCCATAAGGATCTGTATTGGGGCCGATGCTATTTAATATATTTATAAATAATATGGAAATCGGAACAAGCGAGGTGATTAAATTTGCAGATGATAAAAAACTGGGCATCAAAATGGCAGAGGAAATTTAATGTGGACAAATGCAAGGTGATGCTATTCTTTGGGGTTCTACATGCCACGATTTGTGTTTCTGCCAGGTATTTGTGACCTGGCTTGGCCACTGTTTGGAAAACAGGACACTGGGCTAGATGGACTATTGGTCTGACCCAGTGTGGCTACTCTTACGTTCTTATGCTGATATTTGAGTGTTTTATTATGGTCATGCTTTCACTATGATAGAAATATCCAGTTTACACTTGCTGAACACAATCTTGGGTGAATTTCTTCAAAAAAGGGGGAGGTGTGTGTAAATAAATCCTTTAAAAAAGGGGGAGGTGGGTGTAAATAAATCCTAAGAATAAACATAGAACTGAAGGAACCCTCCCTCCCAGATAAGCAGCATGGGAAAGAAAGAGAAAATTACATGGCACCAACCACAAGGAGCAAAAAAAACCCCAAAAACTATTACCTATAAATGTTCTCAAACACCTCCGCTCCTGATATACCTCCCAAAGCTGCAAATACAAATGGAAAGAAGGAACTTCATCAGCATGCATACTTTATGCATTATTATATTTCAGTAACCCAGCAAATGCTGAAGTGGTCCACTCAGTCTCCCAGGGTTTTAATTCCCCTACCCCCTGCCACTCCAACCATCTGAAAGTTGCAACTACTGCTCTGTGCAGGTTACCCCCCTTTTCCACGACTTCTTAGAAGGACAAAAATGTAATTACACTCCTGTTTTTAGCTAAGGCACTCCATCCTCTTGCCATTTACGCATCCTCCGTGTTTATTTCATACTTTTTTCAATTCTAGCACCACCTGTGTTTTTATTAACCTACCACCTTCTCCAGAGGAAATTCCAGGCAACCATCACTCTTTTTGTGAAAAAACTTCCTGACATTCCCTCCGTGTTTACCTTTTAGCAGCTTCATCTCATGTCCTCTAATTTTACACCTCCCTTTCTTGCAAGAAGACAAACTCAGAAGCAACTTCGAGAAATATTTTTCACGGTTGCATCTTTGGTGCTTACAGCAAGAGACAGACTTACAAAGTTCTGATGTGTCTTAACAACCTCCAGAAAAGAAAGGTGAGGACTCTTTTTGGAAACCCACAGGTCTCCACTCCTCGAGAATCCCCTAGCAGTGCCGACTACTCTTTGGAGATCTCCGACAGTCAGGCTGTAATCAATTACTTAACCAATTGCTAAAGAAACAAATTACTGGAAATGTCTGGCCCCCAAATGAAGAAAAACGTTTTTTGTTAGCTGAAAACTGGTTTTGAACAGGATTTTGTGGAGTGCATGACACTGGAGTGAGTTATCACTTCACTAAAGCCAGCTCATACACTATAATCTGGGTTCTCCAGTCTAATGCCGAGCCTGCTCTTCTGACCATTAAAACAAGCCTCAGCTGTACCGTGAGGCACTAGCCCAGAACTTCTAGGCACAGGGGCATAATGAGTATCCTCAAGTCCACAGCTGTCTCAAAGGTCTCACACAAGAGTGGTACTGGGGCTAGGTAAATGAGCATCAGCTCACGGCACACCTCAGCTAGAGACACGGTCCAGGTACAACTCACCTTGATCTTGCAATCCATGGAGCAGGACAGCAGCAAATGACCAGAAAGAGGAAACAACCTGACAGCGCTAACACCCTACAAAAAAAAAAAAAAAAACACAGCAAGGATTCATTCATTTACAAAGGGAAGCGACATTGAGGAGTCAAATGGCAACCTGAATGGCCACTATCCACCACAGCCTAGACAGAGGGATGGGCAGGGTAGGGAGCGCAGTCTATCTGGGGTCTACAGGAAGAGGAGAACAGATCTCAGTTGCAATTCCTTGGCAGGAGTGCACACGGGTCATCAGAACTGAGGAGAGGAGCAGAACACGTCATTTCCTAAGTAAGGTGCATGGGAACATTTAGTGAAATAATTGAACACATTGAGGAAAGTAGAGATCAGACAAGTTCTGACTTTCTGGGTGTGTTCTTTGGCAAGATTCAGAGTCAGACTATAACTCTAACTTCTTTTCCCTGCTCCTGGCAACTCTGAGCCCCCGTCAGGTTCCTAGACTGGCCAAATAAAAAGCCAATTAATAAGAATCTATGCAAAAGCTTCAGGGGCAAATCAACAGTATTTTGAATGTTAAGACTTGTGAAACTTGCTGCCCAAAGTCTAAGGGTGATGGAACCTTGGGAAACAGCCCATCTTTCTTACGGTCTCAAAGATACCCACCACTACCCTCACTGTGCTACTGTGTCTGTCCCTTCCTCCAAACGTCTTTGACCCTTCACTTGAATAAGAAGATTCCAGCAGAAGGAATGGGAGGCAGTGCTGAGTGTACTGTGTATTTTTACAGGCTACGAGCTGGGAGGGAATGAACCATATTCACATCTTTTTGGTTTTTTTTAACATGTGATGGAGTCAACCAATGGAATGGTTAGTCTCAGCTCAAAGATCGTGTAAAAGTGTCTTACCTTTGTGTGCCCAGACCACACGTGAATCTGTTTCTTGGGGAGGTAACATTTGTCAGGTGGTTCTGTGGAGCGCAGGTTAATACCGATATCTTGAGGAACGTGCAGGTAAGATCGGCCTTGATAATCGTGCATATCTTTAACTGGAAAGAAAATGAGAATGCAGAGAGACGATGAGCTAAATCAACACTAGAATCCAGACCTCTGCATGCTAAACAAGCCATTTGCCAATTTATTCTTACATAGTTATAGCTCAGAGGAACTGTCCCTCTTTTAAGTAATTGTGAGCCACACTGATCTATATTTTGGTAGCTGCAGCACATAAGCATCAATTGTAATTATTAATTTTCTATTGCTCCAGTGCCTCATGAGGACTGGGGACAGCACAATCCAACGGTAATGGAATTCAAACATGTGTGGGATAAGCATAAAGGAATCCTGTTCAGAAGAAATGGATCCTCAGGAGCTTAGTCGAGATCGGGAGGCGGGACTGGTGGTTGGGAGGCGGGGATAGTGCTGGGAAGACTTACACAGTCTGTGCCAGAGCCGGTTGGGGGGGGGGGGGGGGGGGGGGGGGAACGAGTGGTTGGGGGGCGGGGCTAGTGCTGGGCAGACTTATACTGTCTGTGCCAGAGCCGGTGGTGGGAGGCGGGGCAGACTTATACGGTCTGTGCCAGAACCGGTGGTGGGAGGTGGGGCTGGTGGTTGGGAGGCGGGGATAGTGCTGGGCAGACTTATACGGTCTGTGCCCTGAAAAGGACAGGTACAAATCAAGGTAAGGTATACACAAAAAGTAGCACAAGTGAGTTTATCTTGTTGGGCAGACTGGATGGACCGTGCAGGTCTTTTTCTGCCGTCATCTACTATGTTACTATGTAACAGAACACAGAGGCAGAGCACCCAGGAGCTGGGTTCTGCTCGGGGCAAGAAAAGGCTCAGCCAGGAGGGACATATCTCTACCCAACCCAATCCTCACACAAGATATTCATTTTGGGGAAAACCTGCCAAACATTTTACCATTACAGTTTAAACGATTACTGAACACCCATTTCTTTCAATTGGCCTTTGGGCCCTGAATCCCATCTATTTGAATGGTTTTAACCTTTTGTTGCAGACTTGGGTACAACGGCCCCTGTACTTTGCCACGCTGACCCTTCCTCTTGAAGGGATGAGTACTATCCTATCAAAACTGGCGTTCCTGTTTTCCTTTTTTTTTTTCTGTAGTTTTACATATTACTATGTTTTATTCTGTTAACTGCTTTGGTCAACTTGGGTTGTAGTAGTGGAACATCAAATTTCTTAATGAACAATAAACAGCTGTACAGTATTTAGACATTACAAGGTACTGAAGGATGAGCTCTATCCTGAAGATTGGATACCACCAATTTCATCATTATTGTATAATCTGTACATGACTACGTTAAATTTGATTGTACTGCACCCTGGTGAACAACTCTTTTCATATGCTGACGATATATTTTTTTACTGATTCTGGTACATCTTGAAATGAAACAATTTACATTCGGGTTATCATGGACAGTTGAGCCGGTCAAATGGTGGTCTCAGACTTACCGATTGAAGCTCAATACTGAAAAATCAATTGCTCTGGTTTAGTCTAGCGGAAGATTTGATTCCTACTTCTCTATGACTGACTGACTGACGATATACTCTTTCATGTAGATACCACTCAAAGGTTCTTGGTGCTTTTATTAGATTCTGCACTGAATTTTGAACTACAAGTTAACTCAGTAGTTTGGAAATCATTCTGTAATATACGACAATCGAGTTCAATTCGTTCGTATTTTTTCCAGCAACGTTTTAGGGTATTGGTCCAATCAGTGATCTTGTCTTCCTTGGATTATCGAAATTCTCTGTACACTGCGCTATCAGAAAAATTGTTACAGAGATGGCGACTAGTGCAGAAAACAGCTGTGAGATGAATCTATTCTAAAGGTTTGGTCATGTGGAGTTAAGTATAAATTATGCTGTTTGTTTTTTAAGAAGTTATTTAGGAATGTGCCAGATAACTTTCCATCATTGATTTCTCTTTTAGGTGGTCAATATGAAAGTCATAATTCCGAACGCTTTTATTTTAAGTTTTCCCTCTGTTACAAATATTAATTATAAAAGGACACATCAGGAATCCTACTGCTATTCTGTACTGAAAGTCTAGAATTCTTTACCTCTTCAAATTCGATTACGTTCATTTTATATAATGTTTAGGAAACAAGTTAAGACCTGGATATTTGAGGCTTTTATTTTTTTTTTGCAACAAGAGGTGGGAAAATGTGGGATACAAATGCAATAAATAAATATGTGAAATATGAGAAAATGTGTATTATATTAATTATGTAAGTCTCTTTTGTTCTAAACCCGCTTTGTACCTGTAACAAGGGATTTAGTGGGCTAGAAAACAGTAGACCAGGGAAAGCGAATGCTACATACCTGTAGAAGGTATTCTCCGAGGACAGCAGGCTGATTGTTCTCACTGATGGGTGACGTCCACGGCAGCCCCTCCAATCGGAAACTTCACTAGCAAAGTCCTTTGCTAGCCCTCGCGCGCCCGCGCGCACCGCGCATGCGCGGCCGTCTTCCCGCCCGAAACCGGCTCGAGCCGGCCAGTCCAGTATGTAGCAAGACAATACACTTCAAGGGAAGACACAACTCCAAAGGGGAGGCGGGCGGGTATTGTGAGAACAATCAGCCTGCTGTCCTCGGAGAATACCTTCTACAGGTATGTAGCATTCGCTTTCTCCGAGGACAAGCAGGCTGCTTGTTCTCACTGATGGGGTATCCCTAGCCCCCAGGCTCACTCAAAACAATAACATTGGTCAATTGGGCCTCGCAACGGCGAGGACATAACTGAGATTGACCTAAAAAATTTACCAACTAACTGAGAGTGTAGCCTGGAACAGAACAAACAGGGCCCTCGGGGGGTGGAGTTGGATCCTAAAGCCCAAACAGGTTCTGAAGAACTGACTGCCCGAACCGACTGTCGCGTCGGGTATCCTGCTGCAGGCAGTAATGAGATGTGAATGTGTGGACAGATGACCACGTCGCAGCTTTGCAAATTTCTTCAATGGAGGCTGACTTCAAGTGGGCTACCGACGCAGCCATGGCTCTAACATTATGAGCCGTGACATGACCCTCAAGAGCCAGCCCCGCCTGGGCGTAAGTGAAGGAAATGCAATCTGCTAGCCAATTGGATATGGTGCGTTTCCCTACAGCCACTCCCCTCCTATTGGGGTCAAAAGAAACAAACAATTGGGCGGACTGTCTGGTGGGCTGTGTCCGCTCCAGGTAGAAGGCCAATGCTCTCTTGCAGTCCAATGTGTGCAGCTGACGTTCAGCAGGGCAGGAATGAGGACGGGGAAAGAATGTTGGCAAGACAATTGACTGGTTCAGATGGAACTCCGACACGACCTTTGGCAGAAACTTAGGGTGAGTGCGGAGGACTACTCTGTTGTGATGAAATTTGGTGTAAGGGGCCTGGGCTACCAGGGCCTGAAGCTCACTGACTCTACGAGCCGAAGTAACTGCCACCAAGAAAATGACCTTCCAGGTCAAGTACTTCGGATGGCAGGAATTCAGTGGCTCAAAAGGAGGTTTCATCAGCTGGGTGAGAACGACATTGAGATCCCATGACACTGTAGGAGGCTTGACAGGGGGCTTTGACAAAAGCAAACCTCTCATGAAGCGAACAACTAAAGGCTGTCCTGAGATCGGCTTACCTTCCACTTGGTAATGGTATGCACTGATTGCACTAAGGTGAACCCTTACAGAGTTGGTCTTCAGACCAGACTCAGACAAGTGCAGAAGGTATTCAAGCAGGGTCTGTGTAGGACAAGAGCGAGGATCTAGGGCCTTGCTGTCACACCAGACGGCAAACCTCCTCCAATGAAAGAAGTAACTTCTCTTAGTGGAGTCTTTCCTGGAAGCAAGCAAGATGCGGGAGACACCCTCTGGCAGACCCAAAGAGGCAAAGTCTACGCCCTCAACATCCAGGCCGTGAGAGCCAGGGACTGGAGGTTGGGATGCAGAAGAGCCCCGTCGTCCTGCGTGATGAGGGTCGGAAAACACTCCAATCTCCACGGTTCTTCGGAGGATAACTCCAGAAGAAGAGGGAACCAGATCTGACGCGGCCAAAAGGGAGCAATCAGAATCATGGTGCCTCGGTCTTGCTTGAGTTTCAACAAAGTCTTCCCCACCAGAGGTATGGGAGGATAAGCATACAGCAGACCTTCCCCCCAATCCAGGAGGAAGGCATCCGACGCCAGTCTGCCGTGGGCCTGAAGCCTGGAACAGAACTGAGGGACCTTGTGGTTCACTTGAGATGCGAAGAGATCCACCAGGGGGGTGCCCCACGCCTGGAAGATCTGTCGCACCACACGGGAATTGAGCGACCACTCGTGAGGTTGCATAATCCTGCTCAACCTGTCGGCCAGACTGTTGTTTACGCCTGCCAGATATGTGGCTTGGAGCACCATGCCCTGACGGCGAGCCCAGAGCCACATGCTGACGGCTTCCTGACACAGGGGGCGAGATCCGGTGCCCCCCTGCTTGTTGACATAGTACATGGCAACCTGATTGTCTGTCTGAATTTGGATAATTTGGTGGGACAGCCGATCTCTGAAAGCCTTCAGAGCGTTCCAGATCGCTCGCAACTCCAGAAGATTGATCTGTAGATCGCGTTCTTGGAGGGACCAACTTCCTTGGGTGTGAAGCCCATCGACATGAGCTCCCCATCCCAGGAGAGACGCATCCGTGGTCAGCACTTTTTGTGGCTGAGGAATTTGGAAGGGACGTCCCAGAGTCAAATTGGAGCAAATCGTCCACCAAAACAGGGATTCGAGAAAACTCGTGGACAGGTGGATCACGTCCTCTAGACCCCCAGCGGCCTGATACCACTGGGAGGCTAGGGTCCATTGAGCAGATCTCATGTGAAGGCGGGCCATGGGAGTCACATGAACTGTGGAGGCCATGTGGCCCAGCAATCTCAACATCTGCCGAGCTGTGATCTGCTGGGACACTCGCACCCGCGAGACGAGGGACAACAAGTTGTTGGCTCTCGTCTCTGGGAGATAGGCGCGAGCCGTCCGAGAATCCAGCAGGGCTCCGATGAATTCGAGTTTCTGCACTGGGAGAAGATGGGACTTTGGGTAATTTATCACAAACCCCAGTAGCTCCAGGAGGCGAATAGTCATCTGCATGGACTGCAGGGCTCCTGCCTCGGATGTGTTCTTCACCAGCCAATCGTCGAGATATGGGAACACGTGCACCCCCAGCCTGCGAAGCGCCGCTGCTACCACAGCTAGGCACTTTGTGAACACCCTGGGTGCAGAGGCGAGCCCAAAGGGTAGCACACAGTACTGGAAGTGGCGTGTGCCCAGCTGAAATCGCAGATACTGTCTGTGAGCTGGCAGTATCGGGATGTGTGTATAGGCATCCTTCAAGTCCAGAGAGCATAGCCAATCGTTTTGCTGAATCATGGGGAGAAGGGTGCCCAGGGAAAGCATCCTGAACTTTTCTTTTACGAGATACTTGTTCAGGGCCCTTAGGTCTAGGATGGGACGCATCCCCCCTGTTTTCTTTTCCACAAGGAAGTACCTGGAATAGAATCCCAGCCCTTCTTGCCCGGATGGCACGGGCTCGACCGCATTGGCGCTGAGAAGGGCGGAGAGTTCCTCTGCAAGTACCTGCTTGTGCTGGAAGCTGTAAGACTGAGCTCCCGGTGGACAATTTGGAGGTTTTGAGGCCAAATTGAGGGTGTATCCTTGCCGGACTATTTGGAGAACCCACTGATCGGAGGTTATGAGAGGCCACCTTTGGTGAAAAGCTTTCAACCTCCCCCCGACTGGCAGGTCGCCCGGCACTGACACTTGGATGTCGGCTATGCTCTGCTGGAGCCAGTCAAAAGCTCGCCCCTTGCTTTTGCTGGGGAGCCGCGGGGCCTTGCTGAGGCGCACGCTGCTGACGAGAGCGAGCGCGCTGGGGCTTAGCCTGGGCCGCAGGCTGTCGGGAAGGAGGATTGTACCTACGCTTGCCAGAAGTATAGGGAACAGTCTTCCTTCCCCCGAAAAATCGTCTACCTGTAGAGGTAGAAGCTGAAGGCTGCCGGCGGGCGAATTTGTCGAATGCGGTGTCCCGCTGGTGGAGAGACTCTACCACCTGTTCGACTTTTTCGCCAAAAATGTTATCCGCACGGCAAGGCGAGTCCGCAATCCGCTGCTGGATTCTATTCTCCAGGTCGGCGGCACGCAGCCATGAGAGCCTGCGCATCACCACACCTTGAGCAGCGGCCCTGGACGCAACATCAAAAGTGTCATAAACTCCTCTGGCCAGGAATTTTCTGCACGCCTTCAGCTGCCTGACCACCTCCTGAAAAGGCTTGGCTTGCTCAGGGGGAAGAGCATCAACCAAGCCCGCCAACTGCCGCACATTGTTCCGCATGTGGATGCTCGTGTAGAGCTGGTAAGACTGGATCTTGGACACGAGCATAGAGGAATGGTAGGCCTTCCTCCCAAAGGAGTCTAAGGTTCTAGAGTCTTTGCCCGGGGGCGCCGAAGCATGCTCTCTAGAACTCTTAGCCTTCTTTAGGGCCAGATCCACAACTCCAGAGTCGTGAGGCAACTGGGTGCGCATCAGCTCTGGGTCCCCATGGATCCGGTACTGGGACTCGATCTTCTTGGGGATGTGGGGATTAGTTAGAGGTTTCGTCCAGTTCGCAAGCAATGTCTTTTTTAGGACATGATGCAAGGGAACAGTGGACGCTTCCTTAGGTGGAGAAGGATAGTCCAGGAGCTCAAACATTTCAGCCCTGGGCTCGTCCTCCACAACCACCGGGAAGGGGATGGCCGTAGACATCTCCCGGACAAAGGAAGCAAAAGACAGACTCTCAGGAGGAGAAAGCTGTCTTTCAGGAGAGGGAGTGGGATCAGAAGGAAGACCCTCAGACTCCTCGTCAGAGAAATATCTGGGATCTTCTTCTTCTTCCCACGAGGCCTCACCCTCGGTGTCAGACACAAGTTCACGGACCTGCGTCTGCAACCGGGCCCGGCTCGACTCCGTGGAGCCACGTCCACGATGGGGGCGTCGAGAGGTAGACTCCCTCGCCCGCATCGGCGAAGCTCCCTCCGCCGACGTAGTCGGGGAGCCCTCCTGGGAGGTGGCCGCAGTCGGCACCGCACGCGGTACCGACGTCGGGGACCTCACCCCGGGCGATGGGCCAGCCGGCGCCACGCTCGACGGTACCGGAGGCGCAAGCACCGCCGGTACCGGAGGGGTAGGGCGCAACAGCTCCCCCAGAATCTCTGGGAGAACGGCCCGGAGGCTCTCGTTCAGAGCGGCTGCAGAGAAAGGCATGGAGGTCGATGCAGGCGTCGACGTCAGTACCTGTTCCGGGCGTGGAGGCTGTTCCGGGCTGTCCAGAGCGGAGCGCATCGACACCTCCTGAACAGAGGGTGAGCGGTCCTCTCGGTGCCGATGCCTGCTGGGTGCCGACTCCCTCGGCGACCCAGAGCTCTCGGTGCCGACGCGGGGAGGGGACCGGTGTCGATGCTTCTTCGACTTCTTCCGAAGCATGTCACCGGAGCTCCCCGGCACCGACGAGGAGGACGTCGAATCCACCCGTCGCTTCCTCGGGGCCGAGACCGAAGAGGGTCGATCTCGGGGGGGCTGTACCGCAGGAGCCCTCAGGGTAGGAGGAGACCCACCCGAGGGCTCACCGCCACCAGCAGGGGAATGGACAGCCCTCACCTGCACTCCACCCGATGCACCACCGTCCGACGACATCAGCAGACGAGGTCCTGGTACCACCGACGTCGATGCAGCTATCCGATGTCTCGGCGCCGATGCAGAGGCCCGATGCCTCGATGCGCTCGATGCAAGGGCGGCCGAGGAAGATGGTCTGGACGCTGACAACGTCGATGCACTCGAAGATCCCGGTGCCGATGCCGACGAAGAGCCCGAGAACAACACGTTCCACTGGGCTAGTCTCGCTACCTGAGTCCGCCTTTGAAGCAGGGAACACAGACTGCAGTTCTGAGGGCGGTGCTCGGCCCCCAGACACTGAAGACACGACGAGTGTCGATCAGTGAGCGAGATAACCCGGGCGCACTGGGTGCACTTCTTGAAGCCGCTGGAAGGCTTCGATGTCATGGGCGGAAAAATCACGCCGGCGAAATCAAAAGCCGAAATGGCGAAAATTGAAGCACCAAAATTTAGAGGGAGAAAAATCTCGACCGAGGCCAAAAAGAGGCCTACCCCGACGACGAAAGAAAACTTACCGGGGCAAAAAGCTGGAAGTACGGGGAGGATTGACACGAAACCCGGTGGAGGGTTTCCGGAGCACTTCCCGACTTTAGAAAAGCTTTTCCGAAGAAAAAAACACGCTCAAAAAACAATTTGGACGCGCGAGGTCAACTTTCCGGGGCCCGACACGGCGAAACACGACCGTACCGAGTGCGGACAAAAGAAGACTGGCCGGCTCGAGCCGGTTTCGGGCGGGAAGACGGCCGCGCATGCGCGGTGCGCGCGGGCGCGCGAGGGCTAGCAAAGGACTTTGCTAGTGAAGTTTCCGATTGGAGGGGCTGCCGTGGACGTCACCCATCAGTGAGAACAAGCAGCCTGCTTGTCCTCGGAGAAAAGAGTTTTACCTGGTTCTCTTTTCGAGAAAATATTTTAAGCAGGTTGTCTAAATTAAAATGGAGTTTAGTCAAGGTAATGGATTTAAAGCCTTACTCTTGTGAAACCTCCCCTGAGCTCTTTCATTTACACAGAGGGCACGCCTTGCTTTAACCCTCAGCGGCAGTGTGCCAGCAGATAACGCCAGTAAGAACTGACTCACAGCGACAGTGGCCAAGTGCTGGATCTTAATACCATGCTGGGACATTGGATCAGAAGGAATAGTTTCATCTACTGAATACCTGCTTCCTTAACAGCAGCACATACTGGTCCCCGGAAGCTTCCCACACACTACTGACCTTAATTAACCTGCCTCATGTCCAGACCAGAGTCAGGGAGACACAGTGAGAAGTATAATCAGATCTAAGTCATTGCACAGAGGATTCATTAGCTGGACATGTGGCCAAAGAAAAGTAACAGAATGATTACCATGCAAGATGGTTTTTTCATCGGCAGGCTTCTCCTCGTCATGTCTGCCCTTCTTTTGCCTCTTTGCGGTAATTTCATCCAGTTCTTTCTGCTCTTCCTAAGGAAAAGAACCTTTTTAAGCCAGGTGATCTATCAGAGGAAGGAGAAAAGCCAGGAATGTAGTTCTGAGAGAAACACCAAAGCCCCATAGGAGACGTAACCAGAGCATCTTTACCTCAGAAGGCTTGGCCACTTCCTTCTCATCCACATATTTTGCCCAAGGTCCCAGGAAGCCATCGATGTTGGATGCATCCATCCCCTTCACTTTTCTCCTCTTATCAGATTTCTTCTGCCCGGTTTCGAACACTGTCAGTCCTGCAAAAGAAAGGACCACAAGGGCACTTTAAAACAACTCTAGCGTGTCCTGTTTAAGAGTCCTTGTCTTGCAGCATGAAAACAGCGGGAAACACCAGCGACACTAAGAAAGAAAACAGAATATTAGGAATTATTAGGACAGGAATGGAGAATACAATAGAAAGTATAATAAGAACATAAGTATTGCCACACTGGGACAGACCAAAGGTCCATCAAGCCCAGTATCCTGTTTCCAACAGTGGCCAATCCAGGTCACTAATACCTGGTAAGATCCCAAAAAAGCTCAATACATTTTATGCAGCTTATCCCAGAAATTGCAGTGGATTTTCCCCAAGTCAAGTCTATGGACTTCTCCCTTAGGAAGCCGTCCAGACTTTTTTAAACCCCTGCTAAGCTAACCGCCTTTACCACATTCTCCTGGCAACGAATTCCAGAGTTTAACTACACGTTGAGTGAAGAAATATTTTCTCCGATTCGTATTAAATTTACTACTTTGTAGCTTCAAATGCCTTTGTTGAATATTGTGTGCTATTCCGGTCACTGCATCTCAAAAAGATATACTGGAATTAGAAAAGGTACAGAGAGGGGTGACAAAACTGATAAAGGGGATGGGATGACTTCCCTATGAAGAAAGGTTAAAGAGGCTAGGGCTCTTCAGCTTGGAGATGAGAAGGCTAAGAGGAGATATGATAGAAGTCTATAAAATACTGAGTGGAGTGCGTAGATGTGAATCGTTTGTTTACTCTTTCCCAAAATACAAGGACTAGGGGTACAAAATGACATGGGGACAAAGTTTGTCCCCATTCCCACCCCGTGGGTTCTGTGTTCATCTTAGCAGGTTCTGTCTCTGTCCATGCCCCATCCCGTCCCCATCCCCACGGGCTCTGTCGTCATCTGCAGAAGCTTCAAACACTTATGATTTTATATTTAAACCTTTTTATTAAAGTATAAAAAGGAACAATATGCTGTGCAACTGTTATTTATAAATCACAAATAGAAAACAATAATAATGAGCAACTGTAACAACTCCTCCCCACCACCACCACCCTCTACCCTTCCAACCCCAACAATAACTGACTTCTACTACCCCAAGGAATCCTAGCCCACCCTGTTAAAATGTCCAGGGGTACAAAATACAACCCATGAGGGGAGAAATATGCCCTATGAAGCACTGTTATGATTTTTTTAATCTGTGGAAGAATAAGAAGTCATCAACAATCTCAGGATTCAGTCTAGCTCTCCTGTCTTCCGCAGTCCTTCCTGCAACAGAAGATGTCTTCTTAGAAGATGTGCTGGTAGCAGGAATGTACAGGATCCCCCATGCAAATCTGGCTAGTTGTTGCCAGCATGTTGCTTGTTTTAAAAAAAAAAAATCAAAATATCGACATCTGAATCACCCAAACGTAAATAACGGTCCAGTTCATTAACAAGCTTCAAAGTAGAGAATGACGGGGGACAACGTCTGTCCCGTCCCCATCAACTGCAGTATGGCTGGAAAACATCGTGTCATCAAAACAGTTGCTCCAGTTACAGCTTCTGCCTTTGTGCTTACAGAAAACGTGATCCCAGGAGAGGGGGCTGGTTCCTTGCACAAGATGTCTTCAGCTTGAATCCCTCATGAAAGAACCAAGAGGAGGTGGCAAGGTTCAGAAGCATCTGCAAAAATGAGAAATACACTGATGAAATGCTTCACGAAGTATCAAAGATATCCAGTATGACTCCACCAGCCCTTGAACTGAAAAGCCGATATGCAGCCCTGGAAGTGGAGGTGGTGAGAGAATCCCAGGGTGAGGAGAAATAGAAGCTCAAAATCCTCAAAGCTGCAGGATCAGTGACCACTAAGAGGCGAAAGTTAGTAGTGGCTGAAGGTTCTCTTCTGCGGAGTCTATTTGCAGACCAGACATGATGTCCCAGTAGATGTGCTGTCTGCCAGGTGCCAAAATTCAAGGTTTTACATAGATCTTGACAAGACTCATCAAAGCCTAGTGAAGGAGGGGGAATAGGATGAAGATGAAGGGGGATACACTCAGAAGTAACCAGAGGAAATACTTCTTCATGGAACGGTATTAGCGGTGGAGACGAAAACAGTATCCGAATTCAAGAGAGACTGGGACAAATATGTAGTATCTCTAAGGGAGTGACTGAGAGAATAGATGGCATGAATGGGCTGACTGGATACGCCATACTTTCTTTACCTGCTGTATTGTTATTTGGCAGCCCAGGCCTGAGACTTTGGTTCAGGTTCTGAAATGATATAAAAACTTATAGGCCTTTAGCCATAATTTCAACTCTGAAGTTCCAGCTAGCTCCTGAGCTACTGGGACACACCATGCAGCAAAATGAGGAAGGAGCTAGGGTCCAAAAACCTCATAAACAGGATACAGATGGCTACTCAAGCCAGGTGCAAGATCTTGCTCAAGTCTGTGGTTAAGCAAGCTAAGGATGAGAACATGTTTAAGATTTGAAGCTACTCATTAGCATAAACCAATCAGTGTTAACCATGACATAAACTAGATCCAATCAGATGTACTTACTGTCATATTGCTCATATCCTGAGTAAACCTATAAAAATTAGGGTACTTCCTGCTTCAAGTCAGTGTTGCCAGGTGGGCGGTTTTAACGCCCAATTGGGTGGGTTTTTGCCAGCGGCGACGGGAAAAATTTCGCCGGCCGCGGGATGCGGTTTTTTGGGCGGTTTTCCCGTCGCCGCTGTGCGAGTTCAGCGTTTTTTTCCGGAGCTTCTATTGGTCCAATTCGGTCCAGCAGAAGCTTTTCCGGGGCTTCTATTGGTCCAATTTGGTCCAATAGAAGCTTTTCCGGGGCTTCTATTGGTCCAAATTGGACCAACAGAAGCCTTTCAGGGGCGGGGTTGACGTCAGGGATGACGTAGGGGGCGGGGCTAGTGACATGGTAGGCGGATTTCGTGACATGGGAGGCGGGGTTAGTGACGCGGGGTTAGTGACGCGGAAGACGGGGATTGGCTACGGGCGGGTTTACGGCTGTTTCGGGCTGGGAAAATGTTTCCCAGCTGGCAACCCTGCTTCAAGTTAGAGAGGGGCAGTCACTACTCTCTCTCCGTGAGAAACAAATGTAGCGCATTGCTTTCTCATGAATACCTTTGAGTGATAAAATATATATCACATAAGATTAAAACCCAGAAAGCACCTGTTTGCAACTGGGAAATTATATTCCTACAACCAATTGAATGGTATTTCCCATGACAAATAACGTTCTGTAAATTATATCTGCAGACTAATGTCTAATTGTAATTATAGTTGATGCCTAAGAAATAAAAGACATCTTCTTATATTCTGAACTATATTTAGTATGTGTTCTTAGTGTTTATGAATTAGTATATAGTTCTGGTAAGTAAGGAGTTCAGATATACGAGGTAAATATATTAGAAGCAGACTTAGGGAGTTTACTATAGTGGACATACCTCCATTTGGTCTGGGGGTGTCTCGGGCACTAGAAATAAACCTAGAATTAATTCACTGCCTAACGTCAATACCAGGCAAAATAGTGGAAACTATTAAAAAGGATAAAATTATGGAACACATGGATAAACATGGTTTAACTGAACAGAGTCAGAATGGATTCAGCCAAGGGAAATCTCTTTAAGTGTGAATAAACATGTGGATAAAGGTGAGCCAGTTGATGTAGTGTATCTAGATTTTCAGAAAGCTTTTGACAACGTTCCTCATGAAAGATTCCTGAGAAAATTAAGACAATGTCCTTCTGTGGATTAGGAATGCTCTGTTATCAGAGGCATTAACTTAGGAACACAGTTCAGGGGTTCCAACCTAGTGAAATGTCTTCCAGGATCTTCAGCTACAAGATGTACAGACCAAATACTGAAAGTGATCCGAGAAGAGAGCGAGGTAAAGGCGGTTAGCTTAGCGGAGTTTAAAAAAGGTTTGGATGGCTTCCTAAAGGAAAAGTCTATAGACCGTTATTAAATGAACTTGGGGAAAATCCACTATTTCTGGGATAAGCAGTACAAAATGTTTTGTACATTTTTGGGATCTTGCCGGGTATTTGTGACCTGGATTGGCCACTGTTGGAAACAGGATGCTGGGCTCAATGGACCTTCGGTCTGTCCCAGTATGGCAATATATATGTACTTTTATACTGATATTGTAATTCACCTGGGGACAAATGACTTGGCCAACAATAGCAAGTTTACAGTACAGAGAGCATTCCAGAAGTTTGGGGAGGGACTGAAATGTTTGGTTCAGACTGTGGCTTTTTCTGAAGTAATTCCTACATGGGGGAAGGGAGAGGAAACACTACGCAAAACAATGAAATTCAATAAGTGGCTTGAGTCTTGGTGTAAAGAAGGAGATCTTAGATACATAGGAGAATGGGGTAATACGTGGAAAAATAACAGGCTGTACTGTAATGATGGGCTACATCTTTCTGTGATGGGAAAAAGGATCCTTGGGGAAAAATTCAGACTGTATGTTTCTAGACATTTAAACTAGAGGGTAGAGGTGACAAAAGGAAACAAGGGAATTCAGAAAGTCACCCCCGAATAAACATGATGGCAGAAGGAAAGGTCATGTAAATATAGAAAAGCACCTAAATTAACTAAGAAATGAACACAAATGCTCATAGTCTAATAAAAAGGTTCAAGACTTACAAGCCCTGATGTTTGAAGAAAACTTGGATACTGTTGCTATTACAGAGACGTGGTTCAACGATTCCCATGAATGGGATGTGACCATACTGGGCTATAATCTTTTTAGGAAGGACAGAGAAGGCCGAAGAGGTGATGGAGGAGTGGCACTGTATGAGAGACACAATATCAGAGCGGCTGAAATGCAGGGAACCTGGGGAAAGGAAGAAGCTTAATGGATCCCTTGCAATTAACTATCATGGAATCTTTCCACTTCTTGGAACACTGCCAGGTGCTTGTGACCCTCGTTTGGACCCTTGATCTGACCCAGTAGGGGAACTCTTATGCAGGGCCGCCGAGAGGGGGGGGGACAGGGGGGACAAAATTCCCAGGGCCCGGGGCCTCCAAGGGGGACCCGGCGCCGCAGTCCCACCCGCCACCGGGCCCCTTCCACTTGAACCCCCGCCAGCAGAAGTGCCGTCTTCTGACTCCGGCGTGCGCAGCCCACACAGACGCGCTCCTCTCAGCTGACCTTCGCTGTACTCTGCAGGGCTTCTGTGCGTCTGACATCCTGCGGGTGGGACTGTGGCGCTCGGCCTTGTCCCGGGCCCGGCCCAGTCTCTCAGCGGCCCTGCTCTTATGTTTTTATGTCCTTGTGCTATAATGAGCTCAATCGTACATCTGAAGATTCTGTATTGCTGCTTCAAGAAGATTGTCCTTGTGGGGGGGGGGGGGGGGGGGGATGACACCTGGCTCCATTGCATTTAATAGCTCTAATCCTGAGTCTGAACATTAACATTAAGAAGACATCAACTTGAAAATTGAATTTTGTAAATACAGGGCACGGAAGAATGTTTGAGTTCCGAACCAGTTCAGCACTGGATAGTCTTGCGTTGAAAGATCTGGTTGTATCATAGAGCCGTATGTTTGGTTGAGGGTGGTTCTCATGGCTCGTAGTTGGTTTTTAAAATCCATCCTCTGCTTCTGTACCTTTCCAGGAGGTGCAGATTGTCTCCATTGAGAACTGTGGTCCCAGTTACCTGTCCCTGGTTTATCACAACACTGAAATGTGAGCTGAGCCTGGTGACCACTACCAATGTCAGCTCTCACTGAATATACTGACAGATTGAAAAGCAGGTCATTTCTCCAACTATACGCAAGATACTGGGCTAGATGGACCACTGGTCTGACCCAGTATGGCTTTTCTTATGTTCTTAATACAAAAATTAATAACTTTAATACAAAAATTATGAATGATTTTAATAGCTCATTGAACAATTATTAATTGCATGTTTTATTCATATATTTTATTTATTAGGATTTATTTACCACCTTTTTGAAGGAATTCACTCAAGGCGGTTTACAGTAAGAATAAATCAAACATGAGCAACAGACAATTACAACAGTAAAAATATTTAAATAACAAAACAAAGTATGGCATATTATACTACTCACAACATCAACACAATATGTAATATATGGTTTTAAACAAGATTGAATTATTTATAGGCTAATCCTGAAGCTATTCATTTTTGTATTAAGAATGATTTTAATAGCCCATTGAAGAATTATTATTTACATTTTTCATCCATATATGGTTTTAAACAAGATTAGATCATTTATAGGTTAATCCTACCTTGATTCTTTTCAGCGTCTTCTACAGAACCGATGTATTTGTTCACAGTTTGTTGGCTGTCTAAGGATGGATCCAAAGCATAACCTAAAGACAACGGAAAAATGGTGTGTGAATCCTAAACACTCAAATCACATGGCTTCCATAAAGATACCGAGCTCTTCAGTGATATCACCAAAGCATTTCTAAAATTTACACACAGCTGCCCTTTTAAGATGAAATATGCGAGGCCCCATTTTGCAGAGGACCGAGGTAGAAATGGGGACGTCCAGAAGCCTAACATGGAACCTCTTGTAAAATACAAAAAAAGACGCCAGAAAACACATGTGCATTTAGCTTCACGTACAGCCAGAGCAGCGATTTCAAGAACCAACAAGTGCAAAACAAGAGTGGCATCATTCGGCATCTACCACATAGAATTCGCAAGCAATTCCACATGGCAGGATTGATTTTTCTTATGTCCACATATAGAAGCCAGCAATTCTACGTGCAAGAACAATATTAACTAATTAACTACTAACATTTCTAAAGCGCTACTAGGGTTACGCAGCGCTGTACAATTCAAGCATAGAAGGACAGTCCCTGCTCAAAGAGTTTACAATCTAAAAGACAAGAGAACAATCTAAAGACAAGTGAACAATCTAGAGGACGAGTGAACAATCTAAAAGACAAGAGAACAATCTAAAAGACAAGAGAACAATCTAAAGACAAGTGAACAATCTAGAGGACGAGTGAACAATCTAAAAGACAAGAGAACAATCTAAAAGACAAGAGAACAATCTAAAGACAAGTGAACAATCTAGAGGACGAGTGAACAATCTAAAAGACAAGAGAACAATCTAAAAGACAAGAGAACAATCTAAGGACAAGTGAACAATCTAGAGGACGAGTGAACAATCTAAAAGACAAGAGAACAATCTAAAAGACAAGAGAACAATCTAAAAGACAAGAGAACAATCTAAAGACAAGTGAACAATCTAGAGGACGAGTGAACAATCTAAAAGACAAGAGAACAATCTAAAAGACAAGAGAACAATCTAAAGACAAGTGAACAATCTAGAGGACGAGTGAACAATCTAAAAGACAAGAGAACAATCTAAAGACAAGAGAACAATCTAAAGACAAGTGAACAATCTAAAAGACAAGAGAACAATCTAAGGACAAGTGAACAATCTAGAGGACGAGTGAACAGTTAATCTGATAGGGTGGATAGATTGGGGTATTTTATATTTCTATATTCTAGAGGATTTTGTCAAAACTAAGCTAACTCGCCCGAGGTCCTGTAGTGACTGTGTATTTCATATGGAAGCCATTTAACGTTTGGATGCATTTTCAAGCCTGCAGCAAAAGTCCAAAGCACAGCATCTCTTGATAAACGAGAGAGATGTTGTACTGTAGTACTCTATTCTTTTTGGTCAAGAATTACAAATAAAAAAGGTGGGAATATAAGCCAGGCTATCCAAAGAATGGAACCAAATTATCTTTTAAAAAAACAAAGTTTAATAATTTCCAAACAAATAATAATGTAACAATAACACATTAAAAATGACTCGACACAACGTTGTGTTTCGGCCGAATAGGCCTACATCAGGAGTCTATAAACAAACAAACAATGGATAAATAAATTAAACATAAAAAAGAATAATATGCAGCAAAAATTATACTGAAAGAGGAACATATATAGATTATCAAAAAGATCAAAGAAACCATATAAATGCAAAGAATAAAATTCTATTAGCATAAAGCCAATTAAAAATTATACATGTATATATATATATATATATATGCCAAATAATATGTTAAACAAACATACTGAAGAAAGGAACATTAAATAAAAAGAAACAAAAAAATGATGAAACCAAGAAACAAATTGAAATATACATACATGGGGATAATGAAAAAAACTAACCTTACTAATCAAGTTGAAATTGAATATAACACATCAAAGGAATCTCAAAACGCAAATAAAAGATTCCAAAGATCTTGCAGATAAGATCTTAAAAATGGTCTGTAGAAGACAGAGAAAAAAATTGCAAAAAAGAGATCGTATAATCACATGTGTGATTAACATACATGAAACAATAAATATGTTTAACCCTTTGGTCACGCCAAGCAATTTAAATTTCACCCAATTGAAGAAATCCAAAGAAAAAAAGGCACGTGATTTGACTGTTTAGCCTTTTTCAGCACTGGTCCGTAATTGAAACACAAGACTAGTTAAAAACCGCAAGATTAGTTAAAAGTTAGTTAGAGAAGAAACCACGCACTACATATTAATGACAGAAGAAACCACGCACAGATAAAACAAAAATGCTAAAACGCGGCAGCGCTAGATGCGCGAACCGCATACATTAGAAAAAAGATGTGAAACACATACCTTGAAAAAGACCGTTGCACAAGTGGATCGTCTGTCGCAGTGATCTCAGCAGTTATAATGAAAGTAAAAATGAACTGCAGGACAATTTAAATAGCCAGAAGAGCGCGAGAAAAACGCGCGAAGATAAACTGACACTGATGTCAGCTGATCCAAAAAGTAAAACCGAAGCGCTGTATAGCCGTCCATGCGTCTAGCGTACGTAAAGTGGGCGGAGATACGTCACTACGTGGCACAAAGAATATGTAAAGACGTAAAGAGGTTAAATTAATTCATGTTAGAAACAGACTATACAAATTGAATGTAAAAAAAATATATATATATATATGAAAGATGCAAATTGGGTGAAATGAGAATTGAGTTCTCCACTTTTTGTGGATTCTCTTTAGGTCAAGAATTACACCATGGGGATTTAGCTTTTTGGACTTCACAGTTACTGGGTTTTGGCTTTTCGGGACAGTATACATGTAAATGCTGCCAAACAATGTAAAACTTCATTTTAAAAGCTACAAAAAAGTACAGGAGGGCTAAGACTTGTGATCTTTGGCAACTCACTTCATCCTCCACTGTCTCACGTACAAGGAAAAATTAATTCTTACCTGATCATTTTCTTTCCATTAGTCCCAACAGATCAATCCAGAGACTTGTGGGTTGTGTCCCTCTACCAGCAGATGGAGATAGAGAGAAACCACCTTGGGCAAAAATAAAGGAACTGTCCGATACCCCCGCCTCCGTAAAACACAGGAAGGGGACTCTGCAAGAAAGAGCTTGCAACTCTGAAATTCTCCAAACCGAAGTAAGGGCTACTAGGAAAATCGCCTTCAAGGTAAGATCCTTAACCGTAATGCCCGATAAGGGTTCGAAAGGAGGACACTGAAGCGCTTTGAGAACTAGATTAAGATTCCAGGATGGCAGAACTGGCACGTGCGGAGGACGCAACCGATTTACGCCCCTCAAAAAATGAACCACATCCGGGTGGGAGGCGATCGACGCCCCCTGAAGCTGGCCTCTAAAGCATGCCAGAGCTGCCACCTGCACCTTAAGAGAACTCAACGAGAGTGATTTCTGTACACCCTCCTGAAGAAACGCGAAGATAACTGATACCGAAGTTGCTGACAATCCCAAACTCGCACACCACGATTTGAAGGTAAGCCACACCCTAGCAAAAGCTATCGAGGTGGATCTTTTCCGAGCCATCGTAGCGATAACCGAGTCCGGATATCCTTTCCTTCTCAACTTCGCCCTTTCAAGGGCCAGGCCGTAAGACCAAAGGGGGAGGGATCCTCCATCATGACTGGTCCCTGCAGCAAGAGACCATCCTGCGCCTGGAGCTGGAGAGGACGATCTAACAGGAGCCTGACCATATCCGCGTACTAGTGATGGCTGGGCCAATCCGGGTCCACCAGGATCACTCGACCGGGATGACTGACAATGCGAGTCAGTAACCTGCCCACCACAGGCCACGGGGGAAAGGCATAGAGCAGGCCCCTGGGCCAAGGTTATAGAAGAGCATCGATGCCTTCCGAGCTCAGCTCTCTTCCCCTGCTGAAGAAATGGGGAATCTTTGCATTGAATGCGTTGGCCATTAAATCCATCACCGGCATCCCCCAACTGGCAGCTATCTGATCGAAGGCCAGAGGGGAGAGTGTCCACTCCCCCGGCTCCAACTGGTGGTGACTGAGAAAGTCTGCTTGCACATTCTGTGACCCCGCTATATGAGCCGCCGTCAAGAGACAGAGATGAGTCTCTGCCCAACGGCAGATCAGGGCCGCCTCGCGCGCTAGTGGTGCACTCCTTGTGCCCCCCTGACGGTTCACATAGGCGACCGCCGTCGCATTGTCTGAAAGAACTCGAACTGGGCAACCACAGAGAAGAGACAGAAACTCTCGAAGGGCCAGACAAATCACCTGCAACTCCAAGCGGTTGATGGACCAAGACACCTCTGACGAGGTCCAAATGCCCTGGGCCGTCTGTTGGAGGCCAACGGCTCAGAAGGTGCCACTGCAAGGGGCGCATGTGAGCTCTGGCCCACTTTACGACATCCAAGGTGGAGGCCATGGAACCCAGAACTTGTACATAGTCCCAAGCCCGCGGGTTCGAAGTTTGGAACAGAGCTCACAACTGACCCTGCAACCGCTGTGCTCAAGCTGAAGGAAGAGAAACTATCCCCGTTCAGGTATCAAAGCACACTCCCAAGTATTCCAGTGTCTGAGAGGGCATAAAGCTGCACTTTGGGAAGTTGATCACCCGACCAAGCGATTGAAGCAACCCGACCACTCTGTCGGTTGCCCGTTGTATCTCCTCGAAAGAAGATGCCAGCACAAGCCAGTTGTCTAGATAAGGATGAACTTGAATCGCCTCCTTTCTGAGATAGGCCGCCACTACGACAAGGACCTTGGAAAAAGTCCAAGGTGCTGTGGCTAGGCCTAAGGGCATTCCTTTGAATTGAAAATGACGACCGAGCACTGCAAAGCGAAGAAAACACCTGTGGAGAGGTGTTACGATTCTGCCCATGTTTCATGCTCTCATTCATCTCGCTACCTGGTGGCTAGACCTGGTGTCTGCTGTGGACTGACTGCTTGCTGTTTCCCACGTTCCAGAAGGTATTCCGGTCCGGATCTTCCAACCTTCCAGACTGTCTTGGGATTTTTGGAAATTAGCAGCACCCTTACCTGGTGAACTCCCTTGTATGTTGCCTTTATTAAGCCCCTGAGAACTTTCAGGCTTTGCCTTGGCAACAAAGGTCTTCAGTTGTGTTCTTGTCCTTGTTGGTCTGTTGCGGTTCCTGCCCTGAATGCTTGCTTTGCCTGTTTTTGACCCTGCTTGTGTTCCTGGACTATTCTACAGTTTGCTGCCTGCCAAGACCCTGTGTGTTTCCTGGTTTATTCTACAGTTTTCTGGCTGCCCAAGTCCCTGTTTGGTTCCTGGTTTCCCTGTTGCTTGCTGCCTGCCGGTAAGACTCTGCTTGATTCATGGACTATTCTCCTGCTGCTGCTTAGTGCTTCTGTTCCAGTCCAGCTGCTCCAGTCCAGCCTGCACCTGTCTGTCTGTGGTCTGCCTTGCCTCCTGTTTGGGTGATTTGCCTGCCGCTCCTCGGCAGTGGCCCAAGTGCTCACAGATCCAGTGTGTCGTGCGAAGCGTGACAGGAGGCCAAATTGGAATGTGTAAATAGGCCTCTTTGAGATAGAGAGATAGCAAAAACTCCCCTGGCTCTACCTCTGTGATCACCGAGCAGAGGGTTTCCATGCGGAAATGCCGAACCCGTAAGGAGATCTAGGATGGGTCTCCAAGAACCGCCCTTTTTTGGCACCACAAAATAAATGGAGTATTGACCGCACCCTCTTTCTGTTGGGGGTACAGGCTGGATGGCTCCCAGTCGTTGTAAGTTGAGGACAGTGTGACGAACTGCAGGCACCTTGGCGGGAGATTTGCAAGGAGATTACAGAAATGAGTCTACTATCGGACGAGCCAATTCCAACTTGTAGCTGTCTCTGATAACCTCCAAGACCCATCTGTCGGATGTTACCCTGGTCCACTCCACCAGGAATAGGGACAGCCTGCCCCCAATAACCGGCTGGAGATGGACCTGGGCCCCATCATTGGGCAGACCTGGCTGCAGGCTGGTTTCTGTTACCGGAAAGGAAGGCCCGCCTGTCACCTCGAAAGGGCTGAGGTCTCTGAGAAGACCCTGCTCTCTGAAAAGAGGCCCCACGACCTGGACGGTAACAACGTGTATCCCTAAACTTAGGTCTAGGTCCCACCGGTCGCACAAATTTGGACCTGTCCTCCAGGAGGCGCTGGCCCTTAGAGTCACCGAGGTCCTTCACAATCTGTTCTAGGTCTGTCCCAAACAAAAGCTTTCCCCTAAAAGGAAGCCTTGCCAGCTGTGACATAGAGGACACGTCTGCAGCCCAATGTCGCAACCACAGCCAGCGACACGCAGTGACCACTAGGGAAACCTCCTTCACCGAAGCCCTCAAAAGATCATCAAGAACATCCGCAAACCAGAGCAACTTGGTTTTATCCTTATTGAGTTTAAAACCATGTGAAGAAGATAACATTTCTAACTTCCTAATGCAAGGGCAACTGTATTAAGCCATGAACAGGTATCAACAGGAACATATCATAAGCATATGAAAAGAGTTTAGCCCCAAAAGCAGAAAAATGAACATAGAAAGATGTCATATGTATATTAAATAATATGGGTGAAAATGGCGATCCCTGAGGTACTCCACAAAGTGGAGTCCAGCTGGTGGAAATCTGATCAGCAATTTTAACTCTATAGTAATGATGTGAAAGAAATTCTCCTATCCAAGACAAAACTTTACCAGAGATTCTCAATGAACTCAATTTATACGTCATTAATAGACTGTATCAAGTCAAATTGTAATAAAATAGCTGATTTACCATAGGCAAATAAAGATTTTATCTCAGAAACAATAGCCAATAGGACGAACAATCAAATCTCATTAGGCAACCTGGCAATAATTCAGATACATATGACTCGGTCAGCTTAACAATCCACGGAATACTTGCCACAGGTCTATGGTTTGCTGCTAGACTTGAACCCAGTGTGGCCTTCTTTCTAAGAGGAGTTAAAATGATACCACCCATAGTAGATGGAAAGTGTCCCTTCATTGAATAAATAATTCTGAATTTGTGCAAGACATTCAACTATTTGAGATGGCGGATCTGTCATTAAGTATGCAGGAATATAATGGAACCATGTTTCTGTCCACTGCAACATGCTCACTGGTCCACTTTTTTTGCCTCCTTGTGGACACGTGCTTTAATTGCAGGTAACTTCAAAAATAAAAGAAATCTGAATTTAGCAGAAAGTAATTCTCCCATCTTCTCAAGAATAGACAAGGAGAAAAATGGTAACTGCTACACACGAAACCACCTCAGTCGATATGATAAATACACGGGATAGCTAACAGCAGCAAAGCAGATGATAGGTCTCAAGTGAAACCCTAGGAAGTATCACAGGGAACTTTCCAATGTTCTTCAAATAGTACACGTAATCCATCTAACAAGTGAGGGTGAGGTTAATCCCACTCTGCTTTTCTTATTTCTCAGGTACTGGAGTGTGATTCCCCCTGATGTGCCATCTAAAAATAAGAACTACAAACCAGGGTACTAAGTACAAAATATCATGGAGGGCACATAAGAAATTCTACAATCCAAATCAACTGAAAACAATACATGTAGAAATGAAAAAAAAGCACTAAAATTATAAGATGAATATCTGGAGAAATTCTCAGAGTTATAGCTCACCCAAGCCGAGTGCTAACCCTAAGGTAAAAAACTACTCTTAAGAGGGTTCTCCTTACTGTTTTTTTATTTTTTATATATAAGCACACCTTGTGCTTTTGGGAAAGGAGTTATTGTCCCTGTAAACCACCTTGCACTAACCTTAAAAAGGAAGCCTACAAAATCAAGCAATTGCTATTAGCTGGGAGGGAATAAGAAAATTAGAGAACCGCAGAAGAACAGAAATTTCACCTATCCCTGCCCATCCCCACTGGAATCTAACCCATACCCACCCGTATCCACTAAGATCACTCCACCCTCACCCATCCCTGCAATTAATCATCTCCATCTCCTCCCATACCACAGGACTTGACACAATTACTCAATTGCAGCTCTCCGTTTCCTCCCAGCCCCAACAGCCTCTTGCTGGTTTTTGTATTCACTATTCAAGCAATGAGTCTTCCAAGCCTCACTCAGTGCATTCCAACCTTCATTCTGGCATCACCAGAGACTTTGATTGCACTCCTGCGGAATCCTGCGGCAATTTCTTCCATTCCCCAAGGGAAGCCCGCAATCCCCAGTCCAATGCAGCTCTCTAATATTCCTCACTCCAAGGCCTGGAAGTCCAAAGAAGAAGGAAACTTCCAAGCCAAACTGAACACAGTGGTGCATTGAGCTCAGCATGCACCAGTGACAGCTATTATCATGTTTCTTCCAGACAGGCTTGAACAAAGACAGGACAATGGCCGAAGAGAATTTTCACTTACTAAGCTGGCATGAAGAAATCCATGAAGGGGGTGGGGGGGGGGGGGTTCCAGTTTTGGAACCGAGGAAACACAGACAAGGCCCCAAGTGCAATAATTCAACCAGTACTTCCACCTTCAGTACCCTGTACACAATCCTGCAAGCAGGCAGACAGTACCCCACGAACCATGAGGCAAGCTGGCAGCATCTCTCGTTCCGCACCTTTAGTGTTCACTCTGGTGGATCCTCTTCTACTTCTATCCCTCTGCCTGTCGGCATACCTCAGGATTCTGTTCTTGGTCCCCTCCTCTTTTCTATCTACACTTCTTCCCTTGGTTCATTAATCTCATCCCATGGCTTTTCCTACCATCTCTATGCTGATGACTCCCAAATCTACCTTTCTACCCCTGATATCTCACCTTGCATCCAAACCAAAGTTTCAGCGTGCTTGTCTGACATTGCTGTCTGGATGTCTCAACGCCACCTGAAATTAAATATGACCAAAATCGAGCTTCTCATTTTCCCCCCCAAACCCACCTCCCCGCTCCCCCCCGTTTTCTATTTCTGTTGATGGCTCTCTCATTCTCCGTGTCTCCTCAGCTCGAAACCTTGGGGTCATCTTTGACTCTTCTCTCTCCTTCTCTGCTCATATCCAGCAGATTGCCAAGACCTGTCGTTTCTTTCTTTACAACATCCGTAAAATCCGCCCCTTTCTTTCCGAGCACTCTATCAAAACCCTCATCCACACCCTTGTCACCTCTCGTTTAGACTACTGCAATCTGCTTCTTGCTGGCCTCCCACTTAGTCACCTCTCCCCTCTCCAGTCGGTTCAAAACTCTGCTGCCCATCTCATCTTCCGCCAGGGTCGCTTTACTCATACTACCCCTCTCCTCAAGACCCTTCACTGGCTCCCTATCCGTTTTCGCATCCTGTTCAAACTTCTTCTACTAACCTATAAATGTACTCACTCTGCTGCTCCCCAGTATCTCTCCACACTCGTCCTTCCCTACACCCCTTCCCGTGCACTCCACTCCATGGATAAATCCTTCTTATCTGTTCCCTTCTCCACTACTGCCAACTCCAGACTTCGCACCTTCTGTCTCGCTGCACCCTACGCCTGGAATAAACTTCCTGAGCCCCTACGTCTTGCCCCATCCTTGGCCACCTTTAAATCTAGAGTGAAAGCCCACCTCTTTAACATTGCTTTTGACTCGTAACCACTCGCCTCCACCTACCCTCCTCTCTTCCTTCCCATTCACATTAATTGATTTGATTTGCTTACTTTATTTATTTTTTGTCTATTAGATTGTAAGCTCTTTGAGCAGGGACTGTCTTTCTTCTATGTTTGTGCAGCGCTGCGTATGCCTTGTAGCGCTATAGAAATGCTAAATAGTAGTAGTAGTAGTAGTACTTCACCCACCATTATGCAAGCAGAGACTATCAAATCAAAGTAGGATGTCGGCAGATAAAGACCCATACGGTCCATCCAGTTGCCCCCACAACATACACTCATAGCACAAGGTATGATGTGATACTACATATGCATACTTGACCTTGATTTGTCCTTGCCATTTTCAGGGAACAGACTGCAAAAGTCTGCCTGGCATTAACTCCCTGAGCCCCTGAAAGCAGCCATGCCCAGAATAGTGCCTCACACTGACATCAGGCTGACATGTATAAATCCAGTCCTGCATGGGATGAATTTGTGGTTGCTTCCAGAGGTTCTGGGAAATATTATGGAAGTAGACTCACTGCCCACGTATATAAAAGTCAAAACCTCCAAACCCAAAGTGGATAATATGACTGATAGCAAACCCTTATTTAAGCTACTTCACAACTACTTCTGAAGTAGTTTAAATAAGGGTTTGGTATCCACTTTGGGTTTGGAAATATTGTGGAAGACCAAAGAACATCACATGCTACGTTCACTTCATTTCACTGAACACGGAGGGTAAAATGCTGCTGGAGATGAAAGGTGTGCAAACGGGGTTGCCCTTCAGTAACGGGGGAATTACTTGCAAGCTTGAGAAGAGCTATCAAGGTGTAGCTTAAAGTTCCAGAGATGCAATTAGGCCAAGACGTGGCACCGGGCCAAGCTCTGACAGTACAGGAAGAGTCTCACCGTAGGTGGCGAAGGTTCGTCTCTGCTGCTCAAACATGAAGTCGTTGATGTGAGTGGGCTCAGCATATCCTGACAGCATGTTCCTAGGAGCTGCCATCTGCTGCGTTCGGAAAGGATTCACTGGCCCAAACTGAAACAACATGTAAGAACATTGTGAGATAAATGGGAAAAGGAGCTTTTCTACTACATAGCAAGAGATCTGTTCCAGGCTGAGGCCCTTTTGCCAAACGGACTCATCTGCCGACTTCCTGAGCTAAGGAAGGAAGGAAGGAAAGAAAGACGGCATGCTACCCTTCAAGGTATTCTAGCCACTTCATAAGGTATTCAGGCTCAAACTTTTACTGAATTCATTTCTGTATTACTTTTTATTCAAGATTATGAGAATAGGTTACATACTTCACATGCAGATAAGAAAGCATTAAAAAATGCAACTTGCAATTTGCAGATATCAAACAAATGCATAAGAACACTGTGGAAACAAACATTCACTTTGAACTGTAAAACAAAAAAAGCTTTTCTCACACAGGGGATCCTCATCTGTATTAAATGCACTAATCAAAGCCAACTCCCTGACTCAAGCAGAACCAAATTTGGAGTTTTATACACAATTGGAATATGCCCACATCTTTTTATTTGAATTTCCAGTAAGACACGATGACTTTACAATATAATTCAAGTACTAAAAGAGAAAATATTCAGAAATAAACTCAATAAAAAAAAACAAAGATAAGTATGTGTTAGGTGGTGAAAGTCTGATAGGTACCGAAGGGGAGAGGGATCTTGGGGTGATAGTATCTGAGGATCTGAAGGCGACTAAACAGTGTGACAAGGCGGTGGCCGTAAGTAGAAGGTTGCTAGGCTGTATAGAGAGAGGTGTGACCAGCAGAAGAAAAGAGGTTTTAATGCCCCTGTATAAGTCGTTGGTGAGGCCCCACCTGGAGTATTGTGTTCAGTTTTGGAGGCCGTATCTTGCTAAGGATGTAAAAAGAATTGAAGCGGTGCAAAGAAAAGCTACGAGGATGGTATGGGATTTGTGTTACAAGACGTATGAGGAGAGACTTATTGACCTGAACATGTATACCCTGGAGGAAAGGAGAAACAAGGGTGATATGATACAGACGTTCAAATATTTGAAAGGTATTAATTCGCAAACGAACCTTTTCCGGAGATGGGAAGGAGGTAGAACGAGAGGACATGAAATGAGATTGAAGGGGGGCAGACTCAAGAAAAATGTCAGAAAGTATTTTTTCACGGAGAGGGTAGTGGATACGTTGAATGCCATCCCGTGGGAGGTGGTGGAGAGGAAAACGGTAACGGAATTCAAATATGCATGGGATAAACATAAACGAATCCTGTTCCGAGGGAATGGATCCTCAGAAGCTTAGCTGAGATTGGGTGGCAGAGCCGGTGGTGGGAGGCAGGGCTGGTGGTTGGGAGGCAGGGATAGTGCTGGGAAGACTTATATGGTCTGTGCCAGAACTGGTGATGGGAGGCGGGGCAGACTTATACGGTCTGTGCCCTGAAAATGACAGATACAAATCAAGGTAAGGTATACACAAAAAAGTAGCACATATGAGTTTATCTTGGTGGGCAGACTGGATGGACCATGCAGGTTTTTTTCTGCCATCATCTACTATGTTACTATGTATTTGTCAAAAGTGAAAAGATCAAAAAGCCTCATTTAAAAATGAACATGCAAACAAAAGCCAAAGCTACAGAATCAGCCTGAATACTGATTAAGGTCTGTGTTCTGCTCATAATTAGAACACGGGATATTTCAGGCTGGAAAGCTGTGTGTTTTTACTACGTTTCGTATAATGTACTTAAATTAATGTTTTAGATTTCATTATTATGCAGTCTACACATATGGGCTAATTGAAAATGTCTGATGAAACTGAACAAATACATACGTACATTTAAATGCATTACAGTGAGAGCTTGAGGATAAAGTACTTGGGTGCATGAAAGAAGAGACTTGGGGCTGATCAGATCAGATGCTTTTACAGTGGCAAAACAGGTAGAAAAGATGACGGTGAAAGCTAGAAGGATGCTTGGGTGCTTAGGGAGAGAGGAATGGCCAGTAGGAAAAAGGAGGTGATGATAGTAGATGATGACGGCAGAAAAAGACCTGCACGGTCCATCCAGTCTGCTCAAGATAAACTCATGTGTATACCTTACCTTGATTTGTACCTGTCTTTCTCAGGGCACAGACCGTACAAGTCTGCCCAGCAGTTTTTCCTGCCTCCCAACCACCTGTCCCGCCTTCCATCATGGCTCTGGCACAGACCGTATAAAAGTCTGCCCTCCCCTATCCTCGCCTCCCAACCACCAACCCCTCTTCCCCCCACCTGCTCTGCCACCCAATTGTAGCTAAGCTTCTGAGGATCCATTCCTTCTGCACAGGATTCCTTTATGCATATCCCACGCATGTTTGAATTCCGTTACTGTTTTCATCGCCACCACCTCCCGCGGGAGGGCATTCCAAGCGTCCACCACCCTCTCCGTGAAAAAATACTTCCTGACATCTTTCCTGAGTCTGCCCCCCTTCAATCTCATTTCATGTCCTCTCGTTCTACCGCCTTTGATGCCTCTGTATAAGACTCTGGTGGGACCTCATTCAGAATACTGCGTACAATTCTGGAGATACAAATAGGATGGAGGCGGTGCAGAGGGTGGCTACTAAAATAGTCCATAACCTTTATCATAAAATATATGGGGACAGACAAAGATCTCAATATGTATAGTTTGGAAGAAAGGCAGGAGAGGGGAGATATGAGACATTTAAATACTTATGTGGCATAAATTCACAGGACACGAGTCTCTTTCAATTGAAGGGGCATAGGATGAAGGTGAAAGGGGACAGACTCAGAAGTAACCTGAGGAAATAGCTCTTCATGGAAAGGGTGGTGAATGCTTGGAACAGCCTCCTGGTGGAGGTAGTGGAGATGAAGCCTGGGACACGTACACAGGATCTCTAAGGGAGGGGAAGCGATAGGGGAGATTAGCAGACTGTATGGATATGCACAATGGTTTGGCCATATGGTTTATCTGCCATCATATTCTATGTTATGAGAGTAATCGGGAAACAGGGATTACAGATGGACAGCTCCTGAAGCTGATTTCTGCTCACCTATCGAAAAATGATACAGCTTCTGAGATTCTGCACAGATTTTGTCAGTTTTAATTTTATCATTCTCCGAGTCTCTTTGATCTAAACTTATTATGCAATCTGCTAGTTTCTGGCCCCGAAGAAGCTATAACTGTATATCATCAGCATAAAACATATTTCATCTTAAGTGCCTGGATAATCTCACCCAAAGGAAGCTGAAGACAGAGGAAATGAACTGCTCGCTCCCTGAGGGATCCTAGAAAGAGCCATCAATGAGCTCAAACTGAGGGAGCCAGTTTCCAGGAAGGCGCAGTCAGAATACAGGAGTGAAAGTGCCACCAGAGCAGAATTAACAAGTTACCAGCACCTGTTCTGAGGGTGGCTGCACTGCTTATCTGCACTGGATGCTAAGTAAAGGAACACTGGCTGATACCCGGGACAAATCCCTGCAACGTACACAGAATTAACTGGGAAGACTGATGGGTGAAATTGGGCTTTTTCTACTCATCTGCTATCTTAGTGCCTTCCTTACAGAGAGAACAGGGGGACAGCCTTAGAGAATTACCACACCGATCTACCAACTGAATAATTCTGAGCAGTGTATCATGATGGCAGTGTTTAAGTCTGGTGAGCCTGTGGGCTCTTTGCCTGGCAGTTAGTGATTTTGGGGGGGGCGGGGAGGGAACCTTAGAGTCCCAGCTTACAGATCAACCTACTGTCCAAAGCCTACAGCGTTGGCAGGAAGTCTAACTGCCTACTCGGGACCAGGGGCGTAGCCAGACTTCGGCGGGAGGGAGGTCCAGAGCCCAAGGTGAGGGGGCACATTTTTAGCCCCCCCCCCCCCAGTGCCACTGCCACCCCCACCAACTTTGACCCCCCCCCCACCCTTGCCGACGACCCTCTCGACCCTCCCTCCCACCGCCAACCCTCCCCCGCCGTCCTTTGCTGGCGGAGGACCCCAACCCCTGCCAGCCAAGGTCCTCTTCTTCCTTCGTTCTGTTTCTGAGTCTGGCAGGACGTCAGACTCAGAAACAGAACAGAAACAGAACGAAGCCTTGCAATCTGCAAGGCTTCGTTCTGTTTCTGTGAGTCTGATGTCCCGCATGTACAAGGTGCCGGACGTCAGACTCAGAAACAGAACGCAGGAAGAAGAGGACCTCGGCTGGCGGGGGTTGGGGTCCTCCGCCAGCAAAGGTAGGCGACGGCGGGATGGCGGCGGGAGGGGGGGTGTCGAGAGGGTCATCGGCAGGGCGAGTCCAGTGCCAAATCTATAGGGGCCCAGGCCCCCGTGACCCCATGTAGCTACGCCCCTGCTCGGAACCCTCACTGCCCTTCCAAAACACAGACATTTCTTCCCTTGGTGCTCTGATCTCATCCCATGGTTTTCAGTATCATCTTTACACTGATGACAACCAGAAATCTCAGCAGGAATCCAGGCCAAAGTATTAGCCTGCCTGTCTGACATTGCAGCCTGGATGTCTCACCGCCATCTGAAACTAAACATGACCAAGACTGAGCTTCCTATCTTTCCTCCTAAACCAACCTCTTCTCTTCCCCCATTCTCTATTTCTGTGGATAACACTCTCATCCTCCCTGTCTCATCAGCTTGTAACCTTGGGGTCACACTGCCATCTTGGCTCAGCTAGAGACACATAACCAGAACTAAAAAGGCCACCAATCCCACCAGTGAAAGATTTTCCAGATTGAGCACAGCCATGGGTCCAACATAACTTCACTGCGTTTGCCTCCTCAGATGAGGATACCAGTGACGGTGGCAAAAGGAAAAGTGCTTTCAACACCTGTGGCACTCACAGGAGCTGAAGCTCTATCACTGTGGCCCTGACATTCCTGTTCACTACAAGAAGCCAAGACAAATCCTCTCCCACCTAGCACTTACCCCCTTCCCAAACTGGCCAGCACAGAATCAACTTCCCTGAAAAACTATCAAAAACCAGAAAACCAAATAAAATGATTTTAGGAACTTGGGGGGGGGGGGGGGGGGGGGGGGGGCAGGGGGGAGTTGGGGGAGCAGCAGCAGGTATACACTTCTCACTTCTCCTGAGGGGCCTCTAATTCCACCCAAATGGGGACCCTATGGTATTGCGTTGCCAAAGAATGGATGGACAGAGCTGTTTTAATCCCCCATCTTATAGACCTCTTTCTGACTCTTTCCCACGGGGGACTAAAGGTATTTATTTCATATAACAGATAATGGTTATTAAATATTTCTTCTTTCTTAGACAAGGAAATAATGAAAAGCTTTCAGATGTCACATATATCATAGAGAGATTTCAAAAATGAAGGCTTTATATTAATAAAAAAAAAATTAAAGAAGTGAATGTCACATCAATTTATACAGCGCAACAGTTAAAGCAGAAAACATTTTAACAATGAGCAATATACAGCTTTTATTTAAAAGGGATCTCGTATAAAGTAAAATGGCATAAATAAGTCAGTTCAGGTATATATATAAAAATAGACATAAATGAATATCCTCTGGGGATCGCTCATCCCTGCAGTTGATAAGGACTCCCCAGGGAAGGTATGCATAGAAACAACTAAATAACTTGCTGACTCAGTTAGGTCATCTGTATGGTACCATAAATATACACTTGAAATTAAACCAGGAGAAATATAAAATAAAAACATGTCACCTGTAATAGAAATAGAAACATCACACCAATACATATACAGAGAAATGGTTTCAGGCTACTAAATGAGGAGCTGAGTAGTATAAGTAACTGAGAGCAACAAAATCAAATCGGGTTCGGGGTAACGCCTAGTCATTATGGGGTGGGTAATATTGATCCCTAGATCAGTGGTCACTGCGGACGGCGTTGATCCGGGTTCCACAAAGGGAATGACTGGCATTCTGGGGGATTTTGACGGACCTGCGGTTTTCTAAATCTATATGGCTGTGTCTGAAGACATTCAGCAGCATAATGACCGTATTGTTGGCAGCGATAACAGAGCACATCAGGATAGCGATCAGGGCTAGGCCGGGAACGATAGTCTCGTTGTCGCCTAGTATCCCCAAGAGGGCCCCTTGGGGGACCTCGCTGGGGTAGAGAGCGTCGACCCCGTTCTTCTGGGTAATCAGTTCTACGGTCTGGGTGGTAGGGCCGTGGGCCTTGATTTCGGCCGTTATTGTCATAGCGTTGATCAGCATACATAACAATAACAGGGGGAGAGGTCTCAGGAGTATTGCTATTAGGGTCAGAGTTCTTAGAGGTTTTTTTATCTTTAAGGTCTTCAGTCTGCAATACGTCTAGATTAGTACGTATTGTTTTGCGATTTTGCTCTTCATCTTGTTTGCTTTTAATAAGCCTCCTACAATGATGTAGGATATGTTCACGAATTTTAGGCCATTTTTCTAATTGGAGACCCACTGTGTTTTCCAGCTTATTTCTAATCTCTGTAGGTAAGGTACCCTTAAGTAAATGGTAAAATACTGGGAGGGCATTATCAGAGTCGAATTTTTCCTCTGTCTCTTCTTTATATAGGTCTTGGAGTCTCAGTAAATAAGCCTCAATAGGTTCTGAATCCATTTCCCATCTTTGGGAAGTGATAACTGAAAAGTCTTTAAGGGTCGGATACATGGTCCGGATTTCCTGAAATACTTTGGTCTGAATTTCTGTCAAAGGGTTGCCGTCATACTGGGTATCTGTTACAAACTTTGCATATCCCGATTGAGTGAATATGTCAGTGACACTAGCGTGTGGGGTTCTGCCCAGGAGCGCTTTCATATCGCCAACTGATAGAGTAGTCCCCAGAGTAATGTCCTGTAATTTCTTCAACCATCGGTTACCTCCCTGTGCAATATCCGGGAGCTGTAGTATGAGGCTATTTAATTCAACAGCTGAAAGTGGGGTGTATTCCGTATGAGGGACACCTCCTGACATTTTATTCAGCAGGGGAAAAAGTTTCACTGATTTAAGGAGATCAATCGAGGCGGTTGGGGGAAACTGATTCGCATACTTTTTCCAAACCTGAAGACCTTGGATTAGATAGAGGGTTGTTTTCTGATCCCAATGGGGGTCGGGGTGGTCATAAATAAGATCTCTTACAAGTGAAAGCTTGTCAGACCGTAAGGATCCTTCACGCGGGAAGAGGGCGGACTGGGGCTGGAGCGCCTCAGACCATCCTGCAAGGTCATCAACCCATGGTTGAACATAATGCCATGAGTTCTCATGTAATGCCACATATTGGGCAGGTGTGCTAGGCAGACTAGATAAGATAGGTTCTGCACTGATATTCAGACCTGTAGGGTGACGGGGACTGTTAATGACTGCAAGGCAGCGGCTAGATCCCTCATCAGTAAGATAACTGTGAGGGTGACGCTGTCTAGTATGATAAGAAATAACATCATGCTGTTGGGGTATCTGGGGTATTTCGGATTTTGGTGTAGCGGATGCACTAGTGTCAGGGAGTGCTGACATGGACTTACGTAGGGAACGAAGTCCTTCTGAAACGTATACGAGATCATCTCCTATAGTGGCTAAGGTGAGGCCGGGTGACGGCAGACGGCCTGCACCTGAAGGGACTGGCGTGTCAAGGGGAAAGGGCTTGGGTAGGTCAAGGTGAGAAGAATCTCCTTCCCTCGAGGAGGAGAAACTTAGTACTGGGGGAGGTTCGTTTCGAATATCCTGCAAATCAGATTTACTTGGAAGTTGTTGTTTTAGTACTTCCCAGGCTTCTTCTAATGGAGAAGATATTACTTTTGGTAGACCCCCGGTACCTGGTTTGGCTGGAAGTATGAGAGGACGGCGGAGAAGAGCCAGATCCTCTGCTAATTGGGGAATTTTGCCCTTGGGGCGTGCACCCAATTGATCCCATCCAGGAGGAGTAGAACACTCAGGTTCTAGAGTGGGTATGGAAGAGTCTTTCGGAGCTGGGGGAGTTTTAATGAAACCCCGATCATAGAGTTCCTGACAAATAGTCCGTGTCTGTGTGGCAGGACTACATGGAATGAAACCCATCTGTCGTAATTGGGACAGAATAGACTGTAGGGATTCAGCAGGCAAGGGACCAGTTTGGACAGAAGAGTCCAAATGTAGTGGTGGAGGTGATGTCTGAGTTGTGTGCCCCATATATGGGTAGGTAGAAGTTTGGGTGGTCATGTGTGAGGTCAATCCTGATCCTAGCCCAGGATAAATGGAGGTCTGGGCAGCCACATCAATTTGATTGATGGCAGGGTGCTGGACGGTGACCGGAACCGATGGGTTCGGGACACAAGGATATTGCTCAATAATGGGTGGGGGTATCTCAATCTCATAGCCTCCAATAGAACGATATACATGAGGTGGTGGTGGGGTTAGCGTCTGGGTTGTTGCTTGCATCGTTGGAGTAGAGGTAACAGTGGGTAATTGGGCAGTGGTCGTGGCCACTGGGATTGTTGAAGGGGTTAAGGGCGTCTGGGTTTGTACTGACCCCTGAGATATTGGAATTGGGTCTTTTTGTGATGAGGGAAGAGATAGATCAACTACACCGGCAATGTGTACGGTAGTAGGTGGGTCAAATCTTATAGGAGCAGGAGATACCGCAGGCAGCGAGGGTATCACTGTCTGAGATGCCTGAGATAAGGGGATTTGTGTCTGAGATCCCTGAGAAATTTGTAGCTGAGGTTTATCACAATATCCTGGGGGTATTGGTGTATATCCCACTGCACATGGTAGAAGCTTGGTAGTACCTGCAGCATCATAAGGTGGTGGGGCAGTAGGTGTTATTGCCTCTTGGTAAGGGGCTTGATCGCAATCAGACTTCGTTAGGGCTCTGTCATGCTGGTGTTGTGCAATAAGTATAAATTTATTAATAGCAGCTAAATGCTTCTCCCTAGATTTTCCTGTTTTGTTGGATTCATTATAGCAGACCAAGGCTTGGAGCTTGCCCTGATCAAATGAGCCCTTTGTTGGCCATTCCAGTCCCGGGTCTTTGGCGGACCAAACGGTATGCCAGGTCTGACATAAACGGGAAAGTTCTTTTTTATCAGTGGGGAAAAAGTTGAGAACTCTTTCCAGGGGGCTAGTGGAGGACTGAGTGGACATAATGGAATTAGGAATAAGGGGAAAGCAATCCACATAGGTGGAGGTGTGCAGTGTAAAATGGCAAATTAAATCTCAAGTTGGATCCTAGTTCAAAGAATTATAATAGGTACCTCTATAAATATATATATATAAAAACGTGCAAAGGAAGATCATTCAAAGGAAAACATGCATCATGCGTATAGAAAACACCTTTATACTCACGCGTCTTCAAGAGCGTCCCAGTGGCGGAACCTAGAACAGAAATTACTAATTGGCGGAAAGCTCAATGCTTTTGCCGCAGGTTATATTAACAAAGAAATGATAGCCATGAACATGAGAATAGTGCAAGAGTCAGTTGTGTCACTTACTATATATATCCTACTCTAAAAATACTGCCCTCCAGAGTATGCTTCTATAGAAATTGACCATGGGATAACACTCGCCTTGGATCGCACATGGGATAACACTCGCCATGAATTTGATATGGGATAACACTCGCCATGAATTTGATATGGGATAACACTCGCCATGAATTTGATATGGGATAACACTCGCCATATTGAAAACCCCAAAAGTGGGGGAAGCAAAAACTCCAAAAAAAGATTTTAGCGAACAGCGAAAATAAGTTCTCTAAAATTAAAGGGCAGCGATCTAATTGGTTTTCGCCGGTTAGAAATATGGGAATACACTCGCCATATATGGGAATACACTCGCCATTTTGTCACTAACCCCCAATAGATGCTTAAATATTCGTCTAGAAGAAAACAAAAATATAGGGCCCCAGTCAACCTGTCTAGAATTTGCAACTAAAGGATTTTAGACGTCTCTGTATATCCCCAGCGCGCATCTGTACCGGTAACTTCTATATGGGCAATAGTCCAATTCAGTGAATGCAGGCCATTCCGAAAATAGAATGGGGTTCTGCTTAAAATCTAATAATTTGCGATACCGTCATCCATTGAAGGGTCACCTTCGATGGATGTAAGCCCCAGGCATCGATATCAAACCCAATAGTTATAGCGTGACACTGGTATATAAGAAAAGTATAGTATGTCCCAGGGAAAAGCCCCTGAAAATTACTATAGAAGTGATAGTAAAAATAGAGAGAAAAACGAACTATTTTTCCAGCCAACAAGCCAGTGAAAGGAAACACCGATTTCAACAAAAGGCAAGAAAATGTATTTTAACAAAGACATTATAACATGTGTAGTCGGGAGTTATAGCCCTAGAATAAATGAAATAAAGTTAAATACATATTAAATGCTTTTGGGGCGGGTACTGGATAGGTTGGAAGTAGCATCTAAACAGGAAAATATAATAAATTGTGAAACAGGACACCAGAATCGTGGTACGGCATAAAACAGAGCCCTGGGCAACCAGCCACACACTCCATCAGGACAAGGGGCTGCAGGCTGATCGACCTGGGAGGGGGGGAGGCACAGATCATAAACTGTACCCCAGGAAGCCAAGCCTAAGGAGAAAGATCATTCCACCACCAGAGAAAACTGCCAAGTTCCAGAGATGCACCACTCCTTAAACCTGTGATCACAATACCATAAGGTTGAAAACTCGGTCTTCTCTGACTTCATCTGCTACTTGCGGAGTATAACCCACTCATCTGGAATAGTCTAGCAGGATCATAAGCAATTTTTTTCCCGCTTAATTATAAACACTAAGATTTGATTTCATTAATACATCCACCAACACAATTACATGACAAACATCCAAGCTGTTAAAATTACAAACCACTCACAAAAGATCACCAAAATTAGAGGTTTAAACATGAATAATTAAATAAACAAACCCCTGCAAAAACTGTTAGGTCAATCTGCTTGTGCAGTGTTGAACTGTACATTTCTTGGATACAAGACGTACTTTTACCCCAAAGGGAAAACGAAACCTGTGAAAGCAAGTTTGGGCAGGACACACGTGCGGCATGGGCTTGTTGCTTTCTTACCTCTGGTGCAAACATGGTGTCGTAGGTGGGATTGTAATTCACCTCCTTCAGCGATGGGTCCAGGTGAGTCCCCGTCTCCACATCTTCCTGAAATGCAAAGAGAAGTGATGTGAACAGAGCACTCTGCCTTTCTAAATGAGATACAACTGAACTTCACCCTCAGAGGCACCGACCAGCACTGGTACCAGCCGAGAAAGCTGGCTACAAGCCCATTCTGACCATGACATCCCAAGCCACAGGCACCACAGCTGCATTCATTTACCTTGCATAGTAAATGACGGCAGAGAAAGACCAAAGTGGCCCATCACCAGTAAAGGTGGTTAGGGCTTGTAATTCCTGCTCTGTGCAGGTTATTCCCCTCTGTCCTTTTTGAAATGTGAAAGTGGTCCTAACTTGCCTGGTGAGCTATCCACCCACTGGCAATAAATACCAGGCAGTACCTGGATAACTCTGGGAGTTGCTGGCACTGGAAATCTGGGTGTAATTCACCCAAGGCAGGCAGCATTAAAACAAAAAAAAAAAAAAAAAAAATCTAACCACCCCAGGCTGAACATTGACCCATCAGTCCAAGCAGCAGAAATTAAGCTTCATCACTTTTTTAATTTTTAATTGAAAATACTTTTGAGCTATAGGTCAAAATGGTAAATAAAAATTATGTTTATTACTATAAGAAAAACATAGTAACATAGTAGATGACGGCAGAAAAAGACCTGCACGGTCCATCCAGTCTGCCCAAGAAGATAAATTCATATGTGCTACTTTTTTATTTGTACTGTCCTCTTCGGTGCACAGACCGTATAAGTCTGCCCAGCACTATCCCTGCCTCCCAACCACCAACCCCGCCTCCCACCACCAGCTCTGGCACAGACTATATAAGTCTGCCCAGCACTATCCTCGCCTCCCAACTACCAGTCCCGCCTCCCACCACCAGCTCTGGCACAGACCGTATAAGTCTGCCCAGCACTATCCCTGCCACCCACCACCGGCTCTGGCACAGACCGTATAAGTCTGCCCAGCACTATCCCTGCCACCCACCACCGGCTCTGGCACAGACCGTATAAGTCTGCCCAGCACTATCCCCGCCTCCCAACCACCAACCCCGCCTCCCAACCACCAGCTCTGCCACCCATTCTAGGCTAATGTCCTGAGGATCCAAGCTGATGAATGCACAAAAAAACAAACTGCATGCCACAAAGGAACCAACGGGGTCAGTTTGCCTGTAGTCATCAAATACAGCCTTTTCTACAGGAAAGAAATGGATTTAGTGACCAAACAGAGCCTGATACTGAGGTGGTAAACTAGAAACGTAAATAGTCAGAAGCTGTAACCCAGCAGCCCACTATCAGCTCAGAAAAACAGGCGTTCCTTTAAATCAGGGATTTTGTAAACCACCACCTTACAAAGCTGTTCTGTGGCACAAGTATTACGTTCTGAAACTCTTTCTTCAATGCCACTCTCTTATACCACCTACACTGCAGTCCTGGCAGGAAATATATCAGCTACCACAGTCAGTAAGAAACCAGAGGTACACAGTGGATCACCAGAACTCCTTCCCATTTAAAGTGTTTTATTGAGAAACACAATAGCCAAGCTATTTTCTAGATGGACTTCTACAGAAAATCTGTTTTCATTTAATATAACATTTACCTATGCAATTAAACTCTGTTTCTCCTTTGTAACTTGTCCTCTTATAATCACACCCCCACAACGGTGCAAAGAAAAGCTACGAGAATGGTATGGGATTTGCGTTACAAGACGTATGAGGAGAGACTTGCGGACCTGAACATGTATACCCTGGAGGAAAGGAGAAACAGGGGTGATATGATACAGACGTTCAAATATTTGAAAGGTATTAATCCGCAAACGAACCTTTTCTGGAGATGGGAAGGCGGTAGAATTAGAAGGCATGATATGAGATTGAAGGGGGGCAGACTCAAGAAAAATGTCAGGAAGTATTTTTTCACAGAGAGAGTAGTGGATGCTTGGAATGCCCTCCCACGGGAGGTGGTGGAAATGAAACGGTAACAGAATTCAAACATGCGTGGGATAAGCATAAAGGAATCCTGTGCCGAAGGAATGGATCCTCAGGAGCTTAGTCAAGATCGGGAGGCGGGGCTGGTGGTTGGGAGGCGGGATAGTGCTGGGCAGACTTATACGGTCTGTGCCAGAGCCGGTAGTGGGAAGCGGGACTGGTGGTTGGGAGGCGGGGATAGTGCTGGGCAGACTTGTACGGTCTGTGCCAGAGCCGGTGGTTGGGAGGCAGGGCTGGTGGTTGGGAGGCGGGGATAGTGCTGGGCAGACTTATACGGTCTGTGCCAGAGCCGGTGGTTGGGAGGCGGGGCCGGTAGTTGGGAGGCGGGGATGGTGCTGGGCAGACTTATACGGTCTGTGCCAGAGCCGGTGGTTGGGAGGCGGGGCTGGTAGTTGGGAGGCGGGGATGGTGCTGGGCAGACTTATATGGTCTGTGCCCTGAAGAGCACAGGTACAAATCAAAGTAGGGTATACACAAAAAGTAGCAAATATGAGTTATCTTGTTGGGCAGACTGGATGGACCGTGCAGGTCTTTTTCTGCCGTCATCTACTATGTAACTAGCATAGGACGCCTAATCTTGAGAGACTGGTAGGTAACAGAAGCAGATCTCTCTAGTGCGTGATATAACCCTCCAAAACCAGATTCATTATGCATTTACATACATAGTAACATAGTAGATGATGGCAGAAAAAGCCCTGCATGGTCCATCCAGTCTGCCCAACAAGATAAACTCATATGTGCTACTTTTTGTGTATACCTTACCTTGATTTGTACCTGTCTTTTTCAGGGCATAGACCGTATAAGTCTGCCCAGCACTATCCCCGCCTCCCAACCACCAGCCCCGCCTCCCAACCACCGGCTCAGGCACAGACCGTATAAGTCTGCCCAGCACTATTTATACCACAGGGCACTTCAAGTTAGTCTATGTTCTCACATCTTTCCTGTGGCAATAAGATATTGTAGATGAGATCAGATTATATCACGCACTAGAGAGATCTGTTTCTGTTACCTACCAGTCTCTCAAGATTAGTCTTCTATGCTAATATGATTTTCATACATTTCTTTTTAGTTAGGGTTTCAAAAGAAGAACAGCTAAGCTTGGGAACCTGGGGTATTTGAGAGTCAGAGAGAGATGCAATAAGTTATACATTTAATACTTCGTGCCAAAACTGCTGAACTTGTGAACATGCTCACAGTATATTTCAATATCTTAACTCTAGCACCAGATCCTGGTAGTGGGGGGGGGGGGGGGGGGGGGGGGAAGGGGGTGCAATGTCTCTAAATGGATTTGCTTTGCGTATTCCACGACAATTGTCATGAACCTCAAGCTAGGGTATGTGAAGTATGATTTTACCCTCTCAGATTTACTGCTAATACCCGCTGTATTTGGATTGTGCCAAAGAGAGCTTCCTCTGCAGTTCATAAGATGTTTTGCATATAGGCAACCTATCCAGATGTGCTTGGAAAGTTTGTGGCAACCAAAATGATGGCAAATTTCTGTGTGTTGACACATTTTCTTGGCCTCAAGGACCTGCTCCACCTTCTTCATTCTTCCAAATTCCTTCCTTTCACTACCTTCAACTTCTCCTGATGTAATATCCTCCCTTCCATTGTCTTGTGCTGGTTCTGCTACTTGGTCATCTTTCCACACTCAAATCCTATTTTCACTGAATAAAAAACTCTTTCTTCAATGAGATTAACCTTTTGTGCTCAAGACCCTATCTCACCATCATGGTAAAAAAATGCCTACTTTAGGTCTTTCTCCCTATCATTAATCTCAATCTATCCTCTGGCAAGTTTCCTGCCCAGTTTTGAAAAAGCCAAATCCTGCCCCTACTGGGATAAACATAAAGGAATCCTGTGCAGAAGGAAGGGATCCTCCGGAGCTTAGCCTAGAATGGGTGGCAGAGCTGGTGGTTGGGAGGCGGGGCTAGTGCTGGGCAGACTTATACGGTCTGTACCGGGGCTGGTGGTTGGGAGGCGGGACTAGTGCTGGGCAGACTTATATGGTCTGTACCGGGGTTGGTGGTTGGGAGGCAGGGCTAGTGCTGGGCAGACTTATACGGTCTGTGCCGGGGCTGGTGGTTGGGAGGCGGGGCTAGTGCTGGGCAGACTTATACGGTCTATGCTGGGGCTGGTGGTCGGGAGGCGGGGATAGAGCTGGGCAGACTTATAGGGTCTGTGCCAGAGCCAGTGGTGGGAGGCAGGGCTGGTGGTTGGGTGGCGGGGATAGTGCTGGGCAGACTTATAGGGTCTGTGCCAGAGCTGGTGGTTGGGAAGGGTTGGTGGTTGGGAGGCGGGGATAGGGCTGGCCAGACTTATACGGTCTGTGCCCTGAAGAGGACAGTACAAATAAAAAAGTAGCACATATGAATTTATCTTCTTGGGCAGACTGGATGGACCGTGCAGGTCTTTTTCTGCCGTCATCTACTATGTTACTATTTACTATTACCACCCAGTTTCAAATGTATCTTTCATGTCCAAAGTCCTGGAAAAGGTTGTGTTTCATCAGCTCACTTCCTACACAGATAAGATCTTTACTTTACACCCTAGGTAATCAGGCTTCAGAAACCAACATGTCAACATTACTTAGTGAAATCCATAGCTACCTTGGATCGGCATAAAATTGTTTTGGCTATCTCACTTAATCTCAGTGCAGCTTTTGACCTTGTCAATCACTCCTTGTTACTCTCCCACCTCTCTTCTCTTGGTATCTCAAGTGTAGTTCTTACTACTACTACTACTTATTTCTATAACGCTACTAAACGTACGCAACGCTGTACGCTGGACATCAAATCAGTAATGCTAAAAGGAGAAACTAAACGTTAAATAAGATAAGGCCTAGGATGGATCCCTAAGGAAAGGGAGCAGAAACAGTACCCTATCAGTGTATCCTGAATGCTTTATCTGTAAACCAGTCAAAAACTGCTCCAGATATGTGATGATCTGCAAGATGGTGAAGGAGAATAGAGTGGCAGACAAATCAAGTGAAAGGAGGGGAACATCATGACCTCTATCAAAATTCAAGTGGATGAAATCAGAAAGTGCAAGTAGTTTTAGTACTGTAATGTGCACGGAAACCCATTTGCCATTAATGGTATTTAGGTAAGAGCTAAATCGGCTATCAACAATTTTTCAGTGACTTTAGAGATGAAAGGGAGAGTGGAGATCACACAATAATTGAACCCAATTTCTTATCCAGTTCAAGGGCAAAGTCACAATCAAAGTTGCTATAGTTGTGATAGTAGATGGAGATTTCTATAGAAAAATCATGTCTAAAGCTTCACTTCCACCTCTAAGCTCTCAGCAGAATGAACATAAAAAGACCTGTTCATAAAGGGAGTCAACCTTAAGGACTTCCAAAAAATACTTCTTAATCCTGTTTATAGCTTATACCACAGATGACTAAGGAAAGATGATAAATCTTAAATTTGATACCTGGTCAAAATAGCCCCAACAAAAAGGCTAAAAAAAGACAGACAAAAAAAGCCCCCGACAAAAGGGACTGTCTACAATTTGGCCCCTGACCAATGAGACCTCAACAAAAGGGCCCGACCCTTAGTATTTTACCTGTTCTGTTCCTAAAACCGTGTGCCTGAGTCCTCTGCTAGTTCCTGGTTTATTCTCTCTGTCTGCAGCCTGCCCCAAGACCCTGCTAGTTCCTGGTTTATTCTCTCTGTTTGCAGCCTGCCCAAAGACTCTGCTAGTTCCTGGTTTATTCTCTCTGTTTGCAGCCTGCCCTAAGACTCTGCTAATATCCTGGTTTATTCTCCTGTCTGCTGCCCAGCTATGTGTTGCCCTGAACCTGTTGCTGCCTAGCTAGTGTGTTTATCTTGAGTGTATATCCTGAATCCTGCTTCTGCCTAGCTAGTGTGTATTTCCTGAATCCTGTTTCTGCCTAGCTAGGGTGTATATCCTGAACCCCGCCTCTGCCAAGCTTGCATGTCTATCCCGAACCCCGTATATCCTGAACCCCGTTTCTACCAAGCTTGTCTGTATATCCAAGCCCGTTTCCGGCTAGCCTTCGTGTATGCCCTGTCTGCTTAGTCTGACTTGTGTTTCTTGCTAGTGGCTGCATAGCAGCTTTCAGTCCTAGTCTAATTCTGTGCCAAGCCTCCCTCGTGTATCCTAGACCCAGGGTGGGTCCTCTGGGTCTTCAGTTCCTGCCCTAACCTGCAAGTCCTGCCGGCCACCCGCACTTGGGAGCTCAACTCCTGAGGAACGGTGGTCAAGCGCAGGTGAAGCTGTTCCTGTTCTGCCTGTTCTAGTTGCCTGCCTCAGTTCTACTCCAGTCCAGAGTTCCAGTCCTGCTCTTCCTTGTATCCAGTTCCAGGGTGGTCTTGTCTGCTTCTGCCGCTCCTCGGCAGTGGCCCAAGGGCTCACGAATTCTGGTTCTGCCTCGAGAACCCGACAGGCTCGAGTTAAGAGGAAGACATGCTGGACTATGTTGGGAGGTGGGTGAGAAGGATGGGTAAAAGATGCATTTCCAGACCATTGGAAGGGAAGGAAGACAGATGCCAGAATGCCGGAAAGGGGGTATAGGACAAAGATGAGAGAACATGGGGGTGGGGAGAGAAAGATGCTGCACTGGAGAGGGAGTTGAAGGAAGACAGCGCTCAGATTACGGAATGGGGGATAGAGGGTGAGAAGAGATGCTGGACCCCCAAAGGGAAGGAGACAGAGTTTTTACTATAATTCTTATATTTGTGAAGGGCTATGGGCTCTCTTGTTACAGGGGCCATTTTGTTACAAGGCTAATTTGTCAGGGTGCCCTTAAATTCAAATGACAAAGTTCTCAACCAGTTTTAAATTCTGATGTACCACAGTCTTATCTTGAATCAATTACAACTGATATACTTGAATTTCCTCCAACTTCTTTTATACTTTGTCAATCTTCTCATGTTGAAGACCCAAAAGCTCCTCATGCTGCTTAACCTGGGCCTGCAAACTAAACCTTCCACCATTTTATCCAGTTCTTGGAATACAGTGTTCAAGTTCCCCAATCATTTCCCAAACTACTCCCAAGGTAACTTCATGCGTCAGTGGATTAACAGTTGAACCCCAGGCTGACTACAAGATAATCTGCCACCATTTGGTATGTACTTTCTTACATTACAGGTCAATTCCCTATCGCTTATTCTCCAAAACCCCTCGAATTAGTGGCCCTTAAGAGAACAGCATACTCAGTGTTGAAGAAACCCTGGCTGCACCAGCGCCTCACACATCCAAGCTCCTCGCAGTCCTTCCGACCTAACCCAATATCAGGTCTCAAAGGATTCTTATGTTGTTCGTGGCTCAGTGTGGTGTTGAATAATGCTGGCGTAGCCTCTCTCCCTTCGAGCCCCAACCCCCAAAAATAATCAGCAGTAACTGCAAACCACTTAATTGATGACTAGGTCAGGACTGCCAACAGACACTTGCAAACCCTGCCTTTCCATTTGCCCATCCTAGCCAACTGATCCACAGAGTTCAAGACTGACTCTACATTGCTCAACCTAGGGGGGATTCCAGGTTTTAACTTTTAGAACATTCTATTTATAAAACATTTTACATATACACACACGCATGTACATACACCGATTCTATTGCCCTCATCATCCCCAGCAATCATACCCTCCTCCTCTTTGTTCTGTAATGTACTTTTCCTCCATCCATGCCTGAACCCAGCATATACTCCTTGCTCCCTGATGCCTGCAAACTCACCCTTTCTACCCCCATCATAAGGCTGAGCAAGAAGTGCTACAGAGGTGGAGCAGTAAAAAAACAAAAAAAAACAAACAAACAGAAACAAGCCAGATCCATAGCTGTTGCATCTGCTTTGGCTGAAGATGGTGTAGTCATTCTGTCCCCAGCACCTTGACATAATAGCCCCAACAAAACAGCCTTGTAACAAAATAGCCCTTACCAAAATGGCCTCCCCCACAAAATAACTTGACAAAATAGCTCCCTAGAAAAAAATCACATCACATCTCATCACATCACATGATAAACTACAAGTGAAATCTTCACTGATAAAGGCTCCTACCAGCATTGCATTGTATAAAGCATATATAAATAAAATCTATAGCTACCAACTGGTATTCATGATCTGTTCTGCTGTTTAAGGAAAACCATTCTTCCATCGACATGCTAATTAAAAAAAACAAACAAACCCATTGTCATCATTTTCAAAGTCTTACCAGCCTTACCCTGTTTGGAAAGGTAAGATTATTAGGAAATAAAATGCAGTGCCATATTCTGGGCAGCTGATCGGGCCCTTTTGTCAGGGGGCTATTTGTCAAGGGCTATATTGTGGGCAGGCCGTTTGACAGTGGCTGTTATGTCGGAGGCTATTTTGACCAGGTACCTGTGTCCCCGCCACAGTCACAACCACTTTCCAAGACCCATGTGTCCAAAGACGCCTCCTTCCTTCACAGCCCTTTTGCTGTCTCATAGGAGGTCCCATGTTGATGTCATCTGTGACTGCAGTAGCTACATGACGATGGCAGATTAAAGCAGGGAGGTATAATTTTGAGAATGTTCCAGTTAAACCTCAAAATCAGAAGCTCTAAAGCAAATTCTGTTAAGATGGATATTTGGACTTAACTACTTTCTTAGCTTAAAAACAGAGACGTTCATCCTGTACAGTGGTGGAAATAAGTATTTGATCCCTTGCTGATTTTGTAAGTTTGCCCACTGACAAAGACATGAGCAGCCCATAATTGAAGGGTAGGTTATTGGTAACAGTGAGAGATAGCACATCACAAATTAAATCCGGAAAATCACATTGTGGAAAGTATATGAATTTATTTGCATTCTGCAGAGGGAAATAAGTATTTGATCCCCCACCAACCAGTAAGAGATCTGGCCCCTACAGACCAGGTAGATGCTCCAAATCAACTCGTTACCTGCATGACAGACAGCTGTCGGCAATGGTCACCTGTATGAAAGACACCTGTCCACAGACTCAGTGAATCAGTCAGACTCTAACCTCTACAAAATGGCCAAGAGCAAGGAGCTGTCTAAGGATGTCAGGGACAAGATCATACACCTGCACAAGGCTGGAATGGGCTACAAACCATCAGTAAGACGCTGGGCGAGAAGGAGACAACTGTTGGTGCCATAGTAAGAAAATGGAAGAAGTACAAAATGACTGTCAATCGACAAAGATCTGGGGCTCCACGCAAAATCTCACCTCGTGGGGTATCCTTGATCATGAGGAAGGTTAGAAATCAGCCTACAACTACAAGGGGGGAACTTGTCAATGATCTCAAGGCAGCTGGGACCACTGTCACCACGAAAACCATTGGTAACACATTACGACATAACGGATTGCAATCCTGCAGTGCCCGCAAGGTCCCCCTGCTCCGGAAGGCACATGTGACGGCCCGTCTGAAGTTTGCCAGTGAACACCTGGATGATGCCGAGAGTGATTGGGAGAAGGTGCTGTGGTCAGATGAGACAAAAATTGAGCTCTTTGGCATGAACTCAACTCGCCGTGTTTGGAGGAAGAGAAATGCTGCCTATGACCCAAAGAACACCGTCCCCACTGTCAAGCATGGAGGTGGAAATGTTATGTTTTGGGGGTGTTTCTCTGCTAAGGGCACAGGACTACTTCACCGCATCAATGGGAGAATGGATGGGGCCATGTACCGTACAATTCTGAGTGACAACCTCCTTCCCTCCGCCAGGGCCTTAAAAATGGGTCGTGGCTGGGTCTTCCAGCACGACAATGACCCAAAACATACAGCCAAGGCAACAAAGGAGTGGCTCAGGAAGAAGCACATTAGGGTCATGGAGTGGCCTAGCCAGTCACCAGACCTTAATCCCATTGAAAACTTATGGAGGGAGCTGAAGCTGCGAGTTGCCAAGCGACAGCCCAGAACTCTTAATGATTTAGAGATGATCTGCAAAGAGGAGTGGACCAAAATTCCTCCTGACATGTGTGCAAACCTCATCATCAACTACAGAAGACGTCTGACCGCTGTGCTTGCCAACAAGGGTTTTGCCACCAAGTATTAGGTCTTGTTTGCCAGAGGGATTAAATACTTATTTCCCTCTGCAGAATGCAAATAAATTCATATACTTTCCACAATGTGATTTTCCGGATTTAATTTGTGATGTGCTATCTCTCACTGTTACCAATAACCTACCCTTCAATTATGGGCTGCTCATGTCTTTGTCAGTGGGCAAACTTACAAAATCAGCAAGGGATCAAATACTTATTTCCACCACTGTAAATCTATTCTCCCTCTTTTTTAAAAATCCCCTACCTTAAGAGCAGGAGCATCTTATGCAATACCTCAGAATACCACTTTCCCAGCATGCCCAAGTGTTGGTCATACACATTCCTTAACAGTATTTTCTTTAAAATAATTCCAGATCTCCTACTCCATTTTAGCCTTAATGTCTTTATCTTTTCAAAAACATTTAGGTAGGTCATGGGGAATTTTTAAATCATTAGCAATTTGGCTTACTGAGGACTAGTCTGTTGCATTGTTGCAGAAATTAGAATTCTAGACAGAGTACATAGAAGCAGACACAGTTAGTGAATATGAATAGAAACTTTTATTGTAAAAACAAAATAAAACTCCTTGCATTGTAGGTTAACTCAACAAACTGAGAAGGTACTATATTCATAGTGTCCATCTGGTAATTTTGTTATATCCCACCTTCTAGAGTGAGGGTGGTACTATGAGGTCCCTCAGGTTACAACCTGTCTTGTGAGTGACAATCAGCCTTTAAGTACATAAGCACCACCATACTGGGGAAGACCAAGGGTCCACCAAGCCCAGCATCCTGTCTCCGACAGCAGCTTCAAAAACCCAGCAACCCCCCCCCCCCCCCCCCCCCCCAAAAAAAAAAATTAATAATGTTCAATGGACTTTTCCCTCAGGAATCTGTCCAAACCCCCTTTAAATTCTGTAAGGCCAGCTGCTGTCACTACATTCTCCGGCAACGAGTTCCAGAGTCCAACTACACGCTGAGTAAAGAAAAACTTTCTCCTGTTTGTTTTAAATCTACCATATTCTAGCTTCATCTTGTGTCCCCTGGTTCTATTGTTGTTTGAAAGTGTAAACAAATGCTTCACATCTGTCTGCTCTAATCCGCTCATTATCTTGTAGACTTCTATCATATCACCCCTCAGCTGCCTTTTCTCCAAGCGGAAGAACCCTAACCTTCTCAGCCTTTCCTCATAGGGAAGTCGTTCCATTCCCTTTATCATTTTTGTCACCCTTCTCTGCACCTTTTCTAATTCCTTTATATCTTTTTGAGATGCGGCGACCAGAATTGGACACAATATTCGAGGTGCGGTCGAACTATGGAGCGATACAACAGCATTATAACATCCTTGTGTTTGTTTTCCATCCCTTTCCTAATAATACTCAACATTCTGTGCGCTTTCTTAGCCGCCGCAGCACACTGAGCAGAAGTTTAACATCTTATCAACGATTACTCCCAGATCCCTTTCTAGGTCCGTAACTCTTAAGGCGGAACCTTGCATGACATAGCTGTAATTCGGGTTCCTCTTACCCACATGCATCACTTTGCACTTGTCAACATTAAACTTCATCTGCCACTTGCACGCCCAATCCCCCAATCTCGCAAGGTCCTCCTGTAATCTTTCACACTCCTCCTGCGACTTGACGACCCTGAATAATTTTGTGTCATCTGCGAATTTAATTACCTCACTAGTTACTCCCATCTCTAGGTCATTTATAAATATGTTGCTGAAATGGTGCAAATGTTGGATCACATGCCAGTGGGATCTCAAGGTCTTGATAATGTATTTGGATAAGTGGGTAAAGGGCAATGTACAATGTTTCTCTCTCTGTCTTATGGTGCCTGGTTGAATAGTATCTTGTCTATCCATAGCTTTTTTTTGTAACATCCGTTGACGCAATGTGTTATAAGTACATAAGTATTGCCATACTGGGAAAGACCAAAGGTCCATCAAGTCCAGCATCTTGTTTCCAACAGTGGCCAATCCAGGTCAGAAATACCTGGCAAGATCCCAAAAAAGCACAAAACATTCTATACTGCTTATCCCAGAAATAGTGGATTTTACCCAAGTCCATTCAATAATGGTCTATGGACTATTTCTTTAGGAAGCCGCAGTGGCATAGGAAGGAGGGAGGGCGGGAGGGTGGTCCGCCCCGGGTGCACGCCGCTGGGGGGGTGTCGGCTCCGCGCTGGTGCACTGCCCTCTCTGCCTCGGAACAGGTTACTTCCAGTAGTCAAGGCGAGAGGTAATGAGAGAGTGGATGAGAGTTCGGGTGGTGTGCTCAGAGAGGAAAGGGCGAATTTTGCTAATGTTATAGAGGAAGAAGCGACAGGTCTTGGCTATCTGCTGGATATGCGCAGAGAAGGAGAGGGAGGAGTCGAAGATGACACCGAGGTTGCGGGCAGATGAGATGGGGACGATGAGGGTGTTATCAACCGAGATAGAGAGTGGAGGTAGAGGAGAAGTGGGTTTGGGTGGGAAGACAAGAAGTTCGGTCTTGGCCATGTTCAGTTTCAGGTGGCGGTTGGACATCCAGGCAGCAATGTGGGTAAGCAGGCCGATACTTTGGCCTGGGTTTCCGCAGTGATGTCTGGTGTGGAGAGAGAAAGCTGGGTGTCGTCAGCTCTAATAGCTTCCTTTACCTCACTTTTTAACCATGCCAGCTGTCGTTTGGTCTTCCGTCCTTCTTTTTTAATACGTGGAATATATTTGACCTGGGCTTCCAGGATGGTGTTTTTGAACAGCATCCATGCCTGATGTAAATTTTTGACCCTCGCTTGGAAGCAGTCACACAATTCAACTGATCTTTTCTCAAAGGTGGATGGGTCTGAGCAAAGTCTCTTAATCCTTGAAAATTGGCTGTATGACAGGTTATCTGCTATGGCAAGTTCTATAGTTAGCATCTGTCAGCTTCCTTACACATTTGTCAAAATTACCATAGTTCAAAGATTACAATTAGGGAAATGGGGAGGTACATAAATATCATCCAAGACACTACACAAGAGGGAAGAACAGGAGGAGCAGGTAAAGTAGCATGAGGGGAAAAAATGGGGGGGGGGGGGGGGGGGGGAATGGACAGAACAGAAAAGAGACATGGTACCGGACTCATTCCCTAGAACCTGGCATCACAATGGGTAGATCTAGACTAGATGCATTTGGTAATCTTATTTAACCTTCTGGGAAGGCCTGGGAGAAATGTTGTTTTTTTTTAATTATTAAACATTTTTAATGATTGTACAAATACAATCATAAGGCATGATCAGCAGTAGGTACAATATTAAAAAATAGTTCATACTGCAAATCCTAATCCACGTTAATGGAGACTCAGGATAAATCAAAGAAACTAAATAAATTAGATTTAAGTAAGCTTTAAACCTATCCAAAATAGGATTGGATCTGATGTAGAGAAGGTGATTCCAGAGGGCTGGGGCTGACACACTGAAAGAAGAATGTCTAATAACATCAAGACAGACCTGCTGGTAAGTAGATGTGTTTTGTTGACCAAAGCGTTCTCTGATGAGGATATGGAATGAGAAGATTATGCAGAAAAGATGGCGGACTAGAACCTAACATTTGGTGAGTAATGATCAGTATCTTGAAGGGGATCCTGTAGGCAAAAGGAAGCCAATGCTCTGTGTGGTAGAAAGGGGAAACGTGATCAAATTTCGTAACTCCAAATAACAACCTTAATGACAGTACTCTATATCAGCTCTAGTCTTGAGAGCTCTGCAATCCTTAGATAGAAACATAGAAAAATGTAAGCAAATAAAGACCATATGGCTGATCCATGCCATCTATAATGCCTTGGTATAATGAGTTGCATTAGCTCAGTTCTGTAATTACAAAGGCTAAGAAGAGAAGAGATATCAAGCAGAGATCAAATGGAATGTATTTGATTTAGCAGAAAAAATGACTACAGACTACACAGGAGATCTGGGCACAAAAAGTGAGTGCCTTACTAAGAACAACTGTACATCTATTTAAAAGGAAAGCGCATCTCCGCTGGAGTAATCTGCAGCTATCATATCGTTTCATATCATGCATAACTTTATCAATAAAACATTATGTCTAAGATTGCCTCATATTATGTACATTTGATTACTCTAGAGTAGCGTCTAACTAAAAATCTCCCCTAAATATTATTTTGACACTGCACATTGTGTCCAGTTTTGAAGGCTGAATCTTGCTAAGGACATTAAAAAAAAAACAACAGTAAAGAGGAGAATGACAAAAATGGTATAGGATTTGTATCAGAAGCCATATGAAGAGAAACTTGAAGGCCTGAATATTTCACACTTGTAGGTATTAGCAATATTCTCCTTAAATGACTGTTCCAATCACTGCTGCTATCTGTATTCTCTGCACGTCACTAAATTTTATCACATTACCACTGCTTCTTACTCAGTCATCAGTTGAGAGAAGCTTCTGTTTAGTGTTTAATTTCCTCCCTCCCACCCGAAGGCTGATCTCTGATGTATAGGCAACGTCTGGAAAGCAGTATATACTAATGCCCAAACTATGGGAAATAAGGTTTTAGATCCTGAGGCTGTGATGGATTTAGCGTTGATCGCAGAGACTGGGATATAGTTATACCGGGCTATAATCTGTTCAGGAAAACAGGGTAGGGAGAGTGGCATTATATGTTAAAGAAAACCTGGATTCTTTACAGGGGGAACTATTCCAGCAGTTGGTACTGGAACCCATGTGGGATGCAGCTATACTGGACTTAGAGCTTTCTAATGGGGAGTGTGTGTCTGAGTGTGGTTTAACATTAAGTTAGGTGTGGGAGAGAGTTCATTCAAAAGTGAAGGTTCTAGACCCAGGAATGCAAAAGAAATCATCCTGCACATTCCTCAATCTTCACTTCCCTAACTGTAAAGGTCTAAAATACAAACTAACGCATTCGTCAACCTTTTCCTACTTGAGCACACAATTCTGGAACACGCTGCCGCTCAACCTAAAAACAATCTATGAATTAACTAACTTCCGCAAACAACTGAAGACCCATCTTTTCAACAAGGCATACCACAAAGATCAACAAAATGTGAACTCCTACACATATATCCAGAATTGTCTTATAATATTTGCTTGCTACACCACTATCATGTTTCATCATTATCATGTTAGCCAATGAAGTGGAGGAGTAGCCTAGTGGTTAGGGTGGTGGACTTTGGGAACTGAGGAACTGAGTTGGATTCCCACTTCAGGCACAGGCAGCTCCTTGTGACTCTGGGGCAAGTCACTTAACCCTCCATTGCCCCATGTAAGCCGCATTGAGCCTGCCATGAGTGGGAAAGCGCAGGGTACAAATGTAACAAAAATAAAATAGATACTATTGGAGATTCTACATGGAATGTTGCTACTATTGGAGATTCTACATGGAATGTTGCTACTCGGAGATTCTACATGGAATGTTGCTACTCGGAGATTCTACATGGAATGTTGCTACTATTGGAGATTCTACATGGAATGTTGCTATTCCACTAGCAACATTCCATGTAGAAGGCTGTGCAGGCTTCTGTTTCTGCGAGTCTGACGTCAGACTCACAGAAGCAGAAGCCTGCGCGGCCACATTGGTGATCTGCAAGGGCCGACTTCTACATGGAATGTTTCTAGTGGAATAGCAACATTCCATGTAGAATCTCAAATAGTAGCAACAGTGGAGGAGTGGCCTAGTGGTTAGGGTGGTGGACTTTGGGAACTGAGGAACTGAGTTTGATTCCCACTTCAGGCACAGGCAGCTCCTTGTGACTCTGAGCAAGTCACTTAACCCTCCATTGCCCCATGTAAGCCGCATTGAGCCTGCCATGAGTGGGAAAGCGCAGGGTACAAATGTAACAAAAATAAAATAGATACTAATGGAGATTCTACATGGAATGTTGCTACTATTGGAGATTCTACATGGAATGTTGCTACTACTGAGATTCTATTGCTACTATTGGAGATTCTACATGGAATGTTGCTACTATTGGAGATTCTACATGGAATGTTGCTACGCAGGCTTCTGTTTCTGTATGTGCAGGACGTCAGACTCACAGAAGCAGAAGCCTGAGCGGCCACATTGGTGATTTGCAAGGGCAGACTTCTACATGGAATGTTGCTAGTGGAATAGCAACATTCCATGTAGAATCTCAAATAGTAGCAACAGTGGAGGAGTGACCTAGTGGTTAGGGTGGTGGACTTTGGTCCTGGGGAAGTGAGGAACTGAGTTTGATTCCCACTTCAGGCACAGGCAGCTCCTTGTGACTCTGGGCAAGTCACTTAACCCTCCATTGCCCCATGTAAGCCGCATTGAGCCTGCCATGAGTGGGAAAGCGCGGGGTACAAATGTAACAAAAATAAAATAGATACTATTGGAGATTCTACATGGAATGTTGCTACTATTGGAGATTCTACATGGAATGTTGCTATTCCACTAGCAACATTCCATGTAGAAGGCTGTGCAGGCTTCTGTTTCTGCGAGTCTGACGTCAGACTCACAGAAGCAGAAGCCTGCGCGGCCACATTGGTGATCTGCAAGGGCCGACTTCTACATGGAATGTTTCTAGTGGAATAGCAACATTCCATGTAGAATCTCAAATAGTAGCAACAGTGGAGGAGTGGCCTAGTGGTTAGGGTGGTGAACTTTGGTGGACTTTGGGAACTGAGTTGGATTCCCACTTCAGGCACAGGCAGCTCCTTGTGACTCTGGGCAAGTCACTTAACCCTCCATTGCCCCATGTAAGCCGCATTGAGCCTGCCATGAGTGGGAAAGCGCAGGGTACAAATGTAACAAAAATAAAATAGATACTATTGGAGATTCTACATGGAATGTTGCTACTATTGGAGATTCTACATGGAATGTTGCTACAATTGGAGATTCTACATGGACTGTTGCTACTATTGGAGATTCTACATGGAATGTTGCTACTCGGAGATTCTACATGGAATGTTACTACTATTGGAGATTCTACATGGAATGTTGCTACAATTGGAGATTCTACATGGAATGTTGCTACTATTGGAGATTTTACATGGAATGTTGCTACAATTGGAGATTCTACATGGAATGTTGCTACTATTGGAGATTTTACATGGAATGTTGCTATTCCACTAGCAACATTCCATGTAGAAGGCTGTGCAGGCTTCTGTTTCTGTGAGTCTGACGTCAGACTCACAGAAGCAGAAGCCTGCGCGGCCACATTGGTGATCTGCAAGGGCCGACTTCTACATGGAATGTTTCTAGTGGAATAGCAACATTCCATGTAGAATCTGAAATAGTAGCAACAGTGGAGGAGTGGCCTAGTGGTTAGGGTGGTGGACTTCGGTCCTGGGGAACTGAGTTTGATTCCCACTTCAGGCACAGGCAGCTCCTTGTGACTCTGGGCAAGTCACTTAACCCTCCATTGCCCCATGTAAGCCGCATTGAGCCTGCCATGAGTGGGAAAGCGCGGGGTACAAATGTAACAAAAATAAAATAGATACTATTGGAGATTCTACATGGAATGTTGCTACTATTGGAGATTCTACATGGAATGTTGCTATTCCACTAGCAACATTCCATGTAGAAGGCTGTGCAGGCTTCTGTTTCTGCGAGTCTGACGTCAGACTCACAGAAGCAGAAGCCTGCGCGGCCACATTGGTGATCTGCAAGGGCCGACTTCTACATGGAATGTTTCTAGTGGAATAGCAACATTCCATGTAGAATCTCAAATAGTAGCAACAGTGGAGGAGTGGCCTAGTGGTTAGGGTGGTGAACTTTGGTGGACTTTGGGAACTGAGTTGGATTCCCACTTCAGGCACAGGCAGCTCCTTGTGACTCTGGGCAAGTCACTTAACCCTCCATTGCCCCATGTAAGCCGCATTGAGCCTGCCATGAGTGGGAAAGCGCAGGGTACAAATGTAACAAAAATAAAATAGATACTATTGGAGATTCTACATGGAATGTTGCTACTATTGGAGATTCTACATGGAATGTTGCTACAATTGGAGATTCTACATGGACTGTTGCTACTATTGGAGATTCTACATGGAATGTTGCTACTCGGAGATTCTACATGGAATGTTACTACTATTGGAGATTCTACATGGAATGTTGCTACAATTGGAGATTCTACATGGAATGTTGCTACTATTGGAGATTTTACATGGAATGTTGCTACAATTGGAGATTCTACATGGAATGTTGCTATTCCACTAGCAACATTCCATGTAGAAGGCTGTGCAGGCTTCTGTTTCTGTGAGTCTGACGTCAGACTCACAGAAGCAGAAGCCTGCGCGGCCACATTGGTGATCTGCAAGGGCCGACTTCTACATGGAATGTTTCTAGTGGAATAGCAACATTCCATGTAGAATCTCAAATAGTAGCAACAGTGGAGGAGTGGCCTAGTGGTTAGGGTGGTGGACTTCGGTCCTGGGGAACTGAGTTTGATTCCCACTTCAGGCACAGGCAGCTCCTTGTGACTCTGGGCAAGTCATTTAACCCTCGATTGCCCCATGTAAGTCGCATTGAGCCTGCCGTGAGTGGGAAAGCGCGGGGTACAAATGTAACAAAAAAAAATATCCTTATGTAATACTAAATGTATATCCTCTTATATATTTCCACCATTCATGATGTATTGTAAGCCACATTGAGTCTGCAAAGAGGTGGGAAAATGTGGGATACAAATGCAATAAATAATTACATAAAATAAACTTTGTTCAGATGGGAGGGGATTACCTCAAGGAATTATTCTCTAGATGGAAACATGTGGAAGAAGTAGGAAAGCAGTGGGTAAAGGAGCTATTGTAAGAGCAACAAACCTTTTTGTAAGGAAAATCAATAAAAGAGGAAAAGGTACTGCTTTGGCGTCCATTTTCTGTGCCTTATAAGCTTTTTTTAAAAACTTGGAATACATATTTAAATGCAGGACACAGGTGCCAATAAGTGCCTTCACTTTTGGATTTGCTGACTCGCACATATATTCAGCTCTCACTACCAGCGCTCAGCTTAGGGGCTTGCATGGGCTCCCTTCTGCTTCCAATTATATAAAAAACGGCAGATTTTAAAGAAAGAAGAGAGGATTTATCATGATTCTAACACCTGCTCCAAGCTGGCGTTTTTTTCAGCGGTTAGGCAGCTTTGCTTTGTGTGCCGTTCTCCGAGCACTGGGAGAGAACAGGAAATGACCTCATTAACGTCCATTTGACTGCATTAGCATGCTAATTCTTTGGCGCGCTCCGTTATCTCCTGCGCTAGAGCCTCTAGCACCTGCATTTGGTTCTGAGCATCACAAAGCCCATTGTATCCCATTTATTCCTGGGATGTTTTATTCTCTGTGGGAGTGGAGAGGAGAGAAATGGTCTGAATCTTTCATGGTGGGGGAGGTTCTTAATTGCAGTTAACGCCTCTGAAATGAGGGCTCCTTTTTCATGTAAACACTGCATGGGCAAACCTCAAACAGCCCTCCTGAGTCAGTGAACTGCAGGGTCAGCTTTGGTTTAATTCTGCTAATTCACAGGAAACATAACACATTGAAGTTTTCTGCTAAGGGCTCCACCACCTACAGTTAACTCCAAGCAGGCTCTGCAGGTCGCTCACATTATCCTCCAACTGTAATTGGATTAAGAAAAAGCTTTAAACACTTCACTTACCACATTAATCATTTATGGCCGACATAACACGCACTGTGGATTATCGTGCATCAATCTGTGTTATGAATCCCAGGTCTCATTTTATGCATGTGATAAGCGCATATTATTTAATGATCTTTCTAACTTTTAGTCCATATTTTTGAAAAGATCTTAGTAGCCACGTGTATCGATACGAGACTAAAGCAAAAGCTGCCACTGATGATCTTTATTAGGAAACCGATCCGGGAAATCTGGATCACAGAACAAAAAATGTGAACTTGGATGAAGAGGGCTGCTAGGCAGGGAAGGAATACAGACTTGATCAGAATAAACAATGACATGTACAGCTGGTGCTGTCAGTAGTAAAACGGATTAAGATAAAAAGGATAAGATCAAAGGTGGAAGCAAGAAACGGGGAAAGTGGCTGTCTTCAGCAGGCTAGCAAGGTAGGCAGGTCGAATGCATGGCACTTAAGGTTTAAAAACAGAGGAGGAGAGGAAACCATGATATGAAAGTGCACAAAGGCAGACTCATCTGAAATAGGTTTTCTCCGAAAGGATGCTGAATGCTTGGAGTGTCCTCCGAGGAAACAATAATGATGAGCAAATCCTAAAAAGGAGGGGGATAAACACAGCAGCTGGTTAATGACAGAAACCAAGCATCAAGTGCTTGAGTGAAATGTCTAAAAGGTGGCATGGGGGGGGGGGGGGTAACCTGTATGGAACAGTTAAAGAACTAAATAACCACCTTTTCCTGCATTATGTGTGGAATAGACTCCCTGAGCCATTACATCAAGGCTCCATCCCTGGCCGCCTTCAAATCTACTACTACTACTACTTGACATTTCTAAAGCGCTACTAGGGTTACGCAGCGCTGTACAATATAACATAGAAGGACAGTCCCTGCTCGAAGAGCTTACAATCTAATGGACAAATGTACAGACAATCAAGTAGTGGCTAAATCCAGGCTAAAGCAGGGACTGTCTCTTCATGTTCAAGTGCACAGCACTGCATACGTCTAGTAGCGCTATAGAAATGATTGGTAGTAGTAGACTTTGGGATTCCGGAATCTTGCTACTCTTTGGGATTCTGCACAGAATCTTGAATCTCTTTGTCCTTATCTCTTATTTGTCCTGTTTGTCTGTCCTAATTAGATCTTAAGTTCTGTCAAGCAGGGACTGTCTCTTCATGTTCAAGTGTACAGCACTGCGTACGTCTAGTAGCGCTATAGAAATGATAAGTAGTAGTAGTAGTAAAGGCCTTACCTGTTTGATGCTGCTTTTAATTCCTAACTTGTCACCTGCTCGTAACCTTTATCTTGTCTTCCTCTCTTCAATAGTCCCTTTTTCCCTATGTGTCCTTCTGTCTGTCCAACCCTATCCCTTTTTTGTCCTGTCTGTCTGTCCTGATTTAGATTGTAAACTCTTTTGAGCAGGGACTGTCTTTTCTTCATGTTCAATTGTGAAGCCCTACGTACGACTGGTAGCGCTATAGAAATGATTTGTAGTAGTAGTAGTATTTTAGGAACTGTCTCTGCAGGGAAGAGGATTATTTCCTACAGAGAGAAAAAGTCACTGCTTAAGCATGGTTCTACCATCTCCTTTCCTCTAAAAATGAAGGATTGCTTCTCATTTATTTAGCACTTCTATTCCACCTAAGAACTAAACCACACATACATAGAAAAATATCAAACAACACATAAAATTAACGATAAAGCAATCAATGTAAATGTAAACAAAATAAAATAAAGGAGTTTGACTGCAATTAAGAGTCTCCCCCACTATGAGTCAGACAAATCCAACATGAGAGAACTACGGCCGATGCTGGACAGACTCCTACAGTCTGTGTCCCACAAATGGCAAACTACAGGTGATGTTCAGCGACTCTACTGTTGGAGATCACCATTACGTGATGCGAGAGAGGATGTTGTGTAGCTCTGGGGGGGAGGGGAAGACATCTTAGCTGGTAAGTTGAATACCGTCAGCAATTCTCTTGCATCTCCCACCACATCCCACAAGCCCCCCCCCCCTCAAAAAAAACAAACCAATAAAATAGGCAAATTAAGCAATTATGCACATACTACAATCATTCCCTGCTCCTTTTCTGACTTTATGTGAAACTTTTCCTTTAGTCAACATTACTTCTATCAAACTCCTGCAACTCTATCTTATCTGTCCATATGGTCTACCTCCTCTTACACTCTATGCTGTCTATTAAAATGTTTTAATGTGTATTGTATTGACACTAAGCACCATCCTATGCCATAATGCATAATATTTGAATATGTTTACTGAATATAAAAAAATGACAGCCAATAAAAGCCATTCGGCCCTTCTATATCACCCACTCTCGCTTCCTCCCCCTAGGAGATCCCACATGCCTGTCCCATGCTTTCTTGAATTCAGACACAGTCCTCGTATCCACCATCTCCACGCATCTACCACCCTTTACGTAAAGAAGTGTTTCCTTAGATTACTTCTGTCTGTCCCCTTTTAACTTCATCTTATGCCCTCTCATTCCTGAGCTTCCTTTCAGCTGAAAGTAACTCACCCCTCCTGTGGATTTTCCCCAAGTCCATTTTAATAATGTTCTATGGACTTTTCCTTTAGGAAGCCATCTAAACCTTTTTTTAAACCCCACTAAGCTAACTGCCTTTACCACATTCTCTAGCAATGAATGCCAGAGTTTAATTACACGTTGAGTGACCTGGATTGGCCAACAGTGACCAATCCAGGTCACAAGTACCTGGCAGAAACCCAATTAGTAGCAACATTCCATGCTACCAAACAGTGGCTTCCCAGGTCCATCTCAATAACAAACTATGGACTTTTCTTCTAGGAACTTGTCCAAACCTTTTTTAAACCCAGATACGCTAACCACCATTACCACATCCTCTGGCAAGTAGTGTTGAGGCCCTTTAGGGTGTAATACCAATATTCATGCGGCCCTCTGTGTATAAAGGTTGCCCACCTCTGAGCTAAGTGTGTACATTTTATGAGAGCTGTATGTGGTGGTTCTTCCAAACACTTTACTTACAACAGGTTACCTCCATCTGTTAGGCAACAACCTTCTTCCTTATTATTTCATAAATATTTCGTTCAAGGTGCATGTTAAAAGTGTCTTACTTTTTGATAGCTGTTGATTCCTAGCATTTCTTACTGGCTAATCTTATGTAATCTGCTTTAATACAGGCACAAGCGGGTTATAAATGCTTGAGAAAAAGTTGCATTAAATTAGACTGTCCAGCTGAAACCTGGTGACTGAGGTTGTCTCAGCGAGGTCTTCAACCAAGATTCAGTTACAGATCCCTCACCAAGCTGCTTTTACTTTGGCAAACTTTTCCAAAAGGTATGACCTTTAAGACTGAATTGCATGTCAAGCTCCATCTCTGGCCGTCTTCAAATCTAAGCTAAAAACCCACCTTTTTGATGCTGCTTTTAACTCCTAACCCTTATTCATTTGTTCAGAACCCTTATTTTATCATCTTCACTTTAATATTCCATTATCTCTTGTTTGTCTGTCCTAATTAGATTGTAAGCTCTGTCGAGCAGGGACTGTCTCTTCATGTTCAATAGTACAGCGCTGCGTACATCTAGTAGCGGTACAGAAATAATAAGTAGTAGTAGTAGTCTTGGGATTCTGGAATCTTGCTATTCTTTAGGATTCTGCACGGAATTTTGCTACCCTTTGTTCTTATCCCTCATTTGTCCTGTTTGTCTGTTCTGTTTATCTTGATTATATTGTAAGCTTTGTTGAGCAGGAACTGTCTCTTCATGTTCAAGTGTACAGCGCTGCGTACGTCTAGTAGAGCTATAGAAATGATAAGTAGTAGTAGTACTCTTTGGGATTCTGCACAGAATCTTGCTACTCTTTGGGATTCCGGAATCTTTCTACCCTTTGTCCTTATCCCTTATTGGTCCGGTTTGTCTGTCCTAATTAGATTGTAAGCTCTGTTGAGCAGGGACTGTCTCTTCATGTTCAAGTGTACAGCGCTGCGTACGTCTAGTAGAGCTATAGAAATGATAAGTAGTAGTAGTACTCTTTGGGATTCTGCACAGAATCTTGCTACTCTTTGGGATTCCGGAATGTTGCTACTTTTTGGGATTCCGGAATCTTTCTACCCTTTGTCCTTATCCCTTATTGGTCCGGTTTGTCTGTCCTAATTAGATTGTAAGCTCTGTTGAGCAGGGACTGTCTCTTCATGTTCAAGTGTACAGCGCTGCGTACGTCTAGTAGAGCTATAGAAATGATAAGTAGTAGTAGTACTCTTTGGGATTCTGCACAGAATCTTGCTACTCTTTGGGATTCCGGAATGTTGCTACTTTTTGGGATTCCGGAATCTTTCTACCCTTTGTCCTTATCCCTTATTGGTCCGGTTTGTCTGTCCTAATTAGATTGTAAGCTCTGTTGAGCAGGGACTGTCTCTTCATGTTCAAGTGTACAGCGCTGCGTACGTCTAGTAGAGCTATAGAAATGATAAGTAGTAGTAGTACTCTTTGGGATTCTGCACAGAATCTTGCTACTCTTTGGGATTCCGGAATCTTTCTACCCTTTGTCCTTATCCCTTATTGGTCCGGTTTGTCTGTCCTAATTAGATTGTAAGCTCTGTTGAGCAGGGACTGTCTCTTCATGTTCAAGTGTACAGCGCTGCGTACGTCTAGTAGAGCTATAGAAATGATAAGTAGTAGTAGTACTCTTTGGGATTCTGCACAGAATCTTGCTACTCTTTGGGATTCCGGAATGTTGCTACTTTTTGGGATTCCGGAATCTTTCTACCCTTTGTCCTTATCCCTTATTGGTCCGGTTTGTCTGTCCTAATTAGATTGTAAGCTCTGTTGAGCAGGGACTGTCTCTTCATGTTCAAGTGTACAGCGCTGCGTACGTCTAGTAGAGCTATAGAAATGATAAGTAGTAGTAGTACTCTTTGGGATTCTGCACAGAATCTTGCTACTCTTTGGGATTCCGGAATCTTTCTACCCTTTGTCCTTATCCCTTATTGGTCCGGTTTGTCTGTCCTAATTAGATTGTAAGCTCTGTTGAGCAGGGACTGTCTCTTCATGTTCAAGTGTACAGCGCTGCGTACGTCTAGTAGAGCTATAGAAATGATAAGTAGTAGTAGTACTCTTTGGGATTCTGCACAGAATCTTGCTACTCTTTGGGATTCCGGAATGTTGCTACTTTTTGGGATTCCGGAATCTTTCTACCCTTTGTCCTTATCCCTTATTGGTCCGGTTTGTCTGTCCTAATTAGATTGTAAGCTCTGTTGAGCAGGGACTGTCTCTTCATGTTCAAGTGTACAGCGCTGCGTACGTCTAGTAGAGCTATAGAAATGATAAGTAGTAGTAGTCATTTCCTTTAAGATGGGCTTCAAACCGTGCCTGTTGAAACAAGCATAAGGATTGTAACTGTACCTGGATCTATTTTCCTGTTCCTTTCTGGTGACTGTCTAGTTCTTAACACAGTTGAATTCAACCATTTTTTTTTTTTTTGGGGGGGGGGGGGGTGCCACTTTTTAGTCTGCCATACAGACATGTAAAGCTGCTGTGATTTTTACACGTGATTTACTACTTTCCAAGGTAAGCACCTGTTCATTCCGCTTTCCCATTTAAAATCCTGCATCCCTTTTTCTTATCCTTATTAAGTTTTTTAATGAATCGCATCATCGGTAACATCAGTTATATTTTTCTTTCATCCTTTTTGTTTTGTCGTTCTTCTGATGTCCCATAAGTATGGTTTAGCATTACCATGGCGGGAATCAACAGCACGTATTTTATCCACATTTTTTTCAGACTCGTTTTTAACACTCTGTAGGCACAGTTGATCATCAGATGTTGTAATTCTCCTGCCTTTTATTGATTTCCCTTAATTTTGCGCATCTTTTAAACCTTCACGCTTGTGTATGATGTTTCTACGGGCTTTTGTATTTCCTACACATGGTTCTGAAACACTCAAAATATGTTGGGAGCATGTTTTATTTCTACACACCCATGGTACACACATTTACACCTACTACGTGTTATTTTCAGACTAACTTTAGGTTTGGTTCGCTATAGTACGAGTCAGGCTTACCAGTAGCTCATTTTGATTAATTATGCAGTTTTTTATGCACATTTACAGATGTATTTTTTATAGCGGTTATTGTCTTACAGTGTTATCTTTCACCGTCTGTTCTCCTAACACGTTCTGCACTTTTCTGATACTTCAGATAGCCAACTACCACTGGCAAATTATATTAAATACCATTTGTCGTTCAGCAAAGAAAATTGTTTTAAATCTGCTTAGTAGATATTATATAAAGCTCCATTTGCTTGTAAAAACTTTTTGTACAATATTTATTTTATTCTTATCTCTTCTCAGCATGTTTGATGTTTTTTTTTTAACGACCTTACACATAAAGCTGTTTGCATTCATGTCACCCATTTAATATGGTTTTTAATTCAGGATTACGCTAAAACGTTTTGTCTTTGGTGAGGTGCTTTCGCCAAGTAGCCATGGTCATATATTTTGAGGTATTCAATTATATTCAGTTTTAGCATATTCTGGAATTTGTTGCCAGAGAATGTGGTAAAGGTGGTTAGCTTAACGGGGTTTAAAAAGGGTTTGTACAGCTTCCTAAAGGAAAAGTCCATAGACCATTATTAAAATGGACTTGGGGAAAATCCACTGCTTATTTCTGGGATAAGCAGCATAAAATGTTTTATACTTTTTGGGATCTTGCCAGGTATTTGTGACCTGGATTGGCCACTGTTGGAAACAGGGTGCTGGGCTTGATGGACATTTGGTCTGTCCCAGTACGGCAATACTTATGATCTATATCACGTTTTTCTACACCTCAGGGTACTTTTCACTAGGAGTTTTCTCCAATAGTTCTCACTTAGCAATTTCTATACCATTCACATACAACAGACTTTTTCTTCATTTTTATTTTTTTATTCATTATTTTCCTTTTCCCCCCTTTTTTCATGTAATGTCACCTACCACCTCAGTTCCACGTTCATTCCTTCATTTATCTATTTATCACATTGGACGCTTTTTGTCTCATCACTTCTGTATTACTTTTGTTTGTATTATTATGATTCATCAACTTTTGTATTATTTATTTTCCTTTGTACAATTTATTTCATTTTAAATTTTGCAATTATACGTTTATATATTTGTGGTATAGTTGTGACCCCTGAAGAAAGCATAAAGCCGAAACACGGACCGTGTTGGGTCCAGATGATATGTGACTTTTTGTGGAGAATAAATCTTTAGAAGAAACTTGCCTTCTGTTTGTTCCTTGGAACATCCCTCCACCCTGTTTGCTTGACTACTGTGGAAGGATTCTCCCACCCTTTTGCTTCTATTCTTAACACTGTTAGCCTGCCCCCCCACCACCACTCCCCTCCCCTTTTAAAACACTTCTTTCTTCTCTTCACAGACCTTCACATATATTTTTATTGTATATTGTAAACCTTTCTGATGGCCTTACCAAAGGCAGTGTATCAAAAACAAAGAGTGCAGTATCTCTACCAACCTTTCTTTTCCTCTTCAGTGAATACAGTATATCATTTCTGCTGTTCCTTCTTTGCTCTTAATATCACAATTCCATCACTGCCCTTCCTCCTGTCAACAACATACCTGAAAAAAAGACCTGCCACCTCGCTTTACCTCTTTAGCCATCTTTGCATTGAGTAGTAAATGTAAAACGAATCGGAGAAACCTTTTCTTCACTCAACATGTAATTAAACTCTGGAATTTGTTGCTAGAGAATGTGGTAAAGGCGGTTAGCTTAGCGGGGTTTAAAAAAAGGTTTGGATGGTTTCCTAAAGGAAAAGACCATAGACCATTATTAAAATGGACTTGGGGAAAATCCACTGCTTATTTCTAGGATAAATAGCATAAAATGTACTTTTTGGGGATCTTGCCAGGTACTTGTGACCTGGATTGGCCACTGCTGGAAACAGGATGCTGGGCTTGATGAACCTTCGGTCAGTCCCAGTATGGCAATACTTATGAGTTTTTGACATCCTGTCTCTCTCCACTTCTTTCAACATTACCATACAGTCTTCCTTCTGTTGTTCAATACCTTTTTGCACTTTTCTTTCCCTTGTTTTTTTAAATAACTTTTTACTTTCAAGAGACATTACAGCATGACCAATACAACATGCAATACAGGCTCAGCAACATCAATTGTTCTCAACAACCTGGGGTCACCAATGACTGCTCCAAAACCCTCCTTCCCAACACATGCACCAAATATTTTGATACTTGTCAATATGTTCTGAGAGTGTATGTTAATTTCTCTATTAAAGTCATTTCATCAAGTCACTTCCCTCAATATAAGAAAATATTATATCACTAGACTACTGTAATGCAGCACATGTAGGGTGCAAGGAAAACACTCTAAAATCGCTACTAACCACCCAAAACACAGCAGCAAGACAGATATAACAACAAAAAAATAATAAAAATATGAAAGAGCAACTTCACTACTCAAATCACTACACTGGCTGGAAATCAAGATAAGACTACTCTTCAAAGCGAGCACTGTCATTTTCAAGATACTATTTGGAATGTCACCCAAGTACATGCTAGACTTGATTGAACTATTCCTGAGAAATGCAAGCCCAGAAACTACCTACTTCTTCACCTACCCAACTGCAGAAACAAACTATAAAACCATCTACATAGCAGGTTTCAGCTACCTGGGTTCCAAATGGTGGAACTCAATACCAAAAAAACCACAAGAAGTATCACCAGCTACCTTCAATTTATTTATTAGGATTTATTTACTGCCTTTTTGTTGGAATTCACTCAACGCGGTGTACAGTAAGAATAAATCAAACATAATAGGCAATTACAGCAGTAAAAATGGTCAAATAACGATACAAATTATGGCATAGTATACTACTTACAATGTCAACACAATATGTAATAGAACATTTTAATTGACAGTGAAGGGTATAAGCAAAGATGGAACATATAGATAGGTAAGAGAGTAAGAAGAATTAGAAAATCAGGTGACTAATTTAACGAAAGGTGCACATGAGGTCAGAGAGATGGTTAAATATTATCTCAGCTAGGGTAGGAGTGGATAAACATGTCCTGCTGCAGTATGTGCAGCCTGAGTCAATCCTTGTGTGTGTGTGTGAGTGAGACTAACAAGTTAGTTACTTCTTCCATTAAAGGCCTGGTTGAAGAGCCAAGCTTTCATCTGCTTCCTGAAGTAGAGATAGTCTTGTGTTAAGTGAAGCCTTTTAGGCAGTGAATTCCAGAGTGTGGGGGTTACTCCGGAGAAGGCTCGCTTGCGGGTATGACATCGTGTTATGTCTTTTGAAGAGGGTGTGGTTAGTGATAGTCCTTGAGAGGACCTTAGTGTCCTTGGCGATGTGTAGAGGATCATCCTATTCTTCAGGTACTCAGAGCCATTTCTTTTGAGGGCCTTGAAGATCAGACATAGAGTTTTAAATTTAGCCCTGTATTGTACTGGTAGCCAATTAAGTTTTTGTAAAAATGGTGTGATGAGGTCACGTCGCTTGCAACCTTCTATGAGTCTTGCTGCAGGAATCTGAATCAATTGGAGCTGGTGCAGAAAAAGAAAAGAAAAGAAAAGAAATTCAGAAAAGAAATGAAAACCTCTCTCTTCAAAAACAACTCTACAACTAACTACACCCTCTAACTACAATTGTCCTCCACCCTCAAATCTACATCCTTAAAAATCCGATGACTACACAAACTATCGTCGGCCTACCTTTCAAACTGACCTCTTTAAAACTCCTAATATAACGACATGAACTATTGTCCTACCTCTTCAAACCTGCACCTTCCAAACTCCATGGACAACTACATAAACTATCGATGCCCTCCACACGTCATAACTACAAAAAAACTATTGTAATCTCACCAAAACGTAAATTGTAAGCCACTTTGAACCAAAACTTGTTTTTGGATAACAGTGGATACAAAAATGCATAAATAAAAAACAAACTGATTAACACAGTAAATGACAGCAGATTAAGACCAGCATGGCCTATCCAGTCTACCCAGAAAGGTGGTCAGGGTTATACCTGCAATTCCAGGTGGGTAGTCCCCCTTTGTCTTTAGGGTTGTAACTGATGCCCAGTAAAGTTTACCTCCCTCTATACCTCCTTTAATTTTTCTTTAAAATGTGAGTTATTTTACGTTTTAATGGTTTTATTCAGGATCAGAAGAATCATATTGCACACTGGTGAACAATAATAATACAAGGCAAAGTCAACAGTCAATTACTTCACAATACAGAAACACAAATATATATACCGGTAACAGTGAACAAAGCACCATACAGCATGAGACAAAAGAAACCTATGTAGAATTATGGTACAACCTGAGGCCTGCTGGAAAAGCAAGGCCCAGCCTAGAGCTCAGATTGAGGCCTGAATGAGAAAAGAATGGTCAAGGAATCTGAAATCAAAATGGAATCTCGGCTGTAAAAATGGCTTCCTCTATCTCTGTATCTGAGTTGGGGGGACCTTGTTTTTGCAGTTGACTGGAAGGATTGTGAAATATCCTGATATCTTCAGGTGGCAACAGGGGAATAGGGAAGTCCCAAAATAAGATAGGGGTGGGACCAGCTGTCCGAAAGAGAGGGAGACTTCCTGAGGAGAATCTTGCGGTTAGGCATGAAAAGAAGTAAACAACTTTATCATGGAAAGGTATGGGGGGGCCCATTGATTTGAATGTAAGCAGAAGAGTATAAAAGACTGACCAAATTTGGGTGGGGTTGGAGATCTCCAAGGCTGTCAGACAGACCTCCACTCCTGCCTATATACCTGATTGCCTTGTGTTGCTTTGGTAAGAATAAAACCATATATATTTGAAACCTATCTTCTCTCTTTCTTATACAACATTTAAAGGTGTAACTAATCCATTGGGTTAGAATGGGTATTAGGGAGCACTCATACTTCCACACACACACACGGAGTCAGATGATTAATAATAGCCTTCCAAAAGAAACCTCTCTGGTATATGGGCACCTGACTAGCATACCAAAGGGGACCCTTGGGACAGTTAGCCCCCCATAAAATTCACCTACTATGCCAATTTTTGTACCCAGCCTGCTACCACTCATCCCCATGATAAAATGTGAGTTATTTGAAAGTTTTACTGTGAATGGAAATGCTCTAATTTTATTCAATCTTCATGCCATATAGGGAACCTCTGTGTTTATCCCATAGTTTCTCAATAGCCAAAATAGATACATCTGTCCAACAGCCCCCCACACAAACTGTAGGAGTTAATATTACAAGTACCATGAGGATGCATTTAAAATTTCTACCTTGACTTCAGCCCAAAGCCGCAAAATTATATATTTATGATCTCTTTTACACCCATGTTCCACCAACACCAGGAAAAGGCTGTTCTAGAGAAGTTTGCATAATATAAAAAAGTGCCTACTGATTTGTGCAATAGAACTTTCAGATCATTAGTTCCACTCTCCTACTGCAAGAAGAAACTGGGTGAGACTCCTGCCAAATCACACCCCATTCAGATTTGTCTAGGAAGATCTGCAACTCCTCACTGTACTTCTATTCACTGCCTATTGACAGTTCTGGATCAGCATCAAATCAAGATCATTTGTACTTTTGAAATGCTAATCTTTTGGTCACCTTTTTGCATTTCCTGAGGCCCTCATTCTCCACCTCTCTTTCAGTTCCTCTCATTTTTTTTCTTGCAGTGATCTACCATCCTTTTCCCCTAGAAGAGCTATATGCCTTCACTTCTAAGTGTACTGCTTTCTGTTGCTTCTTGGTGACTTTAATCTTTCCTCGTCCAAAGCCTTTTCTTCCTTTCTTTCTTATCTAGTGATAGTCTTAGTCAACATGTCTCCTGCCCTACCCATTCTGCCGAAAATACCCTTGACTTGGTATTCATGTCGTCCCAACTCACTGTTCTCCCTTCTGTTCTTACCTTTCCTCTACCCCAGTCTGACCACCTTCTCTCCTCTTGCTGCACACACTGCTGCATCACGCCCTATTCATGCCCTCAACGATATCTCTTGCTCAAAAATTTCTAATGCCATTCAACTTTTAGCCCCTCAGTTGTCTTCCTTTCTCCTTTCCCAGCACCTTCTTCAGCTTAATCGTGACCTCTCTTCTATCCTTGACACCCATTCATTCTCTCCTTTCTTCCACTCACACCACCCACCCCATATATACCCCATGGTTTTCTCCTGTCTTTAAACTTCTTTGTGTCCATCTTCACTAGGTGAAGCATCGATGGCACAAGATGCGCTCTCCAGCTGATCATGCCCTCTTTATTGATCGCTAGACTTCAATATTTTGAAAATTGGATTCTACACTCTCTTAATCACCTCCATGCTCTTTTCAAAGCTCTTGAATTGGACTGCTCCATCCTCCTCCACTTTACTGAACTATGACCCTCTACACTCCCTTGCAGATGCCCAGCAATCAAAAATTCCTCCCTTAGACAAGCTTTTGACCTTTCTGCCCAGCTTTCTCATAAGAAAATAAGCGTTGCCATACTGGGACAGACTGAAGGTCCATCAAGCCTATAATCCTGTTTCCAACAGTGGCCAATCCAGGTTACAAGTACCTGGCAAGATTCCAAAATAGTACAATACATTTTATGCTGCTTATCCTATAAATAAACAGTGGATTTCCCTTTACTATCCTTGACTACAGTCCCTTATATCCATGTCCTGTCACCCCCCTTTCCCCGGCCCTCTCTGTTTCTAGCACCCTCAGAACTCCCTACTTACAATAATATGCCTCAAACCCTCCTCTCTCTCTTTTAGAAAGAAACTAAAGAAACTAATCAGAAGTAAACTTCCATCACAGACTGAAAGGGAACAGAAGGGCACACTTCCCTGTAATTTATCCAGTTGCAAACTATGCCAAAACATTTCACAGGACCCCAAAGTCATCCACAAAGGAAAGATATTCAACATAAAGGGATCTTTCACTTGCTCATCTTCCAATGTGGTATATATCATTCAGTGTTAAAAATGTAACGAAGGATGCTATATTGGAGAAACAGGCCAGATGCTTAAGACAAGATTCAATTTACATAGACATCACATGAACAATACTGGTGCCAGTAGGGCTCCCACCCCTGTTGGTCAGCATTTTACAGGACCAGGACACTGTACCAGTGACTTCACAGTGAGAATCCTGAAAGGTAACTTTAAAACCATACAAGAACGTAAGACCTTTGAAGTCAGAATGATTGAATATTTTAACACCCAACAGAAAGGACTTAACAAGGATCTGGGGTTCCTAGCCAATTATAAACCATAAAGCTGTATGTCTCTGTTGATCACCCAACCCCTCACCTATCCACACCCATCCTGTTAGAATATCAATGATATGCTTTGATGTCCCCATGCATACCCCCTACCCACCCCCATCCTCCCACCCTGTCAGACTGTCATAGTAATGCTTGAATGTTTTCACTTATATACACTGTCAGCTAGCACATTTGCTTATTTCCGATCTGACAAAGAAGGGCAACCTTCGAAAGCTAATCAAGAAATGTATTAAGTTATGTTCAATAAAAAAGGTATCATCTTATTTTCTTTTCCATGTTTTATTTTGTTTGATTTCTATTGATAACCTTAAGAGTGGACTAACACGGCTACCATACTCCTCTACAGAAAGAAACTGAAAACTTTCCTACATGATAATTGATACACTATGCAAACTTGGTACAACTTTCCTGATGGTAATGACTGATGGCATTTGTAAACTGATCATAATTCTGCAGTTCACATATTGCTGTTGTAACTCCTAACTTACTGATTTACTGATCTGTAAACCATATAGTCAAAGCTGACATGCTGATGTAACTCTAAAAACTGCCTACTGATTTACTGTAAACTGTGATGAACCCTTCCTGGAGATACCGTGGTATATAAACAAATTGACATTGATATTCCTTGGGGTAGTAGAAGTCAGATATTGTTGAGGTTGAAAGGTAGAGAGAGGGTGGCCGTGGTGGGGGGGGGGGGGGTGTTATTTCAGTTGCTTGCTTTAATTATTGTTTTTCTTTTTTATTTGTGATTTGCAAAGAGTTGAACAAAATACTGTTCCTTTTTATACCTTAATAAAAATATTAAAAAACAAAACCATAAGTGTTTGAGGCTTGTGCAAATGGGGACAGAGCCTGTGAGGACAGGCCCGTGTCATTCTCTACTGTGAGGAGAACAAAGAGGGAGGTGATAAGAGGAAAAGGGTTTTTGTGGTGTGTTGAGATATGGATGGATTTTCGTGATCCTGTACTCTTGTATCCATCTAGCCCTAAAGTATGTATAACGTTCCTGTCTCCTTGTGTCTGCCCAGTTCTAGAGTATATATAACGTTCTGTACACTTGTGTGCATTCAGTCCTAGAGATGACAGGCTCTGTATCCCTGTGCCCATCTCCTAAATCCTGCAAGCCTTCTGTAACTGAAAAATCATATTTGTCAGCATGGGTGCCAAAAGCTAGCTTCTTTGTCTTCATCTAATGGTGCTTAATAACTGTAATCTGACAGATAGCATAAAGCTCTCAGGCCTGCACTCAGCAAAGAAGCTATAAAATACTTCAACAGAATCAATTTGTAAGCAATTTTTCCTCAACAGATGCAATTAAAAAGTGCACTGAAAAGACTATTAAAAAAAACATACTGAATAATGCATGAATGAGACCCACAGCTCCCCCCCTTACCTCACTTTTCCTTTCAGTTCCCATTTAGCAATGTTTCCTTATTTCTTGCAATCTGCTGCTGCAACTCAAAGCGCAGTACAGAATTGCATCTGACTCACAGAATATTTCATTCTGGCATACCTGCCTCCAGAAAATGCTAGAGTAGCGTTTCCCAAACTGTGGGTCAGAGAAACAGGGCTTCTGGCAGTCAGCAGGGGGCCTGTAAATCAGTAAATGTTGAAGCCCAGAGTTCTCCTTCTCGATGCAAAGCACTGGTGAGCACTCACACAGACACAAGGGTTCTGTGCTGACTACCCTAGCGGCTATTGCGCCTTCATGCTCTGGATAAACTGGGGGAAGACACAGGGATTTTATCATCCATGGTCACGTGACATTTTTATGATAAGAGAAGGATCAAATTGGACAAAAGTTTAGGAAGCACGGACCTAAAATACTGTATCTCAGCCATAACATTTGTGTACACTCAAGAACCCCGAGACTGGTGAGAAATAAGAACATAAGAGTAGCCATATTGGGTCAGACCAATGGTCCATCTAGCCCAGTATCCTGTTCCCAACAGTGGCCAATCCAGGTCACAAGTACCTGACAGAAACCCAAATCATGGCAACATTCCAAGCTACCAATTCCAGGGCAAGCAGGTGCTTCCCCAATGTTTGTCTCAATAGCAGACTATTATCTTTCATCCAGGAACTTATCCAAACCTTTTTTAAACCCAGATACACTAACCGCTGTTGCTACATCCTCTGGCAATGAGTTCCAGAGCTTAACTATTCGTTGAGTGAAAAATAATTTCCTCCCATTTGTTTTAAAAGTATTTCCATGTAACATCCTTGAGTGTCCCCTAGTCTTTGTACATTTGGAATGAGTACAAAAATCAATTTACTTCTACTCGTTCTACACTTCAATCATATCTCCCCTCATCCATCTCTTTTCCAAGCTGAAGAGCCCTAACCTCTTTAGCCCTTTCCCTTAGAGGAATTCCATCCCCTTTATCATTTTTGTCACTTTTTTTAAACTTTTCTAATTTTGCTATATCTTTTTTGAGATACAGTAACCAGAACTGAACGCAGTACTCAAGATGCGGTCGCACCATGGAGCGATAGGCTTTATTGTATTTTCAGTCTTATTCACCATCCCTTTCCTAGTAATTCCTAGCATCCTGTTTGCTTTTTTGGCCACAGCCACACACTGAGCAGAAGATTTCAGCGTATTATCTACAATAACACCTAGATCTTTTTCTTGCGCGCTGACCCCCAAGGTGGACCCTAGCATCAGGTAAGTATGATTTGGATTATTCTTTCCAATGTGCATCACCTTGCATTTGTCAACATTAAATTTCATCTGCCATTTGGACATTCAGTCTTCCAGTTTCCTAAGGTCTTCCTGCAATATTTCACAGTCTTCATGTGTTTTAACAACCTTGAATAATTTTGTATCATCAGCAAATTTAATCACCTCACTTTCGTTCTGATTTCCATATCATTTATAAATATGTTAAAAAGCACCGGTCCCAGTACAAATCCCTATGGCACTCCACTGTTCACCCTCCTCCATTGAGAGAAATGACCATTTAACCCTACCCTCCATTTTCTGTCCAATAACCAATTCCTTATCCACACCAGAACATTGCCTCCTATCCCATGATTCTTCAATTTTCTCAGGAGTCTCTCATGAGGAACTTTATCAAAAGCTTTCTGAAAATCTAGATACACATCAATCGGCTCACCTTTAGCCACACGTTTATTTATGCCTTCAAAGAAATGAAGCAAATTGGTGAGGCAAGACTTCCCTTGGCTGAACCCATGCTGACTCTGCCCCATTAAACCATGTTTGTCTATGTGTTCTGCAATTTTATTCTTTATAATAGTTTCTACTATTTTGCCCGGCACTGACATCAGGCTGACTGTCTGTAATTTCCAAGATCACACCTGGAACCCTTTTTAAAAATCGGCATCACATTGGCCACCCTCCAATCTTTAGGTACTATGGACGATTTTATCAACAGGTTACATATTACTAACAGGAGATCAACAATTTCATGCTCGAGTTCTTCAAGTACCCTTGGATGTATGTCATCCGGTCCAGGTGATTTACTACTCTTTATTTTATTTATTGCATTTATTTATTGCATTGCAGGCTCAATGTGGCTTACAATACATCATTTTCCCCCCCAAACCCACCTCCCCGCTCCCCCCATTTTCTATTTCTGTTGATGGCTCTCTCATTCTCCCTGTCTCCTCAGCTCAAAACCTTGGGGTCATCTTTGACTCTTCTCTCTCCTTCTCTGCTCATATCCAGCAGACCGCCAAGACCTGTCGTTTCTTTCTTTACAACATCCGTAAAATCCGCCCCTTTCTTTCCGAGCACTCTACCAAAACCCTCATCCACACCCTTGTCACCTCTCGTTTAGACTACTGCAATCTGCTTCTTGCTGGCCTCCCACTTAGTCACCTCTCCCCTCTCCAGTCGGTTCAAAACTCTGCTGCCCGTCTCATCTTCCGCCAGGGTCGCTTTACTCATACTACCCCTCTCCTCAAGACCCTTCACTGGCTCCCTATCCGTTTTCGCATCCTGTTCAAACTTCTTCTACTAACCTATAAATGTACTCACTCTGCTGCTCCCCAGTATCTCTCCACACTCGTCCATCCCTACACCCCTTCCCGTGCACTCCGCTCCATGGATAAATCCTTCTTATCTGTTCCCTTCTCCACTACTGCCAACTCCAGACTTCGCGCCTTCTGTCTCGCTGCACCCTACGCCTGGAATAAACTTCCTGAGCCCCTACGTCTTGCCCCATCCTTGGCCACCTTTAAATCTAGACTGAAAGTCCACCTCTTTAACATTGCTTTTGACTCGTAACCACTCGCCTCCACCTACCCTCCTCTCTTCCTTCCCGTTCACATTAATTGATTTGATTACTTTATTTATTTTTTGTCTATTAGATTGTAAGCTCTTTGAGCAGGGACTGTCTTTCTTCTATGTTTGTGCAGCGCTGCGTATGCCTTGTAGCGCTATAGAAATGCTAAATAGTAGTAGTAGTAGTAGTAGTATGGATAGTGGAAATAAGAAAAGAATAGACATTTGGTGTTACAGAAGGATTTTTGGTTGTTTGGTAATGGAATACATGATAGTAATAAAACAGAAGGCATTATTAGACATTTGTGGATATATGTATTATTATTTATTGCATTTGTACCCCACATTTTCCCACCTATTTGCAGGCTCAATGTGGCTTACAGAGTGTTGTTATGACATAGTCATGACAGGATCTTAGATACAATCGGTAGTAAGCAGACGATGTATGAGGGATTAGAGAAGGAGGTGTTACATAGGGTGGTGTAAGAGGTGTATTTTGATACTTGGGTGGGTTGGGTGATGATTTGTGTCATTAAGGGTTCTTTTTGTAGGCTTTGTTGAAGAGATGTGTCTTCAAAGATTTGCGAAAGTTGATTAGATTGTCCATGGTTTTCAGAGCTGTGGGTAGTGCGTTCCATAGCTGTGTACTTCTGTACAAGAAGGTAGTGGCGTATGCCTGCTTATATTTAAGTCCTTTACAGCTGGGGAAGTTCAGATTGAGGAATTTGCGGGCTGATCTTTTGGCGTTTCTGGGCGGTAGGTCCACTAGGTTTAACATGTAGAGTGGGGCATCTGCGTGAATGATTTTGTGTACGTCTTTATGTGGGGAATTTCATATGTGTTGATCTTTGTGGTATATTTTGTCAAAGAGATGGGTCTTCAGTAGTCAGCGGAAGTTGGTCAGTTCATAGATTGCTCTTAGGTTGTGTGGCAACGCGTTCCAGAATTGCGTGCTCATATAGGAAAAGGTTGATGCGTGCATTAGTTTGTATTTTAGACCTTTACAGTTGGGGAAATGAAGATTAAGGAATGTGCAAGATGATTTTTTGGCATTCCTGGGTGGTAGGTCTATCAGGTGTGAAATGTAGGCTGGGGCGTCGCCATGGATGATTTTGTGAATTAGGGTACATACTTTGAATGTAATGCGTTCTTTGAGTGGGAGCCAGTGTAGCTTCTCTCGTAGGGGTTTTGCACTTTCATATTTTGATTTTCCGAATATGAGTCTGGCTGCCGTGTTCTGGGCTGTTTGGAGTTTTTTTTAGTATTTGCTCTTTGCAGCCTGCATAGAGTGAGTTGCAGTAGTCTAGATGACCGAGTACTAATGATTGTACCAGATTATGGAAGACGGTCCTTGGGAAGAATGGTCTTACTCTTTTTTTAATTTCCACATTGAGTGGAACATCTTTTTGGCTGTGTTTTTCGTGTGATTCTCAAGTGTTAGGTGCCGATCAATGGTAATGCCAAGAATTTTTAGGGTTTCCAAAATTGGTAAATTTAGTTTTGGTGTGTTGATAGTGGTAAATTTGTTCGTGTTGTGTTGAGAGGTGAGTATTAGGTATTGGGTTTTTTCTGCATTGAGTTTCAACTTAAATGCATCTGTCCAGGAGTGCATATGTAGACTTTGGTTGATGTCGTTGGAAATTTCTGTTGGGTCTTGTTTGAATGGGATGTAGATCGTTACATCATCAGCATATATGTATGGGTTGAGTTTTTGGTCTGATAGTAGTCTGGCCAAGGGTATCATCATTAGGTTGAATATGGTCGGTGAGAGGGGGAATCCTTGTGGAACTCCACATTCAGGTGTCCATGTGGCTGATGTAATCGAATTTGATGTCACTTGGTATGAGCATGTGGTTAGGAATCCCTTAAACCAATTAAGAACGTTGCCTCCGATACTGAAGTATTCGAGGATGTGTAGTAGAATTCCATGATCAACCATGTCGAAGGCACTTGACATGTCGAATTGTAGAAGTAGTATGTTCTTGCCGGTTGCAATCGTTTGTTTGAATTTAGTCATGAGCGTTAACTAGTACTGTTTCAGTACTGTGATTAGAACGAAATCCTGACTGGGAGTCATGTAGTATTGAGAACTTATTTAGATAGTCTGTAAGTTGTTTGGTCACCATCCCTTCTGTTATTTTGGTTATTAAGGGAATGGATGCTACTGGTCTATAGTTGTTTAATTCACTCGCATTTTTCTTTGCGCCTTTGGGTATGGGGGTGAGTAGAATGTTTCCTTTCTCCTTTGGGAAGAGTCCATTTTGTAGCATAAAATTCACGTGTTTCGTTAGGTCTGTTATAAATTGTTGAGGGGCTGATTTCATAAGGTTGTTTGGGCATATATCTAGTTTGCAATGAGATTTGGCGAATCTTTTAAGCGTTTGGGAGATGAGATCTTCCGATAGTATCTCGAATTTGTCAGATTGGCTCAGTACATCTTTCGGGTTCACGGAGATTTCTTTCAGTTCCTCTGCATCATCACCCTTAAACCATTTCCAGTACAGACAGATCTCTTACATCTTCTTCCGTAAAGACTGAAGCAAAAAAAAAAAAAATCATTCAGTTTCTCTGCTATAGCCTTGTCCTGACCATGTCCTGTAGCACAAACCATGCACTAATCTTAAGTAAAATACTTCCCTATTTAGAGGGGCATAGGTAAAGTACATTAGTCACCTGGAGTACCTAAGAAAATCTTGTGGATGGAAGAATGATCTCAGCTATTTTGTGGATTTACATAGTAACATAGTAGATGACGTCAGAAAAAGACCTGCACGGTCCATCCAGTCTGCCAAACAAGATAAACTCCTATGTGTATACCTTACCTTGATTTGTACTTGCCTTTTTCAGGGCACAGACCGTACAAGTCTGCCCAGCAGTATTTCCCGCCTCCCAACCACCAGTCCCGCCTCCCATCTCCGGCTCTGGCAGACCGTCTGCCCTCCACTATCCTCGCCTCCCAACTACCAACCTCTCTTCCCCCACCTGCTCCGCCACCCAATTTTGGCTAAGCTTCTGAGGATCCATTCCTACTGCACAGGATTCCTTTATGCACATCCCACGCATGTTTGAATTACGTTACCATTTTCATCTCCACCACCTCCCGCGGGAGGGCATTCCAAGCATCCACCACCCTCTCCGTGAAAAAATATTTCCTGACATCTTTTTTGAGTCTGCCCCCCTTCAATCTCATTTCATGTCCTCTCGTTCTACCTCCTTCCCATCTCCGGAAAAGATTTTTTTGCGGATTAATACCTTTCAAGTATTTGATTTTTATGTTTGAATGATTTTATAGGTTTCAAAAAGGGCATCAATTTTACAAATTGTCAAAATTAAGATAAAATTAAACTAAGTGCTACATTACACATATATAAAGGAACACCATTTTTAATGAAGTAAACAGGACTACCCTCCAGCTACACAAAATAACAAATACTAACACATAAATAATAATCTGACAATAAAAAAATGATAATTATTAGACTGTGTGCCAATACGTGCTTTGTGCTCAGCTAAAGAATTAGAGATTGGGGGGGGGGGGGGGGTCCATCTGGGAAGATTGTAGTATGTGTTTAGATTTGTTTTAAGGTTAGATGATGAGAGTTAGGGACTTCCAGGTCCCCATGACTGGGAGTGGCTGCTAGCAGGGCTCCCGTTTCTAACCCTCATGACTTCCTTACATCCTCCAGCTTACCTTGGCTACTGAACACTAGATTAGCCGTAAGAACGAGTGGATATAACTTTGATGCAGATACAAGTGTGCATGGAGTGGCCATGTCAGTGAAACACCAGTGCAAGGAAAAAGAATGCACCAAATTGGCAGATTCCAAGATGGTGGCTCCTGAGGGTATTCTGTCCTGTGACTTTGCATTCACCAGTAACGTACTAGCGATTTGGAGGACTGCATGCAAATGGAAGAGAAGGCCCAACTGTGCAACAAACTCCAATCCCTGGAAGACAAGCTGGATGAGCTAGAAAACAGGTCTAGGAGAAAACCTTAGTTAGTTGGGCTTCCTGAAACAGTCCAAAATAAAGAATTGGGGGAAGTCTTGGAAGTATGGCTGAAACAGTCCCTCTGGGTGGGCAGCACTGGAGCCCCTTGCAAACAGAGAGCATGCCAGGTGACAATGGTGTTAACAGAGTGGTTATATTCTGGCTGTTAAACTATGCTCACAAACAAGCTATATTTAACTGCTAAACTCCTTGAGGAAGGCATGAGATACCGGTGACAGTTTCTCTTTGCACTCACTTTCACAAGAAATGGCCAGTTCTATTGGATCAAATTTTAAAGTAGAGCTGTTGCAACTGTTTCCGGGGAATGTTTCAGAGCATTCATTTACCAACACTCAACATGTTATGTCTAAACTTTGGGAGAGGCCTAATCGGCAGCGCGTGGCAAACGGCAAAAGTTGCCACCTGCAAAAGAAGTCCTCTGCTACCGGCTCGCCCTGAAGATCTTTCTTTGGCATCCTGCTTGGTATTATTTTCCCTTTGACTGCAATGTTTTGGCGTCCTATGCTAGTTACATAGTAGATGACGGCAGAAAAAGACCCGCATGGTCCATCCAGTCTGCCCAACAAGATAAACTCATATGTGTATACCTTACCTTGATTTGTACTTGCCTTTTTCAGGGCACAGATTGTACAAATCTGCCCAGCAGTATTTCCCGCCTCCCAACCACCAGTCCAGCCTCCCATCACCGGCTCTGGCACAGACCTTATAAGTCTGCCCTCCACTATCCTCACCTCCCAACCACCATCCCCTTTTCCCCCACCTGCTCTGCCACCCAATTTCGGCTAAGCTTCTGAGGATCCATTCCTTCTGCACAGGATTCCTTTATGTTTATCCCACGCATGTTTGAATTCCGTTACCGTTTTCATCTCCACCACCTCCCGCGGGAGGGCATCTGGGTCCATATTGTGGGTTATTGGTAGTCTCTGCTATATTATGTTCCTCTAGTTGTTTCTCAAATGTGGACTTATCATGAGTTTGTTTAATCCTATCAATCTTAACTTGAATTTCATCTTTCTGTCCACTTATTTCCTCCTGTATTTGCTTCTCAGAAGGCAAACACAAACAGGGCTCGACAAAGTTTCTTAAGATCTAGGAACCAGCCCAAAACTCTAGGCGCCAGACTTGGAAAGACTGGAACTTGTATTCATTTTATGCACATTTATATAAATTGCACACTCATATCGTGCTCGAGATGATGCACAGCGAGTTATTTAACACAGAGGGGCATTTTTGATGACGTCTAAATCTGAATTTGGACATTTTACACAAAACGTTCAAATTCTGAACAGGAAAGAAAGTCACTTTCAACAAAAAAAAGTCTATCTTTTCCTTTCAAAAATACTGTTTTAAAAATGTTTTGTGATTTGGATGTTTTGTTTTTCAGCCCATTTTCAAACAAAAAACGTCCAAATGTAAAAATGAACAAAATCAAGCCATTAGGATACAGACCATAAGAAAAGTTTCAGTCACAGGAAAGCATTCATAGAGGATAACAAAGTTCAAACTGCTGTAGAATCAGTCCTGTTACACTTGTGGAGGAAACTGTGAGCCCTCCAAAACTCACCAGAAACCCACTGTACCCACACATAGGTGCCCCCTTCACCCGTAAGGGCTATGGTAGTGTACAGTTGGGGGTAGTGGGTTTTTGGGGGCTTAAGCAGACAAGGTAAGGGAGCAATGGTCAGATGTGTACCTGGGAGCATTTTACGAAGTCCACTGCAGTGCCCCCTAGGGTGTCCTATTGCTTTCCTGGGATGTCACTTTTCCATTATTCTACCTGATCCCAAGCTTTCTATTTTTTTAAACATTGCAACTGAAGCTTTTACCTCCTCAGTGCATGTAAATGGTTTCATCCCTATGTGGATTCTCTGATGGCATGTGAGGCTTTATTTCCAACCAAAGCTTTTACCACACTCAGAACATGTACGTGGTTTCACTCAATTGTGGATTTTCTTGTGTATTGTGAGGTCTTGCCTTCTGCCTAAAGCCTTTACCACACACAGGGAATGTCTATTGTTTCACTGCAGCATGGATTCCCTGCTGGACTGTTCTAGCAATGAACCATAGAATTAATTCAGAAGTTAAAACAGTTGAATGTAGGAAGTGTGGTAAAAGCGTCATTGAGGACAGCCTCAAAGTCCTGATTCCCTCCAGTGGTCATCTGGTTATTTAGGGCACCTATTTGTGCCTTATTCGTTATAAAAACAGGTCTAGCTCAAAACCTAAGTTTTAGTCCTGGACGTTTTTGTTTTATTCCATTATGGCTGAAAAACTAAGTCTTAGGAACGCCCAAGTTCCGCCCTGAACACACCCCTGGCACTCCCCCTTGAGATTTGGATGCACTTCTGAAGGACTTCATAGAAAAATGTCTAAAAATAGGTTTCCAAAATGCTGATTTGGACATTTTTGTGAGAAAAACGTCTAAATGCAGACATGCCACTTTTTGGATGTTTTTCGGCCTGACAGTAACAGGGAAAGAGCAGATAGGAAGCAACTGCTATCCCCTTTGCCCACCCACCTACAGCCCATTACAAATTATCCCTCCCCGGACAAAATGAAGACATTTGCTCAATATTGGGGGTGCTCAAGCATCCACAGAGCTGGCACCTATGCGCATCCCCCCCACCCCATAACTCTCTCTCTCTACTTGCTGCTTTTAACTCCTAAACTTAAACCTAACCCTTCCACTGTCCCCTATCCCTGATATCCCTCAACTCCCTACTTAAAGTGCCCTCCGCTCCCACCCCCCCCCCCCACACTCTCCTCAAACACTAGCTGACTACTTCCGCGATAAAGTGCAGAAGATAAACCTTGAATTCACCTCCAAGCCTTCTCCTCCCTGTGACTTCTTAACCCACTCCCTCAACCAACCTAACCTGTCCTCCTTCTCCTCCTTCCCTGAGATCACCGAAGAGGAAACTGCTCGCCTTCTTTCTTCCTCTAAGTGCACCACCTGTTCCTCTGATCCCATTCCCACCAATCTGCTTACCAACATCTCTCCTACAGTTAACCCCTCAATCTGTCACATCCTCAACCTCTCTCTCTCTCTCCACTGCTACTGTCCCTGACACCTTCAAGCACGCTGTAGTCACTCCACTTCTCAAAAAACCATCACTTGACCCCACCTGTCCCTCCAATTACCGCTCCATCTCCCTTCTACCCTTCCTCTCCAAATTACTTGAATGCGCTGTCCACAGCCGCTGCCTTGATTTCCGCTCCTCTCAGGCCATCCTTGATCCGCTTCAATCCGGCTTTCGCCCACTACACTCAACAGAAACAGCTCTCTCCAAAGTCTGCAATGACCTGTTCCTTGCCAAATCCAAAGGTCACTATTCCATCCTTATCCTCCTCGACTTATCTGCCGCCTTCGACACCGTCAATCATAATTTACTTCTTGACACACTGTCCTCATTTGGATTCCAGGGCCCCGTCCTCTCCTGGTTCTCCTCGTATCTTTCCCAACGCACCTTCAGAGTATTTTCTAATGGCTCTTCTTCCACCCCCGTCCCGCTCTCTGTTGGGGTTCCTCAAGGATCTGTCCTTGGACCGCTTCTTTTCTCAATATACACCTCTTCCCTGGGCTCACTGATCTCATCACATGGTTTCCAGTACCATCTCTATGCCGATGACACCCAGCTCTACCTCTCCACTCCCGACATCACAGTCGAAACCCAGGCCAAAGTCTCGGCCTGCCTCTCAGATATCGCCGCCTGGATGTCCAACTGTCATCTGAAACTGAACATGGCAAAGACTGAGCTCCTTGTCTTCCCACCTAAACCCTCCTCTCCTCTTCCCCCACTCTCTGTCTCTGTTGACAACGCCCTCATCCTCCCCGTCTCGTCAGCCCGCAATCTCGGAGTCATTTTCGACTCCTCCCTCTCCTTCTCTGCCCATATCCAGCAGACAGCTAAGACCTGTCGCTTCTTCCTCTATTAGCAAAATCCGCCCATTCCTCTCTGAACAGACCACCTGAACCCTTGTCCACTCACTCGTTACCTCTCGTCTTGACTATTGCAACCTTCTCCTTGCTGGTCTCCCGCTTAGCCACCTATCCCCCCTTCAATCTGTCCAAAATTCCGCTGCACGTCTTATCTACCGCGTGAACCGATACTCTCATATCACCCCTCTCCTCAAGTCGCTTCACTGGCTCCCGATTTGCTACCGTATTCAGTTCAAGCTTCTCCTAATGACCTTCAAATGCACTCAATCTGCAGCCCCCCATTACCTCTCTACCCTCCTCTCCCCCTATGTCCCCACCCGTAACCTCCGCTCTCAGGACAAATCACTCCTATCTGTACCCTTCTCCACCACCGCTAACTCCAGACTCCGTCCCTTCTGCCTCGCATCACCTTATGCCTGGAACAGACTCCCCGAGCCCATACGCCATGCGCCCTCCCTGCCCATCTTTAAGTCCTTACTCAAAACCCATCTCTTCTCCCTTGCTTTAGGCGCCTAACCACCTTCCCCATTCATGATACACTGACTACACTGACTACATAGTTTGTTACCTTTAGATTGTAAGCTCTCTTGAGCAGGGACTGTCCTTCCCCATGTTTTAACTTGTACAGCGCTGCGTAACCCTAGTAGCGCTATAGAAATGCTAAGTAGTAGTAGTAGTATATGTCCTGTCTGTCCTAACCCTTATCCCTTACTTGTCCTGTCTGTCATAATTAGATTGTAAGCTCTATCGAGCAGGGACTGTCTCTCCATGTTCAAGTGTGAAGCGCTGCGTACGTCCGGTAGCGCTGTAGAAATGATAAGTAGTAGTAGTAGTAGTTGACCCCGCACACACAAGCCAACAGCTTTCCCTCTCTCTGCCTCCCTCCAAAACACCCTCTCTAGATCTCTGTCAATCACCACCCCATATACCCTCCTCCAGTATACACTCCCCACCCCAGTAGCTGTCTCCCAATGATGATCTCACCCCCCAAACAGAATTCTCAATACTGCTCTCCAGCTTTTCATCTTCTCCACCTGCACAACTATTGCACTGTGTTTGCATCCACAGAGCTATTCTTCTGGTCAGTGATGGCATATGATCGTGGCAAACACAGCTGTTCAGGTTGGCCTAAGTGGTTATCACTCCTTTCTCTGTACAATACCTGTTTTTGCACAAATAAACAATCCCACTTCCTTATCAGCAATCAGGTATCATCTGTTGACCACATTCTTCGAGCATTGCTAGATCCTTCCTCATACCAATCACACCTTCCGTGGTGTCCACCCTATTATTTATTAGGATTTATTTACCGCCTTTTTTAAGGAATTCATTCAAGGCAGTGTACAGCAAGAATAAGACAAACATAAGCAATAGACAATTACAGCAGTAAAATATTCAAACAGCAATACAAAGTATGGCACAGTATACTACATCACAATGCTAACACAATAAACCATAAAACATTTTAATAGACTGCATAGGGTGGAAGCAAAGATGGAACATATAAATAAGAGAGTAGGAGATCACGTGATGCAGTGAGAGCAACGGCTGTGAAATAGTTGTGCTCCGGGGCCCCCGCTCTTTCCTCTCAATTTAACGGGAATTGGATCTCGCTGAGAAGCGGGGAGACGCTCGAAATCAGCGTACGAATAGTGGATGGACCAGTTCTTGGTTTCGATGCCGGCAGGAACTGCACGAAAGAGCTCTAAAACTGAAAAAGGGAGAACCGCGACGCCAGACGCGGAACCCAAAATGGCGACCGCAACAGCGGGATCTAATATTGAGTTCACGGAGCAACAAGTGGCCCAAATAGTCAAGGCGGTGGGTTTGGCTCTGGAACTGCGATTCGAGGCATTGGCGGACAAAATGAGTAAGTGGGACGCTGTAATAGCGGAATTAACGAAACGCACGCTGGATGTGGAAAACCGCGTGTCTGCTGCAGAAGACGCATGGAATACTGCCGAACCAAAACTGAAAGATATGGCGCTTCAATTACAACAACAAAATGACAAGATCGAAGAGTTGGAAAACAGAGCCCGTCGTTCTAATCTAAGGATAGTGGGCTTTCCTGAATCTGTTGCAGAAAGAAATCTGGGACCGATATTGGAAGCGTGGCTGAAGCAAGAATTCGCTTTATCAGACAGCAACGGGGCACTGTGCCTTGAGCGGGCACACAGGATCGGCAGATTGCAAGCTGACAAGACCAGGCCCCGAGTGGTTATTGTGAAAATTCATAATTATTTACATAAGGAGGAAATCCTAAGAGGCTATAAAGCGAAGAGAGAGACTTTGAAATATGATGACAACAGGATTCTGATTTTCCCAGACTATTCGGCCAGAGTCCAGGAACGCAGAAAGCGGTTTCATCCTCTATGTTCTAAGTTGGCAGACAAAAAGATCCGTTTCATGCTGAGCTACCCGGCAGTCCTGAAAATCCAGCGAGATGGCAAATGGAATACTTTCGAATCCGTGGCAATGGCCTCAGAGTTTATGAATCAGGACATTGAGGAGAAGAGGGAGACCACCTGAGGACAAAGTAGGGTCAGAAATCAGATGTAAAGCTGGTGAGCGTGGAATGGAAGAGCTGATTTACTGATCTTGTAATGTTCAAAATGAGGTCATGTTTACTGATATGTGTTATGTAACAGATGATGTTTTGCTGATGTTGAAAGTAAAGGGGGGGAGCGGGGGTCCTAGCATGTATGTGATTCCTGGGATGGGTTTAGGCCCATCACAAGCATGTGTTTGTTATAAGGGGCAAGGGCAAAGGGTGGGAGGGGGGGGAAGATGGATAAGATGGGTTGGGGGGGGAGGGAAGACTTTGGTCAGTGGGGGGCGGGTAGGATGGGTAGGGAGGGAGCGGGGAGCAAGGTAATATATCTAGGCGATCAATGTATGCAAGTGGGAAAATCAAGGTGCTGGCACGGTAGTGGTTTGAGATTCAAGAGGCTGGGGGGAGGGCTGGGCCCCCGGTCTCGATGTATATACATAAACATGATCACAGGTGGGGTTTATAGACAACTGTCTCTTCCTCATGTAAGATAATATCCTGGAATGTGGGGGGGATTTCCTCCCCGATAAAGCGAAAGAAAATTCTGGCACATTTGAACCGGCTGCAGGCGGATATCGCTTGTCTTCAAGAAACTAGATTATCTGATGAGGAACATACAAAGTTGGAGAGGACGTGGGTGGGGCAGGTAGAATGGGCCTCCTCAGGAGTGCGCAGAGGGGGGGTGGCAATATTGTTTAGGAAGTCCTTGGCTTGCTCAGTTGAGAGGGTCATGGCCGATGATGGGGGAAGATATCTGCTGGTGAAGCTCTGTTTACAGGGTAGGGAGGTATATTTGTTATCTCTTTATGGACCTACTCCTTGGGAGCCGGGGTTCTTCCCTAACCTTCTCAAGAACCTAGTACCATTTCAAGGAAAGACCCTAATAATTGCGGGTGATATGAATGCCTTGTTGGATCCTGCCCTGGATAGCACGGGAAGTAGAGCACAAGGGACTTTGAATACAGGGGGGGCAGGGACTTTGTTGACATTTGCCACATCCTTAGGATTAATTGACACTTGGAGGTCACTGCACCCGGAAGAGAGGGATTTTACCCATAGATCAAGGGCACAAGGCTCTTGGGCACGTTTAGACCATGTGTTTGTCTCATCCAGTCTTTTCTCAGAGATCTCGGAGGCACAGATAGAACAGGTGGTGATCTCGGATCATGCGCCGATATGGGTAGCGCTGGAGGCCCCAGGGGACAGTCATCCCATAAGGCGCTGGCGATTTCCAAATTACTTAGTCAAAGACCAGGAGTTTCTTAAATACTTACAGGAGAAGTGGGAGGAGTTCTCTCTTCACAATGAGCAGCACAGGGAGGATCCAGGGCTGTTTTGGTGTACAGCAAAGGCAGTTCTGAGAGGGGACATTATTCAGTACACAGCCACGAGACGTAAAAAAGTAGCGGCAAACATTATAAATCTAACTGGGCGGCTGCGACGGGCCAAGCGTGCATTATTAGAATCCCCTTCTCGGGTTAATAAAGAAAATTATCTATCCTTGCAGGTAACCCTCAATTCATTGATCCATGAACAGACCAAAAGACAGATGGTTTTTCAGAGATATAGGTTCTACAGGCATGGAGACCGCCAGGGCGGGCTCCTGGCCCGTATGGTAAAATCGTGGAAGGGTAATAGGACCATAGGAGCTCTAAAAGATGTAAAGGGGAGAGTAACAAATCGCACAGAGGGAATTTTGCAGATATTTAAAGAATATTTTCAAGATTTGTATGCGCATAGGAGCCCTCCGAACAAAGAAGAGGTGGTAGCTTTTCTGGAAAGGGCAGGGATGGGAAAGTTCACTCCGGAGGCTCAAGAAGTTTTAGCTGGCCCCTTCCAACCTAAGGAATTGCAGACGGCAATAAAGGGGTTGAAATTAAATTCTTCCCCAGGAATTGATGGCTTTTCGGGAGAATTTTATAAAACTATGCAGCTTACAGGGTTGAGGCCTTTGTTGGAGTATTATAATGCAGTGCTTGACTCTGGAACGTTCCCGCCACATGAAAACACAGCTCTAATAGTTATGCTCCTTAAACCGGGTAAACCATCAGAAGATCCAGAATCATACCGGCCCATCTCACTGATAAATGTGGACATTAAGCTTTTATCCAAAATGATGGCGAATAGATTGATTGGTTATCTTCCAGGAGTGGTGAGTACGGCGCAGGTGGGGTTTGTCCCGAAGAGACACTCGGTACTGCACGTTCGTAGAATTTTATTGGCAATGGCCAAGAGTGTCTCTGGGGGGAATCCAGCAGTGTTGGTCAGTCTGGACGCCTCTAAGGCTTTCGATAATGTGGGGTGGGAATATCTTTTTTACTTACTGCAATGGATGGAAGTGCCGGATGGGTTCTGGAAAGCCATAAAAACATTATACACTGGAATAGGAGCACACGTTGCAGTAAATGGGGGTAGATCGGGCTGGTTTCCCATATGCAGGGGAACTAGACAGGGGTGCCCCTTGTCCCCTATATTGTTTGACCTTTTCTAGAGCCCTTAATCAGAGTATTGAATAGCTCCGTGGGGGTGGTGGGGGTGGACATTGGCTCTGAAGTAGTTAAAACGCTGGCATATGCGGATGATATTGTGATGATGTTGTCGAATCCGCAGGTTTCCTTGCGGAAGGCCCTGTCTAAAATAAAAGAATTTGGTAGGCTTTCCGGCTTCTCCTTAAATTTACAAAAATCTTGTGCAATGGCCCTAGACGAGACGGTACAACGTGAGTGGAGGGGGGAATTCCCTTTGCGATGGGTGGATAGAGAATTGAAATATCTAGGTGTCCTTCTCCCCAGAGATTTAAAACGGCTTTACTCAGGCAATGTTAAACCAATGCTGGAGCTGACAAAGCGGAAACTGGCACTCTGGGAGGGCCTGCCATTATCGTTGTGGGGGCGAATAGCGCTTTTTAACATGTTGATTGCCCCCAAGTGGCTATATTTATTCCAACAATTACCAATATTTTTGAAGGGAACAGATGAAAAGAGAGTGAATCGCCTTCTCCAACGATATCTTTGGCAGGGGAATAGGCCCAGACTCCCGATGTCCACTCTCACATCGCCTAGGGATTGCGGCGGGATGGGCCTGGCCAGCATAAAGACCTTATCGGTGGCATGTGAAATGCGGCACATTAATGACTGGTTTCGGGGCACCTCTGAGTTTTCAGTGACACAGGCGGAGGTAAGGTGGTTCCCGGGGTGGCACTTTAGTAGTCTCTTGCATGGGGGGAAAGGGATGCCTCCACACGCACTAGCACATCATCCTTTGTTACCAGCTCTGAGAGCTACGTGGAGATGGATCTGTAGAAGACATCAGTTTTCGGGTAAGACCACGCCATGGTTGGCCATTTGTGATAATTCAGCTTTCCCGCCAGGTCAGGGGGGAGGAGTGTTTATACGCTGGGCAAGGAAGGGTTTAATATACTTATCTCATGTGCTCACTGAGGAGGGGAGGCTAAAGGCCCTTTCAGAATTAACGAAGGTATTGGGGGAGGAGACAAGTCATCATTTTGCTTATTTTCAATTACATCATTACATTTCCTCCCTATGCTGGACGGACTTAACTGAAGACGTCCAAGAAGTGTTGGCAGAGATGTATTCCTTGGGGGCGCAGATGTCTGTGCCACTCAGGTTTCATCTCCAGCAATTGAGAGAGACATCATCTGAGATAGATTATGCACTCTTGGTCCGTGGCTGGAGGGAGGATTTGAATTGCGAGGTGACTGAAGATTTATGTAAATCTTTTATAAAACAGTTATACTCTATGAGGATTTCGATTCCACAGAGGGAACGTATGTATAAAATCTTGTTACGAATGTATATACCCCCCAGGAGAGCTTCTAAAATGATCACTAATTGTGATGGTTCTTGCCCCAAATGTGGAATCGCTAATGCATCTTTGGGTCATATGTTTTGGCGCTGTGCACGAGTGCAACAGTTTTGGGGAGGGCTCTTGCAGACGATAGATAGTCAGTGGGGATGTACACTGTTGAAAGATCCCTTAATAATCTTTTTCAAAAATAGCTACACGTCTCCGCCGCCAGCAGGATTTAAAGGATATATACAAAGGGCTGTTTATTTTGGGCTTACATCCATTCTAAAATCTTGGACATCAGAAATGGGACCCTCTCTGACATTTTGGAGATCTCAGATGATTGTCCAGATGAGAACAGATAGATGTCAGGTTAAATCATGGGATAGTGTACCTGGGCAGCAGTTTCGAATGCAATGGGAACCTCTATGGCTGACTTTGCCCTCACGGGGGAGAAGCTTCATATTGAATTTTTGACTGCACTTAGATCATTGTAAGAGAGGGATAGGCCGAATCTCGCTGAGTCAGATGGGTACAGATTGAGGACCACATCAAACTGAGAGACTACTTGCATTAAGCTCAGGACTTATTGTATGGTTGGGAGGGGAAGGTGGGGGGGGGGGGGGGGGGGGGAGGGTATAGGGTTCATATCCTGATCACCCAGAAGCCAGAGCAAACACCACAGAGGCGACATGCAGCCGAAGGGTCATAAGAGTGGAGACCCTTTGCAGCTTGGCATAATGACTGGCTTATTAGTTTCTGCCAAGAAGAAGCTTGTTGTACAGTGAATATTACGAGGTTGGCATTGGGATGCTGGTATTTGGGCTCTCTGGGAGAAATGGACTAGTTGTATGCTGGCAATGTTGAAGAGTTATGAGAAACATGTCTTTTAAAGGTATCTGAGGGCATGAAAAGGGTGGGGGGTTGGGATAAAAATGTAAAATGCACGGGAACATTGTTATGAGTTAGATACAATATATATGTGGTTTGATTTGTGATTCTGTACAAGTTCTAAGTTGCTCAATAAACAGATTTAAACATAAATAAGAGAGTAACAGGAGTAAGAAAATAAGGGACTAGTTAGAGTTGCAAATAAGGTCAGAAAGGTGAGGTCAGAGTTTGGTATCATCCGCAAAGAGATAAACCTTACCAGACAGCTCTTCTGCAATATCGCTCACAAAGATGTAAAAGAGAGCCGGCCCGAGGACCTGATAGCATCCCTTTCCTCAGAGCACGCTCCATTTACCACTACCCTCTATCTCCTCCCACTTAACCAGTTTCTGACCCAGTCAGTCAATTTAGGTCTGACTGTGATTTACCAAAGGTTACAGGGATTTGCAGTAGGACTGACGCAGAGTCCATGCTTTAGTTGCTGCAATCTCTAAAAAGATTTTCTTGTAGGTTCATAGTTAATGGCTCTAACAGCACCTTAATAACCAGGAACTACAGTACCTGATCCAATCTATTTTCAACATCAATTCTTCCAATACATAACTAAAGCAACCTATTCAACTCCGTCCTTATTGACTGACACAAGGACAATGAACATTCGACTTTAAGGTTTTATGGTTTTTTATTCAGGATCAAAGTAATGAGTGTTCAATAATATCACAATATATAGAACTATACTATGATATAAGTACATAAGTAATGCCACACTGGGAAAAGACCAAGGGTCCATCGAGCCCAGCATCCTATCCACGACAGCGGCCAATCCAGGCCAAGGGCACCTGGCGAGCTTCCCAAACGTACAAACATTCTATACATGTTATTCCTGGAATTGTGGATTTTTCCCAAGTCCATTTAGTAGTGATTTATGGACTTGACCTTTAGGAAACCATCTAACCCCCTTTTAAACTCTGCCAAGCTAACGACCTTCACCACGTTCTCCGGCAACAAATTCCAGAGTTTAATTACGCATTGGGTGAAGAAACATTTTCTCCAATTTGTTTTAAATTTACTACACTGTAGTTTCATCGCATGCCCCCTAGTCCTAGTATTTTTTGAAAGCGTGAACAGACGCTTCACATCCACCTGTTCCACTCCACTCATTATTTTATATACCTCTATCATGACTCCCCTCAGCCATCTCTTCTCTAAGCTGAAAAGCCCTAGCCTCCTTAGTCTTTCTTCATAGGGAAGTCGTCCCATCCCCGCTATCATTTTAGTCGCCCTTCGCTGCACCTTTTCCAATTCCACTATATATAGGAGAACAATTAAATGATAAAGGGAACATTCGGCTTCATACGGGATACTTCTTGTTCTACCAATTTTCCACTTTTTCACCATTCTCTCTGCCTGTCTTATCTCCTCTTTTGATATTTCTGGTTGGCTGGAAAATCTTGGTGCATAATGGTAAGGTCCTAGTCCTTTGCCAAATTGTTGTAATTCTAGAGGGAACTATCTAAATTCTTTTTTTAAAAAGCAACTCTGGGACCCCCCCCCCCCCCCCTTTATACCAGTCCACTGCTCTGCACACTACCCCTGATCAATAAAACCCCAATAATGTATCTGTGAATAATCTGCCACGCCACCATCTTTCTTCCTCACTGTAAACAATGGGAGGCAAATTCCCCACTTGGTTGGAGTACAGTACAGGTAGGAACTGAACCTAACTGAAAGAAGCTCAGTGCTTCTTCAGCGAAACTCTAAACCAGTGTTTCCCAAGTTGGTCCTGGAGTACCCCCTTGCATATTCATTGTGGATATCCTGAAAACTTGACTGGCATGAGTGGAGGCAGTCTATGCAAATCATTGTGTCACAGTTCAAAAAGAGATGGGCTCTTAGGCTGTAGGCGGACCGACTACTGCAGGCGAGTCACTTGAGCTAGGCACAGCACTAGGCAGGGCTTGCCAGAAGACAAGGCAGACAGGACTTGACTGAAGGCAAGGCAGACAATGCAAGGCAAGGACTGGGGGCCAGATGCACTAAACTTAACAAGCCCTTAACGAGCCAGTAGAAAAGCCTGGCATGCACTAAAGACTTTTTTCCAACGACGGTAGCAGCTAACGAAAACGGAATGCAGATGAGCAAATTGTGTAGAAACCCCTATTGTGATGAGATGCACTAACCTTCTCCGATTGCCTTAACGCTGGAAAACGGTGGAAAATCTAACAAGAGGTCTGTACCTCTCGTTGGGGCTGTGCAGGATTGGAAATCGTCTTTTTTTCGATGGAGGGGATGGAGGCGCATTGGAGGGGGTGAGCGGTGCGGCGTCTTTGGCATGCGCAGAGCAGCCAGCATAATGCTTGGCTGCTCTGCGCATGCTTGACCGACGGAATAGAGAATGCATGTGAGCTACAACGAGAAGCTCATTTGCATTCCTATTCCTTGATGCATGCCCGTTCCTTACCGAATCGGTAAGGAAAGGGCTTTAACGAGTCTTTAGTGCATCTTGCCCTGGGTACAGACAAGGCAAGGCTGGAACACAGCAAGACAGGAGCTTGGAGACAAGACACGGCCTCACTCCCAGCGCCCCCTCAGGAGTAACTGCCACAAGCCCTATAAAACTTTGGGCTGCAGCGCACACACCTGCAGGGGGCAGGTGGGTCGCCATCCACAACAGAACTGATTTAAAAGAAAACTGAAAAAAACCAAACCCACTGGGCAAAGGCCTCTACCAACTCATAAAAACTCAGGGTGTTGTTTAGTAAGGTGCACTAGCAGCGTGGCTTAGTAATCAGGCCCCTCAGTCTTCTTAGGGTTCAAAACAATCTATTCTTTCTCCAATAATTCAACAGATCGATGCATTGACAGTTGAAAATATACTGATACAGGCTGATTGGACCTATTATAACAATCCGAATGTCATCTATGTAATTTCAACAGTTTATTCTCTGAAAAGACAAAGTCTCCCTAAATGGTTTCAAACAGATAATAAGCAAAAACAGACACAGGACCAAGCTCTGAGGAACAGAGGCAAAGCAGGTACCACTCACAAAAAGACCCTCTTCAACCGGTTAGAATGGCCAGTGATGCATCAAGAAAGCAAGCAAGCAAGCAAGCAAAGACCTTGTCCCAATTGACCAAGGTTCTTAACAGTTCACTATGATGGTATGATTGAGAGCACAGAAACCAAGAAAGTGTAAAAAAAACCAAAACAAAACAACCATCACAAAGGATGTAGCCCGATTCATATCCCAGCGTAATTAATCAACTAGGGAGATCTGGACAAATGCATGCAAGTGTGGTGAAGGAAAAACCATGGGGCAACTAATTGCTAATTCAATTACCTTGCTGCAAGATCAGTAAGGACCATTGCTTGGTAGTTCTCAAAAGACAAACTTACAAGATGAGCAATAAACTGAAGTCTTGCAAGAAACACACAGGGAAGTAGGCCAAACAGAGACCAGAAGATTCAGCCAGCCTGTCCATTTATGATGCAAGACTGCAGGGCCCACCTGACCTCAAGCTGTACCCTCACAGCCTCATATTCTGAAGACTGATTTGCCGTGCTTTATTAAATTGTTACTCTTTTGGCCTCTGCTACTTCCACTGAAAGGATGCTTCACAAAACAGTGCTGGTCTAAAAAAAAAACATGAGTAGATCAGCCCAAAAATGCTTGCTCAAAATAAAAGGTCTTTAAGACCTTTTTGATTTTCATAAGTGACATTTCTAGGGGTAAGGATAAGAGCCATTACTTTACTTTAGGGCAATAGCTCTCAGCCCAAATGTCTACAATATTTACTCTTTTCTTTTGTTCTAATTTACCCACTGCCTGTTCTACATTTTAACAATGAATATGTGGTTGCTATATAAGTCTACATATGCAAGTGAGACAACACAGGAATCACGATGAATATGAAAGCCATACATTTGCATACAATGGAAATTAACACATTTAATATCTTCTTATAGATACTTCTTCTGTATACCTTGAAAACCTAAACTGGAGAGTATCCCAAGCAGAGATGCCAAGTTACCCATTCCAGGCTGGAGATTTTGAGCCAGTCCTGAATTTCTGAGCACTATAGTGCATTATGGGACTTCCAGCACTAATCTCAATCAGCAGGATCAGTACAAATCTCACACCACTTTGGAGGTCATAAATTCCAAACCAGGTGTGTCCCCAAATCTCCAGCCTAAGACTGGGTAACAGCACTGTAGTGGGCATCCTCTGAATTTATTCAAAACGTAAAACACCACTGTAAGTGACGAACAGATCACAGTGGTTTACCTCCAACACAGTTTGGGGCCACAAGAATTGTGCAATAACTTCAAGAGAAAAAATAAAGAATTGAAGCACTCCAGACTAGGGTGTTGCTACGGGGGGACTGGGCCCCCACAAATTTCATCTGGGCCCCTGGTTTGGTTGGTGGGGGTCCCCAAACCCCGCCATCCAAAGCCTTCTTCAGCGCGGTCTCCGGTGCAGCTGCATTCGCTGCGTGCCCCTGCTCTTCTTTCTTCTTGCTCCTCCTGTGCATGTTGACGCTCAGCGTCTCTGGCACAACCGCGTTTGCTGCCTGCCCCCTGCTCTTCTTTCTTCTTGCTCCTCCTGTGCACGCTGATGCTTAGTGGTTTCTGGCGCAACCGCGTTCGCTGCCTGCCCCCTGCTCTTCTTTCTTCTTGCTCCTCCTGTGCACGCTGATGCTCAGCAGTCTCTGGCGCAACTGCGTTCGCTGCCTGCCCCTGCTCTTCTTGCTCCTCTTGTGCATGCTGGCGCAGCTGCGTTCGCTGCCTGCCCCCTGCTCTTCTTTCTTCTCTTGTGCACACTGGCGCTCAGCAGTCTCTGGCACAGCCGCGTTCGCTGCCTGCTCTTTCTTTTTGCTCTTGTACACAATGACGCTCAGCGGTCTCTGGTGCAGCCACGTTTGCTGCCTGCCCCCTGCTCTTCTTTCTTCTTGCTCCTCTTGTGCACACTGACACTCAGCGGTCTCTGGCGCAGCCATGTTTGCTCCCTGCCCGTCTTTCTTCTTGCTCCTCCTGTGCATGCTGACGCTGAGCGGTGTCTGGCACAGCCGCGTTCGCGGCCTGCACCCTGCTCTTCTTTCTTCTCTTGTGCACGCTGACGCTTAGTGGTCTCTGGTGCAGCTGCGTTCGCTGCCTGCTCTTCTTTCTTCTTGCTCCTCTTGTGCACACTGATGCTTAGTGGTCTCTGGCGCAGCCATGTTTGCTCCCTGCCCTTCTTTCTTCTTGCTCCTCCTGTGCATGCTGACGCTCAGCAGTCTCTGGTGCAACTGCGTTCGCTGCCTGCTCTTTCTTCTTGCTCCTCTTGTGCACGCTGACACTCAGTGGTCTTTGGCGCAGATGCGTTTGCTGCCTGCCCCCTGCTCTTCTTTCTTCTCTTGTGCACGCTGACGCTTAGCGGTCTCTGGTGCAGCCACGTTCGCTGCCTGCTCTTTTGCACAGTGACGCTCAGCGATGTCTGGCGCAGCCGCGTTCGCTGCTTGTGACGGAGACTGCGCTGAAGAAGGCTTCGGCTGGTGGGAGGGTGGGGACCCCTTCAGGCAAAGGTATTTGTTTGTGAGGTGGTGGCACTCAAAATGTGCCCCCAACCTCTGGCTACGGGTCCAGACAGTGGGCGCAATGTCCAATCAGGCCGGGTCAACCAAGTTTATTTCCCATTTTCTACCCTGGCCCCCGAGGGCCTCAATGTAGAAAAGTGGAGGAGGAAAGGACAGAGGACGGGGAGGGACCCCTCACCTTCACCGCCACCTCCGGAGCCGAGTCCACGTCCATACGCAGCAGACTCCGGACCGGACCCGCCTCAGCCTCCGAGTCCGACTCCGAACCGCTGCCGTAGGAAACCAAGGCCTCCATGGCCGCCGCCACCATGGAAGCGGAAGTGCGTCTGCCAGACCGGAAGCGACGTAGTCAGGCAGGCTCTCCCTCTGTGTGTGTTTCTTCTCCAACCTACTTTTTCCCAGGACGGCCCCACCCCTACCGTAGCCACACCCCTTTTACCCGCCATGCACCATAGAAAAAGGCAACATTGAAACGATTAACACCAGTCCCCTCATTGCTCTAGCGCTACTAGACGTACGCAGCGCTGTACACTGTAACTGGAATACACAGTCTCTGCTAGACTATCAAGTGCTGACATTAAATAATATTAACCATTAGCCACTGTGGCATTGGGGAGCAGGTAAAAAAAGAGAGAGAGAGAGACAAAACTTTTTTACAAACAGAAATAAATAAGATCATACCTTTTTATTGGACTAACAATACATTTTTTTTACTACCCTCTTTCTCAGGTCAGGACAACATGACCAAATTATCAGACTACATAAGTAAAACATAAAAGCATTCCAGAATTAGTTTGAAAGGAAAACGGAGGGGTGAGAAACAAGCAGAGGTGGATTTTGTCTATAATAATGCTATAAAAAGTTGTAAATTAGGTCATTGAACAATATAATTTTATGGTTTATAATATGATAGGAAACCTCACTCTCTAAAGTCCGGTCACGTTGGTGCCAATATAGTTCATAACTTAAAGGTCTTACATTCATGGATTATTTTATGTTAATCTTTTTATTGAGAAAAACAAGAGATAAACAGCAGCAAATGGTACATTTCCTCTGTACAATATATACAACAAATAAACACCCCAGTAATCCTCTCCTCCTTCAAGAACCCCTACCCTCCAAAGCCAGTGTTACCAAGCTATGGAAAATGTTTCATGTAAAAACTCTTATAGACCGCATTATCTTATAAATCCTAAGTGGATAATAACATTTACATATATAATAAAAAGTGTAATACAGTAAAAACAGACATAACAAACAATGACTACAGGATTTAACTGTTATAACCCTAGTATAACCCTGGTCTCGCCACACAGTTCAGGGCACTAGCTAGCTCTTCAGGTCAGCACCTACTACTACTACTTACCCAGGAAATCTAGACTGCCCAACTTGACATTTCGTTCTTTAGATTGTAAGCTCATTTGAGCAGGGACCGTCCTTTGTTTATTTTGTACAGCGCTGCGTAACCCTAGTAGCGCTCTAGAAATGTTAAGTAGTAGTAGTATTTCTAAAGCACTACTAGAGGTACGCAGCACTGTACACTTGAACATGAAGAGACAGTCCCTGCTCAACAGAGCTTACAATCTAATTAGAACAGACAGACAGAGCAAACAAGGGGTCACAGCAAACGTTTTAAGTTCTACGTGAGCTGGGCGCAAGCCAGGGCCAGACTTAACTCCAGTAGGCTGTGGGGTTTTAAGCCAGGCTTTTACTCTTATTTACTTTTCTTTGTTAGTCCAGGAATATATAAACTTAACTCTCATTTAAAGTATCACATACCTTGTACAATGAGTTTATCTTGTTGGACAGACTGGATGGACCATTCATGTCTTTATCTGCCGTCATTTACTATGTTACTAAGTTGGACCCTCATCATATAACTATGATTCAGATTATTCTTCCCAACGTGCATCACTTTGCATTTGTCCACAATAAATGTCATCTGCCATTTGGAAGCCCACTCTTCCAGTTTCCTAAGGTCTTCCTGCAATTAAATATCTGGGCTGACCACCAACTTCAGTCTGAATATCGGCCCCCTGAAATTATACTGCTTTCTTTCCTTCTGATTATCTATCCAACCCTTGGAGTACCTAGTGGTTAGTGCAGCGTGACTTCAGGCAATTCAACCTTGTCCATTGCCCCAGGTACAAATATATATACTTTGTAAACTGCTTTGAATGTAGTTGCAAAAACCTCAGAAAGGCGGTTAATCAAGTCCCAGTTCCCTTTCCCCCTTTCCCTTATGACATCACAATATCAGAAGTGAGCCAAGTGTCGGGCAATCAAGCCATTGTGACATCACTGATGAGGTTGGCTCTTTTTGGTGGAATGAGTGGAGGAGTAGCCTAGTGGTTAGTGCAGTGGACTTTGATCATTTCCCTTTCCCCATTTGAGATTCTACATGGAATATTGTAGTATATAAGGTGGTATGTCAGGTCCCATTAACAAGATTCCATACACAGTCTCAAAGAGTAGCAACATTCCATGTAGAACGCCAAAGAATGGCAAGATTCCCGAATCCCAGCCTAGTGGTTAATGCAGCGGACTTTGATCCTGAGGAACTGGATTTGATTCCCACTGCAGCTCCGTGTGACTCTGGGCAAGCCATTTAACCCTCCATTGCCCCAGGTACACATAAGTACCTATGTAAACGCTTTGAATGTAGTTGCAAAAAAAACACAGAAAGGCTGTGTATCAAGTCCCCTTTCCCTTATCTCTACTTTTCTCTTGGAGACTGTCTTTGGAGTGATTTTATGTTTTACTTATATGTTCAGATATATTGTCATCTTTTGCTCATACTGTCCTGACCTGGGGAAGAAGGTTCTGGCCTTTGAAAGTTAGTAAAAAAAATGTATGAAATTAGTCCAATAAAAAGGTCTCATTGTGTTTTTTTCCAACCATATTTCTATGTATTTGGTAGAACATAGAAAGTAGCTGAAATGTGTGAACAAAACACCTCACCAAAAATGTTTTTATTTCTCATAACGGGTTGATCTAAGGTTAATTTGTGCATGGTGAATATCTACAAACTACAGGCATTCTTTTTATGGGGAAGAGGGTGGAGGGCAGAGACAACATGTTTGAGAAATACAGGTTTCCCCCACATCTGTTCATAATAGTTCAGTTGGTACTATTTGTTTATTTCTTTTATTTATTGCATTTGTATCCCACATGTTCCCACCCATTTGCAGGCTCAATGTGGCTTACAGAGTTTTGCTATGACATAGTCATTCCAGGTTATCAGATACAATTGGTAATGTACAAGGTTTAAGTAAGGGCAGAAAGAAGGAGGATGTTATGCAGGATAGTATAGAAGGTGGTCTATAATACTGGCTGGGTTGGTGAGGTAGTTTTGTAAGGCTATGGGTTATCTTTGTAGGCCTTGTTGAAGAGATATGTCTTCAGAGATTTGCGAAAGTTAGTTATTTCATCAATAGTTTTCAGGGCTGTAGGTAATGCATTCCACAACTGCGTGCTCATGTAAGAGAAGGTGGTGGCGTGTATCAGCTTGTATTTTAGTCCTTTACAGCTGGGGTAGTGCAGATTGCGAAATTTGTGGGCTGATCTTATGGTGTTTCTGGGAGGCAGGTCCACAAGGTTTAGCATGTAGATTGGGGTGTCTACGTGAATGATTTTGTGTACAATCGTGCAGATCTTGAACGCAATGCGTTCCTTGAGTGGGAGCCAGTGAAGTTTCTCTCTTAGGGGTTTTGCACTTTCATATTTTGTTTTTACAAATATGAGTCTGGCTGCGGTATTCTGGGCTGTTTGGAGTTTTTTGATAGTCTGTTCTTTGCAGCCAGCGTATAGTGCGTTGCAGTAGTCCAGATGACTTATTAACATTGACTGTACTAGGGTATGGAAGATGTATCTTGGGAAGAAAGGTTTTACTCTTTTGAGTTTCCACATGGAGTGGAACATCTTTTTTGTCGTATTCTTCACATGGGCATCGAGTGTGAGGTTTCGATCAATGGTAACTCCAAGAATTTTCAGATTTTGTGAGACGGGTAGAGAACAGTATAGTGTGGTTATGGTAGAGTAGTTGGTTGTGTTGTGTTGTGAAGTGAGTACAAGACATTGTGTTTTTTCTGCGTTGGATTTTAGCTGGAAGGCATCCGCCCAGGAGTGCATGATTTGGAGGCTTTGGTTGATCTCGTTGGTGATTTAGTTTAGATCATGTTTGAACGGGATGTAAATCGTGGCATCATCTGCATATATGTAGGGGTTGAGGTTTTGGTTGGCTAGAAGTTTGGCTAGAGGTATCATCATTAGGTTGAAGAGAGTTGGTGAGAAGGGGGATCCTTGGGGAACTCCGCATTCAGGTATCCATGGAGGTGATATGTCCGCGTTCGTTGTTACTTGGTATGATCTTGTGGTCAGGAATCCTTTGAGCCATGTGAGAACTGTACCTCCTACTCCGAAGTATTCTAGTATATGTAATAGTATTCCATGATTAACCATGTCGAAGGCGCTGTACATGTCGAATTGTAGGAGGAGTATATTGTTACCAGTTGCAATTGCTTGTTTGAATGAGTTAATTGCAGACACTAGTACAGTTTCGGTGCTGTGATTTGACCGAAATCCTGATTGAGATCATGCAGAATTGAGTGTTTATTTAGGTATTCAGTAAGTTGTTTCATCACTATGTCCTCTATGAAAAATAACAAAACAAAATTGAAGCAGAATGAACAAGAAAGTCTACACATTATCCTAGGGAGATACAGGAAAACCATCAGCTATATCAGTTCAGTATGTTGTATCCTATGATCAAGCCAAATACATAACCTGACCGAAGAAGAGATGGACCAGCATCGAAACCTCAGAATGTTTTAGTTATTTAACTAACTAACTAACTACATTCTGTTTTCTGTTGCCATGCCCACTGGTTCCCCAACCTGGCCCTGGAGGCATCCCAGCCAGTCAGGTTTTGAAGATATCCACAATGAATGTTTATGAGAGAGATTTGCATGCAGTGGAGGCAGTGCATGCAAATCTGTCTCATAAATATTCATTGCGAATTTCCTGAAAGCCTGACTGTCTGGGGTGCCTCCAGGACCAGGTCATACCTTATTGTTCATCATCAGAACTGACAGTAGAATGGGGCGGGCCACCAATGTTTTGGAGCCCAGGGTCAGGGATGGAAATAGCTTTATGTGCCCCCCCCCCCCCCTAAAAAAGGGTGGTTTGCTGCCCCTGATCACTATGTAGATCTGTGAATTGCAATTTATTCTGGCAAGGATTGGATTAACCTTTTAGTGGGACCAAATTCAGAAGTGTGTTGCCCCCATTTTAACCCCCCATAAACATGAGAACACAAGTATCTAATTATGTTGCTGAATGTGGAGGTCTAAAAATACACCCATATTGTATCAGCACTCCCTCACCTCTCCACGCCTAAACCTCAACAAGAATTCTGATCCTTTCCTCTCCCAATCTATATAGCTGTCAGCACTTATGTGATTGTTCATTCCTTCCTGCACCTTTGGGTGCTGTGAATTTGCTTTGGGGGCTACTACTACTACTACTATTTAGCATTTCTATAGCACTACAAGGCATACGCAGCGCTGCACAAACATAGAAGAAAGACAGTCCCTGCTCAAAGAGCTTACAATCTAATAGACAAAAAACAAAGTAAGCAAATCAAATCAATTAATGTGTACAGGAAGGAGGAGAGGAGGGTAGGTGGAGGCGAGTGGTTTCGAGTCAAAAGCAATGTTAAAGAGGTGGGCTTTCAGTCTAGATTTAAAGGTGGCCAAGGATGGGGCAATACGTAGGGGCTCAGGAAGTTTATTCCAGGCGTAGGGTGCAGCGAGACAGAAGGCGCGAAATCTGGAGTTGGCAGTAGTGGAGAAGGGAACAGATAAGAAGGATTTATCCATGGAGCGGAGTGCACGGGAAGGGGTGTAGGGAAGGACGAGTGTGGAGAGATACTGGGGAGCAGCAGAGTGAGTACATTTATAGGTTAGTAGAAGAAGTTTGAACAGGATGCGAAAACGGATAGGGAGCCAGTGAAGGGTCTTGAGGAGAGGGGTAGTATGAGTAAAGAGACCCTGGCGGAAGACAAGACGGGCAGCAGAGATTTGAACCGACTGGAGAGGGGAGAGGTGACTAAGCGGGAGGCCAGCAAGAAGCAGATTGCAGTAGTCTAAACGAGAGGTGACAAGGGTGTGGATGAGGGTTTTGGTAGAGTGCTCGGAAAGAAAGGGGCGGATTTTACAGAAATGACAGGTCTTGGCAATCTGCTGGATATGAGCAGAGAAGGAGAGAGAAGAGTCAAAGATAACCCCAAGGTTTCGAGCCGAGGAGACAGGGAGAATGAGAGAGCCATCAACAGAAATAGAAAACGGGGGTAGTGGGGAGGTGGGTTTGGGGAGAAAAATGAGAAGCCCCTCATCCATTCATCCTACAAGGTAACCGCACAACAGTTGATCCCCTGCCTGTCCCAAAAGCATATTTCCCCTTAATACCGTTCCTCCTACATCAAGCCCCTCTCTCACAGCGGATGCCCCCCTTGGATGAAAGCCTGTGGTGAAGGCCTCCATCTGTAAGCATTAGCCCAACACATAGCAGCTATCCTCCAGGCCAACTCTACATGGTGGGGGGGGGAATGGGTTTCAGTAGCTAACGATGCTACCTCTTCTTCTTAGATGCCAATGTACAGTGATGGCTTAATTTTGTCCTGTATGGACTGTGCAGCACCTGTGACTGATGATGTAATCTGTTTTCTGGACGGGGTTCAATCTAGGCTGGATTAAGACATATCTGACAGGGCCCTAGGAATGTGCCTAGCTTGCCTCTCCCTAGTTTTGCCTATCTATTGGAAGAGAGGGGAATAAGAGCAGAGAGATGCAAGCAGGGGGAGCTGCCTTGAGCACAGAACCTGTGGGGGAAGCGACAGTGCTATAGCCCACCCTCAACAAATGCACTCCTTTGATTCTTATCACTACAGTGGACTGCCAAAACTCAAGGAACAGCTGAACAGAGCAGAGAAGTAGATGGGTTGATTCCACTCCTGTCCAATCCGCTGAGAAGTGCTAGTTGTGTGGGCTTATCCATGTAGCTGATATACCTCCCCTCCTGACACAGGTAGTGGAATGGGATAGGCCACTGGGGCCATAGCCCAAACAATATCTTGCCCAACACAGAATCAGCAACCAAAAAGCTTGAGGGAAGAGCTGGATGATTAGTTTGTTTGGTGTCTCCAGCCAGAATGGTGTTCTGCTGCCCCTGCTCCCTGAGACTGGACTGCTCCAGAAAGAAGTGGACAAGGCAGGGTGGTCAGATGGAGTGGGTTGATTGTCCCCTCTCACTTGGAGGAACAGTGTGTGGGGTTATTCTGGTCACCTTCCATCAAGAGAACAGACTGCTAGCACAAAAAACTGTAACCCCAGTCCTTGAAGAAATGGAGAGAAGACTAGTAGCAATGAGGTAGGCTGATACTGTTGTGTGGTATGGCATACTGGTCTTGGGAGGAGAAGCAAGATAGTTGCAGAGGAGGGAAGGGTGGCCACTATCTTCTTCTCTATTGGGGGGGGGGGGGGCGAAAAGGTGACTCCTAGGGATGATTGAGAAGGGCTCAAAGACCATAGGGGAGGCTTTGCTGAGAACAGAGGGGAATAAGGAATAGAGAGAAAGGATGGCAAGAAAATTAACATAGTAGATGACGGCAAAAAAGATCTGCACGGTCCATCTAGTCTGCCCAACAAGATAAACTCATATGTGTTACTTCTTGTGTATACCTTACCTTGATTTGTATCTGCCATTTTCAGGACACAGACCGTAGAAGTCTTGCCTAGCACTAGCCCTGCCTCCCAATCTCGGCTAAGCTTCTGAGGATCCATTCCTTCTGAACAGGATTCCTTTATGTTTATCCCACGCATGCTTGAATTCTGCTACCGTTTTCATCTCCACCAGCTCCTGCGAGAGGGCATTCCAAGTACCTACCACTCACTCCGTGAAAAAATACTTCCTGACATTTTTCTTGAGTCTGCTCCCCTTCAATCTCATATCATGTCTTCTAGTTCTACCGCCTTCCCATCTCCGGAAAAGGTTTGTTTGTGGATTAATATCTTTAAAATATTTGAACGTCTATATCATATCACCCCTGTTTCTCCTTTCCTCCAGAGTATACATGTTCAGGTCAGTAAGTCTCTCCTCATACGTCTTGTAATGCAAATCCCGTACCATTCTCATAGCTTTTCTTTGCACCGCTTCAATTCTTTTTACATCCTTAGCAAGAATTTGCACAGATCCGTTTGCACAAATGAATAGTTTTTTTTTTTAAATTTGAATTTTGCTCCCACCTTTTTCAGTAGTAGCTCAAGGTGAGTTACATTCAGGTACACTGGGCATTTCTCTGTCCCTGGAGGGCTCAATCTAATTTTGCACCTGAGGCAATGGAGGGTTAAGTTAAATGACTTGCCCAAGATCACAAGAGTGTAGCAGTGGGATTTGAAGTGGCCACCTCTGAATAGCAGGACTGGTGCTCTAGCCACTAGGCTACGCCTCCACTCCACTTTGAAAGTTCAAGTGCATGTATTGTATGCATTGCAATTTGCAACACCATCCCTAGGAATGCCTCTATTTAGATCACATGAAAACAGGCGCACTCTTCGCAGTGCCACCTATGTTTTGTATGCTCCACGCAATGGAACAGCCTGAGTTGTCTGGATAACTGACAGATCCGGTCCGAATCTTAATTTGGGCCTTACTCTGCTATGGAGATTAAATGACTTTATAAGCAGGAGCAGCTGAGGTACTAACACTAGTATCCTGATTCCTGAACAGGAAAATTAGTACCTGCAACCGCAGGTAAACGCACAACCCCCCCAACCCCGCCCCCCTTCTCTGCTGTGCTTTGCAAAAAAAAAAAAAAAAGCCAGCGTACGTACAGACGTCACACGTCAGAAAACGCTGAGCTCGTGCTGAGCATATAAATAAATAAATGCGGCCGGGCGGACCGTACCACTATGTATTCATGGGGGAGACCTGAACTAACCGTGCAATTTAGGGAGGGGGGGAAGGGGAGACTTCCGAATAAAAAGTACCCGGCTTGATTAGAAAAAGACGTGGCGGCGTCGAACCGTGCGAGGCAGAAGTTAAAAAAGAAAACACCTAATTGCAGAAGATCATGTCCCCCCCCCCTGCTCGCCGGGCTTTTCCAGTCCATGTATGTTATTGTTGTGGTGCGCGCGCGAAGAAGGAGCGAGTAACGCTTACAGCCGGTGACCCGGGCAACGAGCGCGGGCGTGCGCGCGTGTTGGGAAAGGAGCGCGCGGAGAGCCGGGCAAACGGCGCTGCCGGCGTGAGGAGAAGGAGGAGAGGGCGGAGAGCGGCTCCAACCGGGGTAGGTGGCGGCGACATTGTGCTGAGAGAGATCTCCAAGGTGGGGGCTGCGGCGTGACCTCAGCTCTCGGGGGCAGAGGGTCTGTATGATAAATGTCCCGGGGGTCGTTCGTGGCACCTTGCGGGGTCTCGTTTTGCACCGAGAGCTTTGCAGTAATGAGAAAAGTGAAGCCAGAGACCTTTAGCCCCGTCTCCTCCTCTCCTTCATTCCTTAGTCATTTGCTTTTGCTTCGCTCTTCTTAGTCCAGTTATTGGTAAATGAAATCGTGATGAATAAACATCAAAAGCAGGTTTTGCAATCAATAAAAGAGCCGTTTTACAATGAATGACAGTCATTTCTACTAACCCAAAGAACAATAAGCAAATCATAGGGATTGTACTAATACAATGATGAGAGCCTTGTGTCAGTTTTTATTTATTTATTTCCCACCTTTTTGCAGGCTCAATGTATCATAATTGGTATATAATAGATAAGTACTTAAAACTCACCTCTTCAATGCTGCCTTCGGCGCTTAACCGCTCGAGAAATATAAAATACCCCAATCTATCCACCCTATCAGATTAACTGTTCACTCGTCCTCTAGATTGTTCACTTGTCTTTTAGATTGTAAGCTCTTTGAGCAGGGACTGTCTCTCTTTGTTAAATTGTACAGCGCTGCGTAACCCTAGTAGCGCTCTAGAAATGTTAAATAGTAGTAGTAGTATTACATATAGCAGTGATTTAACCAGAGCTGAGATTGTGATGTCATAATGCCTGATTCCACCAATGCCTAAGAGCCAACCTAATCAGTGATGTCACAATGATATTTGACTGTCCTATACTTGGCCCACTTCCCCCCTTAGTGTGAAGAGTTTCAGTCTCTGGTATCCAGAGCTGAGATTGTGATGTCATAATGCCTCATTCCACCAATGCCTAAGAGCCAACCTCATCAGTGATGTCACAATGGCTCGACTGTCCTATACTTGGCCCACTTCCCCCCTTAGTGTGAAGAGTTTCAGTCTCTGGTATCCAGAGCTGAGATTGTGATGTCATAATGCCTCATTCCACCAATGCCTAAGAGCCAACCTCATCAGTGATGTCACAATGGCTTGATTGTCCTATATTTGTCTCACTCTTATCTATTAGATTGTAAGCTCTTTGAGCAGGGACTGTCCTTCTATGCTTGAATTGTACAGCGCTGCGTAACCCTAGTAGCGCTTTAGAAATGTTAGTTAAGTACATGACAATTCGTGTTACATAAAGACCATGATGAACACTATAGAAATTTAAACAAGCCAGTTCTGATTAGCTTAAAACCTCACATCTTTACTAAGCCCTCCCCCAACAGCTGTTTATTTTTGCTCATTAATTCCATCCTAGATGTCCCTCTTGAGATCTGCTGGGCACTTATGACCCAGACTGGCAACTGTCAAGACAGAGGACGCTGGGTTTCATGGACTTCCATGTGACTCAGCACATATGTTCACATGTTTCTGGGATCTGGTGCCATGAACCTTTTTTTTCCCCCCCACACTATTTTGGGATTATGCCTCCTGTAGTATCTCCCCCCCCCCCTTCCTCCAGTCATACACACATTGCTCACATGTGCATGTCGATGGGCAGTATAGTAGTAAATAGTAAACCAACTAAAACGAAACATACTTCAGTTGGGCCTATGCGGTGCCCATCCTGGGCTGGGGTAGAGGTGCGTATAGGTTGGCTCTGTATTGAGCCAAACAGTTTTGAGCCTACTACTACTACTATTTAGCATTTCTATAGCGCTACAAGGCATACGCAGCGCTGCACAAACATAGAAGAAAGACAGTCCCTGCTCAAAGAGCTTACAATCTAATAGACAAAAAATAAAGTAAGCAAATCAAATCAATTAATGTGTACAGGAAGGAGGAGAGGAGGGTAGGTGGAGGCGAGTGGTTACGAGTCAAAAGCAATGTTAAAGAGGTGGGCTTTCAGTCTAGATTTAAAGGTGGCCAAGGATGGGGCAAGACGTAGGGGCTCAGGAAGTTTATTCCAAGCGTAGGGTGCAGCGAGACAGAAGGCGCGAAGTCTGGAGTTGGCAGTAGTGGAGAAGGGAACAGATAAGAAGGATTTATCCATGGAGCGGAGTGCACGGGAAGGGGTGTAGGGAAGGACGAGTGTGGAGAGATACTGGGGAGCAGCAGAGTGAGTACATTTATAGGTTAGTACAAGAAGTTTGAACAGGATGCGAAAACGGATAGGGAGCCAGTGAAGGGTCTTGAGGAGAGGGGTAGTATGAGTAAAGCGACCCTGGCGGAAGATGAGACGGGCAGCAGAGTTTTGAACCGACTGGAGAGGGGAGAGGTGACTAAGTGGGAGGCCAGCAAGAAGCAGATTGCAGTAGTCTAAACGAGAGGTGACAAGCGTGTGGATGAGGGTTTTGGTAGAGCCTCTTTATCAGCCATCACCCTACTCAAAGGCCAGAAACCTCCCTGCTCCTTTTCACCAGAGCAACAGAAGATCCGAGCCTGGGAATCAAATTTGAATCTTCTGCAGGGTAATTTCCCCTTCAAATGTTTAATAGCCTAACTCACTGATGCCGGCAAATTGATCAGTTCACATCAGGGAATACTTGGTGAAAAACCAAGCTTTATTTATGTATTTATTTTTTTGTTCTGTTTTGCACATTCTGTCTCTTCCTCATCTTCTTTTTTTTACAAAAGATAGCATAATCTGAATGAAAAATTCCAGTCTTCTGTGTGAGAGCCCTGGTTCCTTTCTAATCATGACTGCTCCCCTGAGGTGCAAGCAACTTAAAGAAGTCAGAAAAATTGCACGACAGTTATGTTTTTCTTTGCTTATTCTGTATATTTTTGAAATACAGAACAGTACATATAAAATAGTGTACATTTGGTATAAATGAACAATGAATTGTAGAATGGCATATAATTTAATATTTTCTGTATGTTCTCTGGATCCACTGTTTATTGTGCTGTATATATATTATATAATACGTATATGCAACATACCAAAACCTGTTCAGATCATCCGCGATAGGTAGCATGCTTTTAACCAGACTTTGCATTAAAGTATTCACATATGTGAATGCTCCCTGTATTGGATTTTGTGTTATATCCAATTTTTTTTTTATTTAGCTAGACATCTTGTTTGGTATTGTATATACAGTATGTGAATTTACATACTTCTGGTATTTATCCCAAGATAATGTATTTGTTGAACCTAAATATAAATTTGAAGCTTATGACAAGCCTACAGGTCAAAAGGAACACAGCATATTTTGAGATTAATTTGCTTGAAGTCTCTTACTGGTAATAAAAAAAATAATAATATCTAATGTTTGTATAAATAAAAGCTTAATACATGGAGCTCAATGAAACCTTCCTTGCACCTATGTGTAATTGCTCTGTGTCTTAGAATAGAACTACTCCATATTTGGAGTAAAATGTATTTTGCAGAGAACATGAAATGTAGAGCTCAAGATTTTTTTGTTGTTTATGTAAAGGAGATGAGTGGGTTATAAGTGTCCCAATGTCTAGTGATATGATACAGAAAGGAAGCAACATGATCCAGAGATTCATATTCTAGATGATCTGAGGAGAAGCCAAAGTAGCGAAAGAAAATCTAGGTGAACTAAGCAGAAGCAGCAGGGAGTTTCTGAGCACTTGTGTGCAATGTACAGGGCTAATTTTTACTGGAACTGTTGCTGTACTGTTTGACAGACATAGCCACCTTTATTGCTTTGAAGATGTGTACAGATGTAGTTAAACATGACTCTGTTTGTTTTTGTGTGGGTTTTCTTACTCTATTGTCTTATAATTCCTTTCTTTTTCATATTTGTTGTAGTTCTTGCATGAAAGCATCCAGTGTGTTTGACTTGCACCTGCAGGGTGTTGTCCCATGTTACATAGTAGAGTTCAAAGGTAGAATATTGTCTATTGTTGGTGGTAGGATATAGAGCTTTGATTCTGAAACGACATTAGTAGCAGTGAATTGTGCTTTGAACTTTTTTTTTTTTTTTTTTCTGGTTACTGAAAGAGATATTGAGGAGAGGAGGGAGGGAATGCACCACCTGTACAAAAACTAGGAAACAAACAAAAAAGCGGGGAGACGACCCTGGAAATCGGAAGGAGGGAGGGGGGGGGTGACGACGACCCTGGCACACGGAGGAAGGGGTGACACTGGAACTGGGAGGAAGGGGCGAGGGCCCCTGGCACACACTCTTACTCTCACACACACACTCTGTCACAGACACACTCGCACCCAGTCTCAATCCCTCTCTGTCACACACACACTCTCGCACATTCACTCTCTCTCACACAGTCACTCTGACACATACTGTCTCAAACATACACACTCCAAGGAAAACCTTGCTAGCGCCAGTTTAATTTGTCAGAAACGGGCCTGTTTTACTAGTAAAATATATGGGAACGGACTTAAAGATCTCAATATGTATTAAAAGAGAGCAATTGTTCCTAGTCAAAACCTATGTTATTGCAAAATTGGATAATGCAGTGCTGGGTAGGATCAGATCCACGTTCTACTTGGCTTTGAGAAATAAGTTGTATGATTTTCAGGGTGTAGCAGAGGCAACAGGATGGAGTGATGACCTTTCAGGAAATCCAGACTGCCCCTATTGGACTGACTGTTCACTTGTCCTTTAGATTGTAAGCTCTTTGAGCAGGGACTGTCCTTTATGTTAAATTGTACAGCGCTTTAGAAATGTTAAGTAGTAGTAGTATGAACTTATGACATTGGAAAGTAGAGATGCTCCTCTGTCCTTTTGAAGAAGGAAATTTGTTCTTGTCAATTTGGGAGATACACGTTTAATCATTACCTATGAGACCTATGAGAGTAAGAAGTGAAATCCTTATTGGGTTGGCTGTGTAACCCTATTAATAGTAGCTAGGTCTACAGAGGTATGGATAGGGGGGAATAAGGGGGGAGTTAAAGGGGGGAGGGGAACTACACAAAAAATGATGATTACCACTTATGTTATGATTATAAGTTCATCTGTTTCCTGATATCCTGAATATGGCTTATGTATCTTGCACTGTATGGGAATGATCATCAATAAAATTGTTAAAACTTGATAGTAGCTAGGTCTATTTAAATCCATGCTGTTGCTGTCCTTGGGGCTGGGGGTGGGGAAACAGATTGGAGAGAAGTGACGGTGGAGGGATGTAGGAATAACTACTGAATGTGATGTTCTTTTCTTAGAGTATCTGAAATGGAATACAGGGTTTTTCCTTTTCTTGGTTTGAATTGTTCATGCACTTTTTTTTGTGGAATTGTTACTTTGTTCAATAAAAAAAGAGCTTGAAATAAGGATCTCAATATGTATTCTTTGTAAGAAAGACAGGAGAGGGGAGATAGGCTAGAGACATATACCTCCATGGCATAAACGCTCTGGAATGAGGGGGCATAGGATGAAGGTGAAAGGGGATTGACTTGGAAGTAACCTGAGCAAATACTTCTTCAAGGAAAGGGTGGTGAATTCGTGAAGCGATCTCCCAGTGGAAGTGGAGGACTAGCCTAATGGATAGTGCAACAGGCTTTGATCCTTTCAACCTGGGTTCAATTCCCACTGCAGCTCCTTGTGACCTTGGGCAAGTCACTTAACTCTCTATTTCCCCAGGCACAAAGACTTAGATTGTGAGCCCTCTAGGGACAGAGTAAGTACCTGCATATAATGTGTTTCCTTAGCTTCAGCAGCAGATGAATCCAGGGACTGGTGGGTTGTATCCGTCTACTAGCAGGTGGAGATAGAGAACACTGAAAGAAGGCAGTGACCCAGAGAACCCAGGTCCTTCCCTCTTTAGTTTATCTTTATCTCCAGCAGGTGTTAGACGGATCTTCACAGCTCCTGGATTCTGTGGGGAAGGAGTAGGCTCCTGGTCTGTCCAGTTGAGCTTGGGTTGCGTTGGCTGCAGAGGCTGAATTTTCCCATGCACCCGCTCTTGGTGCAGGCGCCATCTTGGACACATCGGAGCAGAACGACCATGCGGTCCCTCTGGCGAAGCTTTGCGGGTGAACAGCGGTCCCTTTAACTGAGGGGGTGGTTATGCCTAGGGATCTTTGAGGGGCGGTAGCTGCCACTGTTCCTGGTGTGGGGGAGCAGGGGAATCTGTTTTCCCCTGAATTCATTTTATTAATGCATCAGGCATTTTTAATGAGACAAGCCTCCCCCGTGGCAGTACAACTGCCTTTCAAGTCTGCTGTTCCTGCAGCCCTTGACTGTCCTGCTCTTGATGATGAGGTCTTATCCTCGCGGGAGAGGCTCCTGCGCTGAAGCGTAGGCAGATGCACTCTATTTTGGCGACAGACTCCATGAGAGCCCGTTCTCCTTCTCAGTCCCTTGGTGGGGGTGCGGAAGGTTCCTCCAGGCCGTCGGGGTGGAGGACCTGGAAGAAGGAGAGATTCTGCAGGATGACAAATCTGCGGTTCAGATTTTTCATAGGGAAAAGCTTTCCTCGCTTATTACAGACGCCTTACAGGCTCTAAATATTGAAGACCCGGAGGGGGCGGTGGCCTCGTCGGTTAACATTAAGATGGCCAGCACTAGAAATCCTTCCCGGGCTTTTCTCGTTCTTGAGGCTATTCAGGACCTCATTACAGCACAGTGGACGGAGCCCTTAAAGTTTCTCGGGCTATGTCCCAGCTCTACTTAGTGGGGGAGCCTAATCTTTATCTGTTTTCCTTTCTGCGAGTAGATGCGCTAATGACGGCTGTCACTAAGAAGACCACACTCCTGGTGGAAGGAGGGGTGGCTTTGAAGGACATACAGGACCGTCAGTTGGAAGCCTCCTTGAAGCATTCTTTCAAAGTGTCAGCCCTCGCCCTGCAAGCTTCTATCTGTAGTTCGTATGCGGCCAGAGTTTCTGTGGCCTGGCTGCAGCAGGCAGTGCAATCCATTATGGATTCCACGGACGCTTTGGCTGAGGTGGTACCTCACATGGAGTCTGGTCTGGCTTTCTTGGCTGATGCCCTGTATGACTTGGTGAGGGCCTTCACCATACAGATGTCGTTGGCGGTGACAGTGAGACACTTTCTATGGTTGCATCATTGGTCAGTGGATATGGCTTCTAAACAATGCCTTACCAAGTTCCAAGTTACCTTTTAGGGGAAAGCTTTTATTTGGTGAAGATTTGGAGAAGCTGGTGAGAGATTTGGGGGATTCCAAATCTCAGCGGCTGCCTGAAGATCGAGCATGGACAGCTTTCAGGAGTTCCTCTTCGAAACCAAGTTTTCGGGACACACGTCGATACCGGTCTAGACGTGTTTTGGGTTCCTTTCAGCGCTCCAAATTTCAACAGCACTCTTCCTTTAGTTCGGACAAAATATCTGCTTCCGCGACCCAGAAGCAGGGAGGCCCATGGCCGGGCTCCACAATGATGGTGTACCGGTCCACTCTTCAATACCAAGCATAGGGGGTCGTTTGTCTCTCTATTTCGAAGAGTGGGCCCAAATCACCATGGACCAATGGGTTCTCGACGTGGTAAGAACAGGGTACAAGCTGGAGTTTGCGACTGCAGTTGGCGACGCCTTTTTGGAATCCCGTTGTGTCATGGCAGCCAAGCGGGTGGTGTTGCGTGAAACGTTGGTAAACCTGATGCAGTTGGGAGCGGTAGTGCCCGTTTCACAGGCAGAGCGAGGTGCAGGCTATTACTCCATTTATTTTGTGGTGCCTCAAAAAGGAGGATCTTTCAGAATGGTACTCGACTTGCGCAAAGTAAACGAGTGCTTGAGAATGAGGCATTTCCGCATGGAAACTCTGCGTTCAGTGATCGCAGCGGTGCAGCCGTGGGAGTTTCTTACTTCACTGGACCTCAAAGAGGCATATTTGCATATTCCAATTTGGCCTCCTCATCACTGTTTCCTACGCTTCACAATTTTAGGACAGCATTTTCAGTTTCAGGCTCTGCCGTTTGGGCTGGCCACAGCTCTGTGCACCTTTTCGAAGTTGATGGTGGTGGTGGCTGCGTTTTTGTGGAAACAGGGAATCAAAGTCCATCCGTATTTGGACGATTGGCTAATCCTGCCGGACTCCGAACAGGAGAGCCGGTGGGCCATAGCCCGGGTTATTGAGCTTCTTCATGCCCTCGGTTGGGTCGTCAATTTCACCAAGAATCGGCTGATCCCCTCGCAGTCACTCGAATATTTGGGAGTGTCCTTCAACACAGCACTGGACTGCGTTTTTCTTCCCGAAGACAGGTGGTGCAAGTTGAAGGTTCATATTCGCCGTTTGGTCGGGCTACCTTGCCCCCGGGCTTGGGATTATGTTCAGGTGCTCGGATTGATGGTAGCCACCTTGGAAGAGTGTACCTTGGGTGAGATTTCACATGAGGCCCCTTCAACGTGCCCTGCTCAGTTGATGGTCTCCAATGTCTCAGGACTATCAGAAGCTTCTTCCTTGGAAGCTGCAGGCCAGGAGCAGCATGGCTTGGTGGCTAACCCAAACCAATCTGCGGCGGAGGATGCCACTTGCTACTCCACAATGGATTCTGGTGACCACTGATGCCAGTCTGTCGGGTTGGGGGGCGCACTGCCTTCACCACTGTTCTCAGGGCCTTTGGATGGTGCTGGATTCTAGTTGGTCCATCAACCGTTTGGAGTTGAGCTGTGCGGCAAGCTTTTCTTGTGTTACAGGCAATTCTAGAGGGCCACGCTGTGCGGGTGCTGTCGGACAATACGACAGCAGTGGCCTATATCAACCGGCAAGGCTGCACTCAAAACCGTCACTTGGATGCAGAGGTGGCAGCCATTCTGTCCTGGGCAGAGCAACATCTTCTGTTCATGTCAGCAGTGCACATTGCAGGGGTCAGCAATGTATAGGCTGATTTTCTCAGTCACCATTCTCTCGATCCAGCAGAATGGGAACTGGCGATGGAGGTGTTTCATCAGATTTGTCTCAAATGGGGCACTCCTCGGATCGACCTCATGGCATCCAGAAAGTGAAACGGTTCTTCAGCAGACGAAGGGAACCCGGCTCCGCAGGGTTGGACGCTCTAGCGCAGCAGTGGCCCTTGTCCCCGCTTCTCTACATGTTTCCTTCGTGGCCTTTGATAGGTCTGGTTCTTCATCGAGTTTGACGCCACCCAGGTTGGGTGATTTTGACTGGCCGTGACGTCCTTGGTGTGCGGATTTGGTTCAGTTACTAGTGGAGTCCCCCTTCAGTCTTTTTCCACTGTCAAACCTACTTCATCAGGGTCCGGTAGTTATGAAAGATCCTTGCCGCTTTGGTCTTACGGCCTGGCTCTTGAAAGGGCAAAATTGAGGAGGAAAGGTTATTCTGACGACATCATTGCTATGTTGCTGCGCGCATGTAAGTGGTCTACGATTACGGCTTATGCACAAGTGTGGCGGACTTTTGAGGCGTGGTGCGCAGACCATTCTTGGTCAGCTTTTCCGGCGTCTGTGTCTCAAATGCTGGCGTTCTTGCAGGAAGGTTTGAAGAAAGGGCTTGCTTACAATTCCATGCGGGTTCAAGTGGCTGCACTAGCATGTTTTTGGGGGTGGGTGGCAGGTTCGTCGTTGGCTGTTCATCGGAATGGGGGACGTTTTTTTACGGGGAGCCTTACACCTTCGTCCTTCGTGGCGTAGTCCGTGCCCTTCATGGAGTTTGGGGCTGGTACTGCGGGCCTTGCATGGGGCGCCGTTTGAACCGATTCGGCTAGCCTCTCCTAAAGATCTAACTCTTAAGACAGTGTTTTTGGTAGCCATGGCGTTGGTGCGTACAGTGTCTGAGCTTCAGGCCCTCTCATGTCGGGATCCTTTTTTGCAGTTTTCTGAGTCTGGGGTTACCATACGGACATAGGCGCCCGGTATAAGAGGCTTGGGGAGGCTAAGCCTCCCCAGCCGCCCGCAGCAGTCTCATCATGCCGTCTTTCTTTATTCCATTCTTCTACAGTCGACCCGTCCGCGTCCTTCCTCTCTGCAGTGCTCTGAGTGCTGCCAGCCGGCTCAGGCTCACCATCACCTCCTGAGCTGAGGCCAGATTGCTGGGAGAGGGGGGGATCATGGAAGGTGGGAGTGGAAATACAAAGCCTGGATGTGCTGAGGCCAGGGAGGTAATTACGCAGCCGCTAACCCCTTACACATGCATCGCGGGGAAGGGGCGTGAGATGGATAGGTGAAGCCTTGGCGGTGCCACTGGGGTTGGGCAAAATTTGCTTAAAATTCAGGGGTTCATTGTGTTGATTGGAACCGTTTAAAAAGAGAAATTAGATCTTTGAAAAATCTTTGAAGTGCAAAGCTTCCGAGCAACCTGGTTCCAGTCTTTCCCGTACTCCCAGTATTTCTGAAGTCCACAATGCAATCTTGGGCTGTCTTCTACCCTCACTTTATTACTTCATCCTTGTTTCCCTATTTTTTTCTCTGATAAGGGTTGACTGACGTGAATCTGACGAATTGGGTGGGAAGGATATTCGTGATGTGCAGGCTCTCAGCCAGTCAGCGTTCCCTAAGAAAGGGTGATGCAACTTCCTGTTCCGCACGGGAGGGGCCGTCAAAGTAGGGAAGGGAAGGCTCAATGCTCAAGGCCCTGGTTACAGTGGTTGTCTGAGGTGTTCAGTGTTCCCACTTCCTTCCCAGACCATAATAATTAAAGAAGAGGAAATGTGGCACGTAGCGCACGTTGGATTTCAGGAGAGGTAGGTGCTGCTGACTCTGAAGGTTTAAGTCAAAATAAAAAAATAAATATTTTGTTTCATGCAGATCTCTTTTGTTTAAACATAACTAAATGGTCTATAAGCCCCTAATGCTTTTGGTTTTCCTATATTTTGTTTGTGATGACTTATACTGTGCCAAATTGAAATTTGAAAACTGTTATCTCTATCTGGTCGTTAATAAATGGAGCTCATTGTGAATTTCCACCCTAAAAGGATGTTTTGTGGCTGTACATGACATGAGAATTCTGATATGATCCCTTGTTTCATATTGTTGACGATCTGCATTTTCCGTATGGGTGGTATATTGGTGTATTAGGTTCTGCCCAGTGTAATATTTATGGTATAGTAAGGTTCTGAGTGTGTGTGCACAAGTTTGTGCATAGTGTTTTGCAGTTGAGGGATTGTTGGCCTTATTGAGGTGACAAACATCAACACTTTAATTTAATTTTAGTTTGTCATAACACCAGACATAGTTTGGTTTTAGAATATTTTGGAGGATCTGGTGTTGAATTGTTCCATAGATGTTTAGTGTTGGTTAAGTGCTTGCAATAATTGAGTTTAAAATATATGTCATTTATGATATATAAATCCATTTTTACACGCACATAGAAGCATTACTTGTCAATAACCAGCAGCAGCAGCCCTTCCTTGGGATGCAGTCTCTTCTTCTCCACCATGACAAATTTATATACCGAATACACTGCAAGAGAACTTTCACTTGCTAACCTTCCATCTTACTAATTAGAGTGGTACTTGTATTTTACTTATTTTTTTCTGTGTGTTGTCAGACAATTATGGATGTAAGCTCCACCCCTAACCTCACTCCCTTTAGCCTCCCCAAACAGTTGGGCCACCGACTGCCTATGCATACGGATGGTTCCGTCGTTCCTGCCTAAAGTGGTTTCAGCATTTCATATCAACCAGCCTCTGTTTCCTCCTACCTTCCGGAGGGAAGACTGCCTGGAATCCTTCCGGCATCTGCGTTATTTGGATGTTAGGCGCGTTCTGTTGCAGTATTTGCAGATGTGGAACGATTATTGGTGTTCAGATCACCTTTTTGTTCTTTTGACGGGTCTGCGGAAAGGTTTTCTGGTGTCCAAGGCCACCATTGCTTGCTGGCTTAGGGAAGCGATTATCTCTGCTTATATCCTGGCAGGGAAGTCTCCTCCAGAAGTATGCGTTCCACGCGGGCACAGGTCTCTTCCTGGGCAGAAACTTCTGTTTTCAGTCCTGGAAATCTGCTGGGCGGCTACTTGGGATTCTCACCTATCGTTTATGAAGCATTATAGGTTCGATGTGGGAGCCTGTAATGATGCTAGTTTGGGGCAGCAGTCCTCTCACGAAGAGCGGTGGCTTCCCACCCGGTTTAGGGATTGCTTGGGTACATCCCACCAGTTCCTGGATTCATCTGCTGCTGAAGCTAAGGAAGGAAAAATTAGGGCTTATCTGATAATTTTCTTTCCTGGAGGAGTAGCCTAGTGGTTAGTGCAGCGGACTTTGATCTTGGGGAACGGGGTTCGATTCCCACTGCAGCTCCTTGTGACTGTGGGCAAGTCACTTAACCCTCCATTGCTCTAGGTACAAAAAATAAGTATCTGTATATATGTAAACCACTTTGAATGTAGTTGCAAAATACCACAGAAAGGCGGAATATCGAGACCCATTTCCCTTTCCCTTTAGTCGCAGCAGATGAATCTAGGATCCCTCCCTGGTTTCATGCTGTGTATATTTTGTTCAGAAGCTTAGAAAGAGAAGAGTTCCATGTTTTATGCGTTGCAGTTTTATTCACTGTGCTTCAGTGAGTGTTTGGTTGTGAGTAACTTAGAGGCATATTTTCAAAGCACTTAGCCTTCCAAAGTTCCATAGGTTTCTATGGAACTTTGGAAGGCTAAGTGCTTTGAAAATATGCCTCATAGTAACATAGTAGATGACGGCAGAAAAAGACCTGCATGGTCCATCCAGTCTGCCCAACAAGATAAACTCATATGTGTATACCTTACCTTGATTTGTACCTGCCTTTTTCAGGGCACAGACCGTACAAGTCTGCCCAGCAGTATTTCCTGCCTCCCAACCACCAGTCCCGGCTCCCATCACTGGCTCTGGCACAGACCGTATAAGTCTGCCCTCCACTATCCTCGCCTCCCAACCACCAACCTCTCTTCCCCACCTGCTCCGCCTCCCAATTTTGGCTAAGCTTCTGAGGATCCATTCCTACTGCATAGGATTCCTTTATGCATATCCCACGCATGTTTGAATTCTGTTACCGTTTTCATCTCCACCACCTCCCGCGGGAGGGCATTCCAAGCATCCACCACCCTCTCCGTGAAATAATACTTCCTGACATCTTTTTTGAGTCTGCCCCCCTTCAATCTCATTTCATGTCCTCTCTTTCTACCGCCTTCCCATCTCTGGAAAAGATTTTTTTGCGGATTAATACCTTTCAAGTATTTGAACGTCTGTATCATATCACCCCTGTTCCTCCTTTCCTCCAGGGTATGCATGTTCAGGTCAGCAAGTCTCTGCTCATACGTCTTGGAACGCAAATCCCATACCATTCTCGTAGCTTTTCTTTGCACCGCTTCCATTTTTTTAACATCCTTCGCAAGGTATGGCCTCCAAAACTGAACACAATACTCCAGGTGGGGCCTCACCAACGACTTGTACAGGGGCATTAACACTTCCTTTCTTCTGCTGATCACACCTCTCTCTATACATAGTAACATAGTAGATGACGGCAGAAAAAGACCTGCATGGTCCATCCAGTCTGCCCAACAAGATAACTCGTATTTGCTGCTTTTTGTGTATACCCTACTTTGATTTGTACCTGTGCTCTTCAGGGCACAGACCGTATAAGTCTGCCCAGCACTATCCCCCACCTCCCAACCACCAGCCCCTCCTCCCAACCACCGGCTCTGGCACAGACCGTATACAGCCTAGCAACCTTCTCGCTATGGCCACCGCCTTGTCACACTGTTTCATCACCTTCAAATCCTCGGATACTATAACTCCAAGATCCCTCTCCCCCTCAGTACCTATCAGACTCTCACCGCCTAACACATAAGTCTCTTGTGGGTTTCTACTCCCTAAATGCATCACTTTGCATTTCTTCGCATTGAATTTTAATTGCCAAACCTTAGACCATTCTTCTAGCTTCCTCAGATCCCTTTTCATGCTTTCCACTCCCTCCCGGGTGTCCACTCTGTTGCAAATCTTAGTATCATCCGCAAATAGGCCAACTTTACCTTCTAACCCTTCGGCAATGTCACTCACAAATATATTGAACAGAATCGGCCCCAGCACCGATCCGTGAGGCACTCTACTACCCACCTTTCCCTCCTCCGAGCGAACTCCATTTACCACCACCCTCTGTTGTCTGTCCGTCAACCAGTTCCTAATCCAGTTCACCACTTCGGGACCTATCTTCAGCCCATCTAGTTTATTTAAGAGCCTCCTGTGGGGAAACGTGTCAAAAGCTTTGCTAAAATCTAAGTAGATTACGTCTATAGCACGTCGATGATTCAATTCTCCATTTACCCAATCAAAGAATTCAATGAGATTCGTTTGGCACGATTTCCCTCTGGTAAAACCATGTTGTCTCGGATCTTGCAACTTATTGGCTTCCAGGAAATTCACTATCCTTTCCTTCAGCATCGCTTCCATTACTTTTCCAATAACCGAAGTGAGGCTTACCGGCCTGTAGTTTCCAGCTTCTTCCCTATCACCACTTTTGTGAAGAGGGCCACCTCCGCCGTTCTCCAGTCCCTCGGAACCTCTCCCGTCTCCAAGGATTTATTAAACAAATCTTTAAGAGGACCCGCCAGAACCTCTCTGAGTTCCCTCAATATTCTGGGGTGGATCCCGTCCCGTCCGGTCCCATGGCTTTGTCCACCTTTAGCTTTCCAAGTTGTTGATACACACTCTCTTCCGTGAACGGTGCTATATGCATTCTATTCTCAGGTGTACTTTTGCCAGTCCCTCGCAGTCCTCCTCCAGGATTTTCTTCAGTGAAGTTTGGATGCTATGTGCTTTTCTCTGCTTTGGCATGAATGATAAACTAAAGAGGGAAGGACCTGGGTTCTCTGGGTCACTGCCTTTTTTCAGTGTTCTCTATCTCCACCTGCTGGTAGACGGATACAACCCACCAGTCCCTGGATACTAAAGGAAAGAAAATGATCAGGTAAGCCCTAATTTTTCCACAGCACTATGTACATCTAGTAGTGCTATATAAATAATATAAAATACTATTAGTAAGTGGTAGAAACAAAAACAGTATCTGAATTAAAGAAAGCTTGGGACAAGTACATAGGATCTCTAAGGGATTGATAGGGGGAATAGAGGGCATGGGTAGGTTATATGGTCTTTATCTGCCTACACATCTGTGAGCTGAGGTACCTGGCCTATAATGAGTAGAGTCAGTCAGCTCCAGGCTTGAGTGACTGATTTACCGTACATACGTTTTCAATAATAGGGTGGTTTTGTGCACCCATGCCAAGTTCCTATCTAAAATGCTGTTTCCAATATTTTTTCCCAAGCCACATGTCCTTGAAGGTGAATGCACTTTGCACAGCTTGGATTGCAAAAGTTTTAGCCTTGTGCTTTTAGTGGATTAAAGACATTTGGAAAATGCACCCACCTTTTTATGTTGTGTATTTTTGTTTAATACAGGAAAATGCCACAGCTAAATGCGTATTAACTAGTAGCAGATGGCATCTCTTTTGCATTCAGTATGTCCAGACAGGTTTGATTTTGGAGAGAGACTTAATTGAGATTGAGTTATGTGTTGGCAGGGTTTGGAAATGCTGTTTTATTCTTTGAGTTTCATGAGCTGATCTTACTGATTTTGTTTTATATACATTGTAATATGTATATTCTGAAGCTCATTTTGCTATTACGGAGGAGGCTGCATTTTCTGCTATTGGCCTTGTTTTGTAAAATTAGATGCCAGAACGTTTGCACCATTTATCTGAACTTTATAAGTACATAAGTACATAAGTAGTGCCATACTGGGAAAGACCAAAGGTCCATCTAGCCCAGCATCCTGTCACCGACAGTGGCCAATCCAGGTCAAGGGCACCTGGCACGCTCCCCAAACGTAAAAACATTCCAGACAAGTTATACCTAAAAATGCGGAATTTTTCCAAGTCCATTTAATAGCGGTCTATGGACTTGTCCTTTAGGAATCTATCTAACCCCTTTTTAAACTCCGTCAAGCTAACCGCCCGTACCACGTTCTCCGGCAATGAATTCCAGAGTCTAATTACACGTTGGGTGAAGAAAAATTTTCTCCGATTCGTTTTAAATTTACCACACTGTAGCTTCAACTCATGCCCTCTAGTCCTAGTATTTTTGGATAGCGTGAACAGTCGCTTCACATCCACCCGATCCATTCCACTCATTATTTTATACACTTCTATCATATCTCCCCTCAGCCGTCTCTTCTCCAAGCTGAAAAGCCCTAGCCTTCTCAGCCTCTCTTCATAGGAAAGTCGTCCCATCCCCACTATCATTTTCGTCGCCCTTCGCTGTACCTTTTCCAATTCTACTATATCTTTTTTGAGATACGGAGACCAGTACTGAACACAATACTCCAGGTGCGGTCGCACCATGGAGCGATACAACGGCATTATAACATCCGCACACCTGGACTCCATACCCTTCCAAATAACACCCAACATTCTATTCGCTTTCCTAGCCGCAGCAGCACACTGAGCAGAAGGTTTCAGCGTATCATCGACGACGACACCCAGATCCCTTTCTTGATCCGTAACTCCTAACGCGGAACCTTGCAAGACGTAGCTATAATTCGGGTTCCTCTTACCCACATGCATCACTTTGCACTTGTCAATATTGAACTTCATCTGCCACTTGCACGCCCATTCTCCCAGTCTCGCAAGGTCCTCCTGTAATCGTTCACATTCCTCCTGCGACTTGACGACCCTGAATAATTTTGTGTCATCGGCGAATTTAATTACCTCACTAGTTATTCCCATCTCTAGGTCATTTATAAATACATTAAAAAGCAACGGACCCAGCACAGACCCCTGCGGGACCCCACTAACTACCCTCCTCCACTGAGAATACTGGCCACGCAATCCTACTCTCTGCTTCCTATCTTTCAACCAGTTCTTAATCCATAATAATACCCTACCTCCGATTCCATGACTCTGCAATTTCTTCAGGAGTCTTTCGTGCGGCACTTTGTCAAACGCCTTCTGAAAATCCAGATATACAATATCAACCGGCTCCCCATTGTCCACATGTTTGCTTACCCCCTCAAAAAAATGCATTAGATTGGTGAGGCAAGACTTCCCTTCACTAAATCCGTGCTGACTTTGTCTCATCAGTCCATGTTTTTGTATATGCTCTGCAATTTTATTCTTAATAATAGCCTCCACCATCTTGCCCGGCACCGACGTCAGACTCACCGGTCTATAATTTCCCGGATCTCCTCTGGAACCTTTCTTAAAAATCGGAGTAACATTGGCTACCCTCCAGTCTTCCGGTATTACACTCGATTTTAGGGACAGATTGCATATTTCTAACAGTAGCTCCGCAAGTTCATTTTTTAGTTCTATTAATACTCTGGGATGAATACCATCAGGTCCCGGTGATTTACTACTCTTCAGCTTGCTGAACTGACCCATTACATCCTCCAAGGTTACAGAGAATTTGTTTAGTTTCTCCGACTCCCCCGCTTCAAATATTCTTTCCGGCACCGGTGTCCCCCCAAATCCTCCTCGGTGAAGACCGAAGCAAAGAATTCATTTAATTTCTCCGCTACGGCTTTGTCCTCCTTGATCGCCCCTTTAACACCATTTTCGTCCAGCGGCCCAACCGACTCTTTGGCCGGTTTCCTGCTTTTAATGTATCTAAAAAAGTTTTTACTATGTATTTTTGCTTCCAACGCTAATTTCTTCTCAAAGCTGCACCTTTTTATCTAGGCCTTTTATTATTCTTTTTCTGTCCCTTTCCTTCCCCTCCTCTTTCCCCTCTCCCCGTCTCCCCTCCTCCTCTCAGTTTTATAGTGATGTCCATTAAGCAGTTACAGAGGGCACTATAAGAGCAGCCCATGGCAATGAGACATACTCCATCCAATCCACCAGCCTGTAATCTGAACCATAATTGCCACCAGCCATAACCATTTACAGCCAACCAGGATTCCTTTCAGATGGGACTAAGTTGGAGGAACCCCTCCTACTTAAAAGTTAAATTAAAATAAAATGAAAATAAGGACACCTTGATGGTCTAGTTGGTACTGGTCAAGGTTGATAATATAGTTCACCAGGATGAGACTGAAGAAAATTTCTTGCTGAAAATAAAGCTGACCATTAGCCTGGTATTGGAGGGAACCTTAGGGGGCTCTTCAGTCACCAGACTCCACTACTCCCGATTAAGTTGTTAAAGACTTGTGCATCCGATGCTGTGTTAAAAAATAAAGCCTTTCCCTGGTGTTGAACTCTCAGTCAGGCAGGGATGTTTTTGGCGTTCAGGCTTGTGCAGATCGGTGCAAAGGTCCATCACTGTGCACCCACGCTAGCAGAATAATCTTGGAAGCATAGCATCCGGTTTCCCTCGTAAGATAAAATTTTCCCCGTGTGGAGAGTAGTCAATATCAAATCCTTTTGTGCAAAGTTGGTAACCACATTATCACTGGTCTGGGATGGGCATTAGATGGTTGGTGGGTTCCCAGTCTGTGAGCCCTTTCAATGCGGAGGGGCCCCTGTGTATTTGATAATTGTAGTTCCTTCACGAGCCAACCTTCCAGGGTGTGAACTAAGTCTCGTGCTCCCAGCGTTTCCGGTAGACTGGGCATAAATTATTCCTTCTGCACCTATTTTCAAGGTCCTCAAGTTTTTCCTCTAAAGCCGCAAGTTGAGATTGATGTCTGGCATGAGTATCCGTCATCCCCTGCATTTGATCTTCTAGTGCACTGGTACGTTGCTGGAACACAGCAAATTCATAGCCAAATTCATCCAGTTTAACCTCCACTCTTTCTAATTTTTGCCTTGATAGGCTACAGCTTTTTGGCCAGGGCCACTTTTAGGAGCTGCGGTTACCTCCGTGGCCCACTGTGAGCAGACAGATGAGGTGGAGGAACTGGCGGGTGCCACCAAATTAGGTTCCTGGATCTGGCCGCGGTCTTTGTCCTTATGGACGGATTTATTCGCCTTGTGGAGCAAGGAAGGCAATGAAAAGTATCTCACCCCTTCTCGCAGGTCCAAGCTTCCCAAAACTGCAGTATTTCAAAGGATATCAATGGTTGGAGAAGATATGTCGGGGTGAAGGCAGGAGAGGCTCAGATCAGTGTCCCTCCTGCAGCATGGTGTCATGTGCTCCCTCCCAGGCCTTTTATGCTTGATGGGAGCATATTTTTAGATATTTTTTTACTCAGTTTTATATGGTTGTTGTAAGTGTTTGTTGTTTGTCATCATGTTTTTTGGTACTTTTATGCTTCCTTTGTGAACATTTGCTTTGTACCTCGCTTAGGCAATAGTGTATTAGAAATGATTAAATAATCTGCTTTAAAACTTTTTTTGGAGGTAGAAGCAGAATATACATGTCTTATTACGTTAAATGTCAATTCTCATAATGTCATCTTTGTCCAACCTGAGGTCCCCCTTCTGTTTACATATTTGTATGGCCTTACTGTTTTTAGAGAGGCATTTCTGATGCAACTATAAGTTTGGTCAGTCTGTACTATGGAATCTCTTTACGGTTTAGAATGTCATTCCATTCCATTACCCCTGTGGCCCTTTTGATTTTCAGGCTGCCTTGAAAAATTACAAGCATGTTTTGTTGACACCAAAACCAAGGTGGTTGGCTTTATATAGTTTTTGTCTTCTCCATTTTTTGTTAAAGTCTGTGGCTAGGATTCCCACATTTTTGGTTTAGTTTATTCGTTTATTATAGTACTAGTAAAAAAGGCCCGTTTCTGACACAAATGAAACGGACGCTAGCAAGGTTTTCCTCGGAGTGTGTATGTTTGAGAGAGTGTATGTGAGAGTGACTGTGTGAGAGAGAGTGAGTATGGGTGCGAGTGTGTCTGTGAGAGAGAGAGTATGTGCAAGTACGTATGTGAGAGACAGTGTGAGAGAGAGAGTGTGTTTCACACAGATACAGTACAGTGTGTGCGAGAGAGAGAGTGTGTGTGAGACACAGACTCTGTGTGAGACTGAGTGTATGAGACCAAGAGACTGTGTGAGTGACTGTGTGACACATAGAGAGTGAATGTGATACAGTGTGAGACATAGAGTGTGTGAGAGACAGTGAGTGAGAGAGAGAAAGACATTGACTGAGAGTGTGTGTGACAGAGATATGCCCCCCCTCTCTCTCTGGTGTCTGAGCGTTAATACTACTACTACTACTACTTAACATTTCTAAAGCGCTGCCCGGGTTACGTTACTGTGCAGGATGCTGAGCTCTGGCTGTGCTTCAAGGAATTGATCAATCCTATTTAATAGAATGCACCTCCAACATTCTGAAGCCAAGAAACCTCGTGTGGTTGGTCACTTCTGCTTGTGACGAACCCGGAAGTACGAACCTGGAAGTACGTGATGTCAATTCAGGAGATGGATACAGAGAGCAGGAATGCCTCAGCCATGCAGTCAACTTCAGAATGTTGGAGGTGCGTTTTATTATACTGTATAGGATTTGATATCCTACTCTTAAGTAACAGTGTGGCTACCCTTTCGGTGGAAAGGTGTATTGCCTTTGGAAGAGGCAGCCACTCTTTCTTAAAAAAATAAAATAAAAGGAGAAACTTTTCTATCCCTAGAGTGCTAACAAGCAGGCAGCTCCGTTGTGCTCTATTTCTGTTGTGGGGTTTTACTTTTCTCGTTCAGTTGTTTCTTTAAAAAAAAAACCACAGTGCCACGAGGCCTTAACGAGCAAATTTTTTAAAATTCAGACTATCTTCCTCCTTTCCCTCTAGTTTTGGCAGCGGTGGCTTATTTAAAAAAAAAAAAAAAAAAAGCTTGAAGCGTTTATTTTGTGAAGCCTTTCTATTCCCAGAGTGCTAACGAGCAGGCAGCTCTGTTGTGTTCTGTTTCTCTTGTGGGGTTTTACTTTTCTTGCTTGGTTGTTTCTTAAAAAAAAAAAAAAAAAAATACAGTGCCATGAGGCCTTAACGAGCAAATTTTTTTAAAAATTCAGACTCTTCTTTCCCTCGCGTTTTGACAGCGGCAGCTTATTTATATATAAAAAAAAAGGCTCGAAGCATTTATTTTGAGGGCAGGGAGAGCTCTGCTATGGCGGAGAAACTAAAGCGCTGCATTGTTTGCCAGTGCCGGGGAGTAGGCATTCTCGGCTCATGCAAGTTCTGTACAGTGCTAGATGTCTCATCGTTGCCTCTTCCTCTGTCGGCGTCAGAGATCTCGCCTGCTTCTTTGTCTTCCCGGTCCGTCGCGTCTGCCTCAGCGCCCTCAGTTTCTGCTACGGATCTCCCTGCTTCATCAAATTTGGCGCGGAAGGCTGCCATCTTGCCTACAGCTGCAGGTACTACAGCGCGTGAGCTCTCCTCTGATGCTCTGCCCTTCTGGAGGGCAGAAAGAAACGGAGGCAGTGTCTCTGGTGCAGTCTGGAGGGACTCAGGAGGGGGGGGGGTTTCCCCCTGAGTATGTCCTCCAGATGTACCAGGCGTTCTTGATGAAGAAGTCTGTTCTTGGGGCAGAAGTTGCAGGGGAGTCCTCCAGGTCTTTTTCTCCTTCAAAAAGACCTAGATGCTGGGATCCACAAGTGGATTCATTGTTTGACCAAGATCAGGATGTGCCGTTCCTGGAAGATGAGGAATGCTTAGCAGAGGAGTTTTGGGAGGACCAGGTTACATAAGTACATAAGTACCGCCATACCGGGGAAAAACCAAGGGTCCATCAAGCCCAGCATCCTGTCTCTGACAGTGGCCAATCCAGGCTTCAAGAACCCGGCAACCCCCCCCCCCCCAAAAAAAAAAAAAAAAACAACTTAATTCTTAATAATATTCAATGGACTTTTCCTCAGGAGTCTGTCCAAACCCCCTTTAAATTCCGTAAGGCCAGCTGCTGTCACTACATTTTCCGGCAACGAGTTCCAGAGTCTAACTACACGCTCTATTCTGCTCATTATCTTGTAGACTTCTATCATATCACCCTTCAGCTGCCTTTTCTCTAAGCTGAAGAACCCTAACCTTCTTAGCCTTTCCTCATAGGGAAGTTGTGGAGGAGTGGCCTAGTGGTTAGAGTGGTGGACTTTGGTCCTGAGGAACTGAGTTTGATTCCCACTTCAGGCACAGGCAGCTCCTTGTGACTCTGGGAAGTCACTTAACCCTCCATTGCCCCATGTAAGCCGCATTGAGCCTGCCATGAGTGGGAAAGCGCGGGGTACAAATGTAACAAAAAAAAAAAGTTGTTCCATTCCCTTTATCATTTTCATCGCCCTACGGATCTGGCTGCAGATCCCTTTCCCCAGATCTTTCTTTGGCTAGGAGTTTTCGTAAGGAGGACTTACAGGAGCTCATCTCCTTGGTTTCCTCCACTCTGCATTTTGATGAACATCCAAACCTGACTCCCGAGGTTTGCAAGGTTGACCTATTGGTAAAAGGCACCAGATCTTCAGGGAGAACTTTTCCCATGCATCAAGACATTTGGGACGTTATTAAGGCGCAGTGGAATGTTCCTGACTCCGCTTTTCGTCCAGCCAGGTCGATGATCTGCCTTTACCCGGTGCCAGATGTGGACAGGGCTCTTCTTAAGGTGCCGGTGGTCGATGCGGTAGTCTCAGTGGTTACCAAGCGTAATACGGTTCCCGTGGATCGGGAAAGAGCCCTTCTGGATGTTGAGGACAGGAGGTTGAATTCTTTGCTTAAAAATAGTTTTGATGTCTCCTCTTTGGCTGTGCAGGCGGCTATTTGCGGTTCCCTGGTGGCCAGAGCCTGCTTCCGCTGGGCGGAAAGAGTCCTGGATAGATCCTCGGATGATCTTTCTGCTATAGATGTAGAGGTGTCCTTATGACCAATACTAAGCTTCCAATAAATAAATATCAAAATCAAAAGACACAGTTTCACACGCCCTGTGTAAATATTATATTGAAATACAGAACTTAATGATCTGCTGTTTAATTTTAACAAAGACATTCAAAAATGTGGAGAAAAACAGGGGAATTCAGTATCGCCACCCAGCCAACCCGAAAACAACAGGTTATAAGGCTAAAGCTCGGTGAATCATCATATAACCCCCCGAAAAAAACTCCACACATTGGAAAGTTAAATAATATCAATTCCACACCAATAAATGTCCAAAATAGTTATTAGATGTCGAAAAATGTCCAAATTTCAATACATCTAGTCCGAATGGACAGACAGCAGATCATTGCCTGTTTCCAAAAAGAAAAAGATACAGAGAATATCTGTCTCAGAAAAATATATTGCTTTACAAACTGTTACTCTGCTCTGTAGAGTTACTGATTACTTATCTTGACTCCCGCCACAGTGGTGTCTCATACTCCGTCAATAACTCCAACAGTAGCATAATCAAAACACAACAGGGAAGTTCCCGTTTCGCCGTCGCTGCTTCAGGGGTTTAAACACATTTGCAAAGTCTCCACATGTATTCTCATCTGCTCATCCTCAAAATTCTCCGCACGTTCTCATATCTCAAGTGCTGCACTTCCAAACGACGAGCCAGTAACTGCCCCACAGATGCCTTCAATTTATTAATACAAGACGTCCCACTCATCAGTGGCAGGGAACCAATCAGAAGTTGATCAGGCAGATACACGTCATCTTTCAAAACAACCAATCAAACATGGCCGATTTCAATTCAAGCGTTCTCCAAAATATGTCAAAACATAATCGAAAGAATGCAGACCATTCTACTCTAATGTTTAATCCAGCTGGCTCCATACTTTTGAAATAAAAAATCCACTTTTGTTCAATTTGTCGCAGTCTACTTAATTTGCCTCTTCTTAAGGTAGATGGTAGATGTTCTAAAACCGTACAGCGTGAATCATCAAATACATGTTTAGCAACTTCACAATGATTGACCGTGGGGGCTTTGTGTTTTTTTTTTAACTTCAAACAAGAACGATGTTCCATAAGGTGCGTTTTTAAAGGTCTAGAGGTCTGACCAATATAGATCAGACCACATTGGCACCTAATTAAGTATATCACTCCCCTGGTCTCGCATGATGTATTCGATCTAAATATACACTTTTTCCCAGTATTCGGATGAATAAAACCATCACCCTCTTCCATAATATGGCATACAGTACAGTGGCCGCATTTTCTATGAAAGCCCTTTTTATCAGTCCAAATATCATTAGGGCTCAACATATCACCTAGATTACTATTTCTTTGGAATGAAAACAAAATATTGGATTTAGCCAAAACCGGATGGGTTTTTAATATTCTAAAGTGTTTCCTAATGCTTTGACTTAACCTGGTAGTATGAGTGTTATATTTGATGACAAATGGTATTAAATCTTCTTGTTGTTGTATCGCTTTATATTTCAAAAGTGCATCCCTAGGATTATGCCAGGCTCGTTTAGCTGCTCTTTTCATAATATTTTTTGGATATCCTCTTTGAGTTAACTTATGACTCACAGATTTGATGCTCCGCTTAATTTCTTGATCAGAAGAGCAAATCCGACGATGTCGTAGAAATTGGGCAAACGGGATATTAGATTTCATATGAGGGGGGTGCATGCTGGTGAAGTGCAATAGAGAGTTCCTGTCAGTAGGTTTAGAAAACACAGTAGTTTTAAATATATCCATATCCTTCTCAATCCATACATCCAGAAACGAAATCTGTTGTTTATCACATACCATTTCAAATTTAATTTGCGGATGACATTGATTGAGGAACTCCAAAAATTGATGTAACATCTGCAAAGAGTCCGTCCATATAAAAAATGTCATATATAAATCGTTTCCAGCATTGCACGTATTGGAAAAATCTAGATGGGTAGACCCATTTCTCTTCAAACACAGCCATGAATAAAATAGCCACCGAGGGGGCAAACGTTGCCCCCATCGCTATACCTGATTTTTGTTGAAAAAACTTCCCATCGAAAAGGAAAAAGTTCCTACTCATGGCTGTTTTACTTAATTTAACAAGAAAGTCCGAAGGTACTACATGCGGTCTCGGTCTTAATTCCAATACATCATACAGGACCTCCAGTGCTTCACTTTGTGGTATGCAAGTATATAACGAGCAGACGTCTAGGGTCACCATTATCGCCTGCGTAGTACAATTGATGGCATCTAGCGTCTGCAAAAAATGAGTAGTTTCCTTGTCATCAAGCAGATGCAGCCATTACAGATGGGTTGTGTCCATCAACCAGCAGAGGGAGATAGAGAGCACACTTTTTCAGTGCCTCATACCAGCTTGCTCCACTGCCTCTCTTCAGTATTCTCTATCTCCCCTTGCAGAGTGGCTGCAGCTTCTTCGAGCTCCATCTAAAATCTGCCTGGAGGTTGCTCCTGTGCTTTTGCCAGTTGTTAGCAGGGGTGTTGGAGGCTATAGCAGCTTCACTTTAAAGGCACATAGGTTCGCCCTTTCCCTGCCTTACCCATACGTCCGTGGATGTGGACACATTGCTTAGCTTTCCCTGTCCTTCCCCACCAACAGTGGATGCAGGCACATAGGTTCACCCTTTCCCTGCCTTTCCCACTCACCTGAGCCTCCGGAGTTCTATTTACCTCTGCTTTCCTCACAGTGTTAAAAAAAAAAAAAGGGCTTAGACACTGAAACAGAGGTTTTTCCTTGCCTTTTTCTGTGGGACTGGAGCTGTGATACTCGGTCCAGTGAGGTAAAAGTGTTTTCTGACTCCTTTGGGGTGGGCCCGCGATTGGGGCGATTTTGGCGCGAACCGCCATTTTGAATTTTACCGCCGTTTTCGGAGATGGCTGTGGAGACAGTAAAGCGCTGTTCCAAGTGTGGCAAGCGCAGATCAGCAGCGGGGCTCTGTAAATCGTGCTGTACAGACGTTAGAGCCGGCCCGAGCATGACGAGTGACGATTCTTCGCGCTCTGAGCTGGCAGCGGGCGCCATTTTGAATTTACCACATGGCGAGACGTCCGCTGAGACGGAGAGTCCTGAGCCCGGGGGGAGGCCTCGGAGTGAGGCTGATATGGGAGCTACTAGCCCCGGCAGAGATCCGGGTGCCCAGGGTGAGTTTTTCTCCCCTGATTTTGTCTTATTAATGCATAAAACATACATGCTTAAAAGAGCTCTCCCACAAAGCCCGGCATGGGCCTCTTCTAATGCCCCCCCAGTGGATTCTAGCCTGGGTATGCCCTCTGAGGCCGTTATTCCCTGATAACTGGCAGAATATGAAGCACAGAAGGGCTCATTCCCTTTCAGAAAGTGCTGCACCTCCATTTCCCTCTCCCCCCCCCCCCCCCCCCCCCCCGTGGTCGGGCTGCGAGGATTCGGAGGACTCTGGCAGGCCTTCATGGTCTGAGGAGCCAGAGTCTGGTGCAGAAGTGACTCAGGATCTGGACAATCCCTCCGCGGTGAGGATTTTCCACCGTGATGAGCTGCCAGCGCTTATTTCTGATGCCCTGCAGGCTCTCTCTATTGAGGACCCTGCTAGTGGCACAGCCTCCTCTGTGAATCCTAGGATGGCTAGTACCAAAAAGCCTGCTCGAGCCTTTCCTTTGCATGACTCCATCCAAGAGCTTATTTCGGCTCAATGGGCTGACCCCGAGGGACCTTTGAAAGTTTCCAGGGCTATGGGACAATTATACCCTCTGAGTGAGGAGCATATGGCTCGCTTTGCTATGCCTAAAGTGGATGCCCTAGTCACAGCTGTGACAAAGAGAACTACCCTCCCTGTTGAAGGAGGTGTTGCCCTGAAGGATATTCAAGACCGTAGACTGGAATCAGCACTTAAACGGTCATTTGAACTTGCAGGTCTCACTATTCGGGCGTCTGCATGCAGTTGTTATGCTGCTAGAGCCTGCCTGGCTTGGTTGCAACAGGCAGTGGAACAGCCCGGTGATGGAGCGGAGCCCTTTTCAGATGTGGCTCCGCGGATGGAGTCGGCCTTATCCTTTCTTGCTGATGCCCTTTATGATATTGTCAGAGCTTCGGCTAAACACATGGCAGTAGCAGTAGCGGCTCGCCGTCTTCTTTGGCTACGGCATTGGGCGGCGGACATGGCCTCTAAGCAAAGGTTGGTGAAGTTGCCCTTTCAAGGCCTTCTCCTGTTTGGTGAGGAGCTGGAGAAAATTGTGAAGGGCCTGGGTGAGGCTAAACCCCAGCGCTTGCCCGAAGATAGGCCTTGGCCTTTCTCTAAGGGTGTGGCGGTCCACTCCTCTTACAGACCTCGCTTCCGTGAAGCTTGAAGGTACCGCCCGGGGTGTTCTGCTGGGTTCACTTCTCGTGTCCGTTTTCAGCAGAGGAACTCCTTTCGCTCGGACAAACGTTCCACAGCCACTGGCTCAAGGCCTGGAGTTCAGGGGCGACCCTCTCAATGATGGTGCGCCGGCCCTCTCCTCGAGTCCTGTCATCGGAGGACGTCTTTCCCTCTTTGCCGAGGAGTGGGCCAACATTTCCTCAGATCAGTGGGTCTTGGACCTGATCAGAGACGATTACAGAATAGAATTCGACGCCCCTGTAAGAGACGTGTTTGTGGAGTCCCGATGCGGTTCTGCCGCCAAACGGGCGGCGGTAGAGGAGACTTTAAAAGGTCTGATTCAGATAGGGGCCGTGTCCCCGGTACCTCCCGCCGAACATGGCTGCGGCCGCTACTCCATCTACTTTGTGGTGCCGCGAAAAGGAGGGTCTTTTCGCCCTATTCTGGACTTAAAAGAATTAAACAAGTCCCTGAGAGTGCGGCATTTTCACATGGAAACCCTGCACTCCGTCATTGCGGCGGTACAGCCAGGAGAGGTTCTCATGTCTCTGGACCTGAAAGAAGCTTACTTGCACATTCCAATTTGGCCCCCGAACCAGAAGTTTCTGAGGTTTGCGGTGATGGGAAAGCATTCCAGTTCCGGGCCTTGCCTTTTGGCCTCGCCACAGCTCCCCGCACCTTTTCGATGGTTATGGTGGTAGTAGCTGCCTTTCTAAGGTGAGAGGGTATTCGGGTTCACCCGTACCTGGATGACTGGCTCATTCGAGCAAACTCTGCTGCAGAGAGTCAGCATGTAACAGCCAGAGTGGTCTCAGTACTTCAATCTCTGGGCTGGGTCGTCAATTTGGCCAAAAGCCACCTGACCCCCTCGCAGTCTCTAGAATATTTGGGGGCCAGGTTCGATCCAGCCTCGGGGTATGTGTACCTACCCGAGCAAAGGTGGTGCAAGCTTCAGAATCAGGTCCGTCTGCTCCTGAGGATGCCCCGCCCGCGAGCTTGGGACATTGTCCAGCTGCTTGGATCGATGACGGCCATCATGGAACTGGTGCCCTGGGCAAGAGCGCACCTGAGACCTGTACAGTATGCTCTACTCCAAAGATGGTCTCCAGTATCTCAGGATTACCAATGCAGACTCTCTTGGCTCCCTGTGCCCCGACTCAGCATGGAGTGGTGGCTCTCAGACAGCATGCTGCGGCAAGGAATGCTGCTGGCGCTCTCCGATTGGTGCCTAGTGGTGACAGATGCCAGTCTGAAAGGCTGGGACGCACATTGCAAGGGGAAGCATGCCCAGGGTCTATGGACACCCGAGGAGTCGGAGTGGTCCATCAACCGCCTAGAGTTGAAAGCTGTGTTTCAGGCGCTTCTGGCCTTTCAAGTGACCCTGGAAGGATTGGCTGTCAGAGTGATGTCGGACAACACGACAGCAGTGGCCTACATAAATCGACAAGGCGGCACTCAGTGCAGAGCTCTAGCTGCGCAGGCTGAACAAATTTGCCACTGGGCCGGGCTGCATCTACAGTTTCTGTCGGCAGCTCACATTGCAGGTCAGAGCAACGTGCAAGCCGATTATCTAAGCAGGCATCAGATCAATCCAGCGGAGTGGGAACTTGCAGACGAAGTGTTCCTGCAGATATGTGCCAAGTGGGGCAAGCCCGTGATGGATCTAATGGCGACAAGCACCAATGCCAAAGTCTCGTGCTTCTTCAGCAGACGGAGAGATCCTCGCGCGGCAGGGTTGGATGCCTTGGCTCAATCCTGGCCTCCGGGCCTACTGTATGTGTTCCCCTCCGTGGCCCTTGATAGGGCGAGTGCTCCTGCGGATTCGGCTGCATCCAGGAGAAGTGGTTCTCGTCGCCCCGGATTGGCCCAGGAGGCCTTGGTATGCGGACCTCCGACAGATGCTCATAGAGGATCCCCTTCAGTTACCTCTGGTTCCCAACCTGTTGTCACAGGGTCCGGTGACCATGGAGGGCGCCGGCCGATTTGGTCTTATGGCCTGGCGATTGAGAGGGCACAATTGAGAGGCAGAGGCTATTCCAATAAAGTAATTACCACTCTCCTGCAAGCCCGCAAGCGTTCCACTTCCGTGGCTTATGCCAGGATTTGGCGCCAGTTTGAAGTCTGGTGTGCTTCCAGAGAGATCACACCCCTGCGGGCTCCTGTCTCGCCGATTCTGGAGTTTTTGCAGGATGGTGTACAAAAAGGCTTGGCCTATAATTCCCTGCGGGTGCAAGTGGCAGCGTTGGCCTCCCTGCGTGGCAAGGTTGAAGGCGTGTCTTTAGCTGCTCATCCGGATGTGGCACGGTTTCTTAGAGGGGTGCTTCGGCTCCGTCCTCTCGTGCGTGCACCTTGTCCAGCTTGGAACCTGGGGCTAGTGCTGAAGGCCCTTTAGGGTGCTCCCTTTGAACCGCTTCGGCGTGCTTCAGATTAAGATTTGACACTGAAGGCAGTCTTGTTAGTGGCCATTACTTCGGCGAGACGTGTGTCAGAACTCCAGGCGTTGTCCTGTAGAGACCCTTTTCTGCAGTTTTCAGAGTCCGGGGTCACGGTTCGGACCGTGCCTTCCTTTTTGCCTAAGGTGGTTTCAGCGTTTCACCTAAACCAACCTATTTTCTTGCCCTCCTTTGTCAAGGAGGAGTTTCCAGAATCTTTTGGGCAATTGCACCTGTTGGACGTGCGCAGGACTCTGCTGCAGTATCTGCGAGTTACTAACTCTTTCAGGACCTCTGATCATCTGTTTGTTTTGCTATCAGGTCCTCGCAGAGGGTCTCCAGCGTCTAAAGCCACTATTGCCCGCTGGCTTAAAGAATCTATCTTTTCAGCTTATTTGCTTGCCGGCCGGCCTCCGCCTGATGCCTTTAAGGCGCATTCCACTAGAGGAATTTCCTCTTCTTGGGCTGAAACTGGAGCACTCTCTCTTCAAGAGATTTGTAGTGCAGCAACATGGGCTTCTAAGCTCTCTTTTGCCCGACATTACAGGCTGGATGTGGCTGCCAGGAGGGACGCACATTTTGGAGCGCAAGTGCTGGCGCGTGGTGTGGCTTGTTCCCACCCTATCTAGGGATTGCTTTGATACATCCCATCTGTAATGGCTGCATCTGCTTGATGACAAGGAAGGGAAAGTTAGGTTCTTACCGTGATAATTTTCTTTCCTTTAGTCATAGCAGATGCAGCCATGATCCCTCCCTGTCTGATGCTATCTGCCGTAAATCTATTTCAGGTTCTGTTCGTGTTTCCTGGAGATTCTGTCCTTGGGAGAAAGTCTGAAAACAGTCTTCAGGATTCTTGTTCAATTAAAGGAGGATGACTTAATTCCCTCCAGTTTCATGTTTGAAGGATGAGTTTATTCCCTCCGGGAGGATGAATTTATTCCTTCCAGTTATGTCTCAGTGGAGGATGAGTTTATGCCCTTCGGGAGGATGTTTCATTCCCTCCATTCTGAGTTAATGCTCTTTGTTGTAGGGCCATCGTTCGCTGTGAGGAAAGCTCATGTTATTCCCATTGCGGTTTGCCATACTGCTTTGGAAGCTTCAAATACTGAAGAGAGGCAGTGGAGCAAGCTGGTATGAGGCACTGAAAAAAGTGTGCTTTCTATCTCCCTCTGCTGGTTGATGGACACAACCCATCTGTAATGGCTGCATCTGCTATGACTAAAGGAAAGAAAATTATCACGGTAAGAACCTAATTTTCCCATCCTTAAGGTACGATTTTACAGATACAAGAGAGGGCTGTAAAAATGTATCTATATATTGACAAGATCTTTCCAGCAATGAATCTTTTGCTGACACTATGGGGCGCCCAGGAGGGCATTCAAGCCTTTTATGAATTTTGGGTAACAGGTAAAACACTGGAATATTGTGTTTCTGAAAATTTAAAAATCTCAGTTCTTTATCTGTCAGAAACCCTTTAGTCCATCCTACTTGTATTAACTCTCCAATTTGCTTAATTATTTCAGCCGATGGATCCATATCTAACTCAATATAGTTTTGTGTATTCTGAAGTTGTAAATATGCCTCAGTCATATAGTCCTGTTTATCCCATATTACTATGGCACCCCCTTTGTCAGCATGACGTATTACTATATTCGGGTCTTCACGTAAAGTCCTTATAGCCTGTCTTTCATTCTTAGAAATATTGAATCTGTTGTACCCCAACGAACCTTCTAATCGCTCAAATTCTTGCAGTACCATTGTTCTAAAGATGCTTACCGCTGGATCTAATGGGCCTGGGGGTATCTGTGGGGCAGTTACTGGCTCGTTGTTTGTAAGTGCAGCACTTTAGATATGAGAATTTTGAGGATGAGCAGATGAGAATACATGTGGAGACTTTGCAAATGTGTTTAAACCCCTGAAGCAGCGACGGCGAAACGGGGACTTCCCTGTTGTGTTTTGATTATGCTACTGTTGGAGTTATTGACGGAGTATGAGACACCACTGTGGCGGGAGTCAAGATAAGTAATCAGTAACTCTACAGAGCAGAGTAACAGTTTGTAAAGCAATATATTTTTCTGAGACAGATATTCTCTGTATCTTTTTCTTTTAGAAACAGACAATGATCTGCTGTCTGTCCATTCGGACTAGATGTATTAAAATTTGGACATTTGTCGACATCTAATAACTATTTTGGACATTTATTGGTGTGGAATTGATATTATTTAACTTTCCAATGTGCAGAGTTTTTTTCGGGGGTTATATGAAGATTCGCCGAGCTTTAGCCTTATAACCCATTGTTTTCGGGTTGGCTGGGTGGCGATACTTAATTTCCCTGTTTTTCTCCACATTTTTGAGTGTCTTTGTTTAGCAGATCATTAAGTTCTGTATTTCAATATAATATTTACATAGGGCGTGTGAAGCTGTGTCTTTTGAATTTCGATAGATGTAGAGGTGGCCAAGATTGAGACGGGATCTGCCTTCTTGGCAGATGCCTTGTATGATTTGTTGAGAGTATCCTCCAAGTCCTTGGCGTTGGGAGTCGCGGCTCGCTGCTCCCTTTGGTTGCAAGGTTGGTCGGCGGATGCTGCCTCCAAATCTAAGCTTAGTTTCCCTTCAGGGGTTCTTTGTTGTTTGGAGAAGAGTTAGATAAAGTGGTGCGTTCTTTGGGGGATACGAAGGTCCCTCGTTTCCCGGAGGATAGACCTTGACCGTCTAGTCAGGGGTTTTTATGTGGTCGGGTTTCAGACCGGTCGGGGGGCTCAAGCTCAGAGGTCTCAGTTTTTCAACAGAACTCAGTCCTTTCGAGGTTTCCGTAGAGGAGTTAGAGACTCCGGCGCTCTTTTCTGGTCTCCTCTGGAATCGTCCCAGTCCATCAATTTGTTGGAGACCAGAGCAATTTGTCTATCTCTGGAGGAGTTTCGTTCCCTGGTGACAGGCAAGGCGGTGCGAGTTCTGTCGGACAATGCTACTGCAGTGGCCTATGTCAACCGCCAAGGGGGAACGAAGAGTCTACTCTTGAGATGGGAGACGGTGAGTCTCATGTGGTGTGCAGAGATTCACCTCACCGCCATTTCAGCCTCCCATGTGGCGGGAGTCAAAAACGTTTAAGCAGATTTTCTCAGTTGGCACACCCTCGATCCAGGGGAATGGTCTCTCAGCTCTCTGGCGTTTCAGCTGATAGTAGCTCAGTGGGGCATTGCAGTCCTAGATCGTTTTGCCTCCAGTCTCAACTCAAAGGTTCCTCACTTCTTCAGTCGCCGAAGAGACTCAAGAGCGGCAGGCATAGACGCCCTCTTGCAGCAGTGGCATTCCGGTCTTCTGTACGTTTTTTTCCTCCGTGGCCTCTCTTGGGTCGCCTCTTACAAAGGATCGAGGCACACGGAGGTCCGGTAGTCCTGGTGGCTCCAGATTGGCCCCGACGTCCGTGGTACGCAGACCTCCAGTGTCTTCTGTCTGCGTCTCCTCTTCGTCTTCCTGTTCACAAGGACCTTCTGTTGCAAGGACCGATCCCTCATCCAGTCCTGGCTCGATTTTGTCTTACGGCTTGGCTCTTGAATGGGCTCGCTTAGCTAAGTGATTGCTACTATGCTTCGGTCGCGTCTTCAGTCTACATCTCTAAATTATATTCACACCTGGAGGATTTTTGAGGCTTAGTGTTCAGATGCTGGTATTGCTCCCTTTCGGGCTTCAGTGGCAGAGATGTTAGATTTAATAAAGGTTTGTTTCTCTCTTCTCTTAAGGTGCAGGTTGCGGCCCTTTCCTGTTTCCGAGGTTGGATATGAGGTCAGTCGTTGGCTAGTCTTCTGGATGTCTCTCGTTTTTTTGAAGGGAGTTAGTCTCCTTCGCCCACCAGCCAGAGCGATCTTTCCATCTTGGGATCTCAATCTTGTGCTTTCAGCTCTGACGGGTCCTCCTTCTGAACCGTTGTCTTGTTGTTCCCTTAAGGATTTGGCTCTAAATTAAACGCTATCTGGCAGTTACTGAAGACTTTTGGCGCACGGATTGTTTTTTTTGTCCTCCTTGCCTGTTGGCGTAAGGGTTTGGCCACTTTTAAACCCACTATATCACGGTGGATTAAGGAAATGATAGCTTCTGCTTATCTTCTCACTGGGAGACCAGTCCCGGAGAGTGTTAAAGCGCACTCCACAAGGGGACAAGCGGCTTTATGGGCGGAGCGATTCTTGGTGCCACCTGCGGACATTTGTAAGGCGGCGACGTGGGCCTCTCTCCATTCCTTTTCTAGACACTACAGACTAGATATTCAGTATTGGCAGGAGGCGGTCTTTGCGACTCGCGTACTCACAGCGGGTTTGCTAGGGTCCCTCCCTTAGGACTACTGCTTTGTTACTTCCCATCAGTCCAATCCTGGGCCGGAGGGACGCTAAGGAAGGAGAAATTAGACCTTACCTGCTAATTTGCTTTCCTTTAGTCCCTCCAGACCGGCCCAGGTCCCTCCCGTGTTCTTTCAAGGCTACAGACTTGTACATGGTTCGGAGTTTGGCTCTTTTAGTTGTTGGCACCGGAGCTGCTCTGCAAGGTTACAGTTCTGAATTCAAAAAAATTATATAATAAAAGTTATTTATTTATTGCATTTGTATCCCACATTTTCCCACCTATTTGCGGGCTCAGTGTGGATTACAATATATTGTGAATGATGTAAATACAAATTGTTACAGTATGATTATGGGTTACATTGTGAAGAGTTATGGGAAGACAAAATCAAAGTCAAAAGATCATTTGGGGGATAGAACAATGGAATGTAACAATGGGGAATTGATAGGGCGATAAGACAATAACAAAAAGGTAGAGTTTTAAGTGTGGTGAAAATACGGGTGAGGGAACTGATGCATTTCTATTAGTGTGAATGGACTTCATGTGTTTTGATCCTTGCAATATGTTTTCTCAAAGAGATGAGTCTTCAGTAGTTTGCGGAAGTCGGTCAGTTCATAGGTTGCTTTCAGGCTGCGCGGCAGTGCATTCCAGAATCGCGTGCTCATATAAGAGAAGGTTGATGAGTGCAGTACTTTGTATTTTATGCCTTTGCACTTAGGGAAGTGGAGATTGAGGAGAGTTTGGGATGATCTTTTAGCGTTTCTGGGTGGCAGGTCTATTAAATCAGACATGTATGCAGGGGCTTCTCCGTGGATGATTTTGTGGACTAAGGTGCATACTTTAAAAGTGATATGTTCCTTGAGTGGGAGCCAGTGTAGTTTCTCACGTAATGGTTTTGCACTTTCGTATTTTGGTTTTCCGAAGATGAGTCTGGCTGCTGTATTCTGGGCTGTTTGAAGTTTCTTCAGTATTTGTTCTTTGCAGCCTGCGTATAGTGAGTTGCAGTAGTCCAGATGGCTGAGTACGAGTGATTGCACGAGGCCGCGGAAGACAGATCTTGGAAAGAATGGTCTTATTTTTTTCAGTTTCCACATGGAGTAGAACATCTTTTTGGTTGTGTTTGCATGAGTCTCGAGTGTCAGGTGGCGGTCAAAAGTGACTCCAAGGATTTTTAGAGTTTCTGAAATTGGTAGATTTAGGTGTGTTAATAGCGGTAAATTTATTCGTGTTGTATTGATACCTCTTCTCCGTTGGGAGTTGCTGGTGAGCATTGTTACACAGCTTGGCCGTTGTTTAAGCACGTTTTATGAGTGTTTTTTGTGGCTGCTTTGATTCCACGGGGCACAGAACATTGATCTTTCCTTTCTTTCCTGCTTAGTTATTGAAATACCAAGGCTAGGGTCACATGGCCAGGGCTCTTATTGGCTCTCTAGAGTCAGAATTTTCTCAGTCTCCACCTGCTGGAAGGCGTGCACAACCCATCAGTCCAATCCTGGGCTGGTCCGGAGGGGCTAAAGGAAAGCAAATTAGTAGGCAAGGTCTAATTTTTCCATCCTGCTGTCCTTAAAACACTTGTTACAGGTGACCAACTTTGCTTTCATAATGGATCTTCCTTTTCATCCTGTTCAATGAGTGGGTTGTGCTCTCCAACCAGCAATTGGAAGCAGAGAGAGCCTGACATTTCACTGACATTATCACCTGTATAAGGAATGATGCAGCTCTGGAACTTGAAAGTATTGCTCTGCTTCCAGCAGATGGTACAAATGGCCTGGTATGGCAGGATGAATGTACTTCTTTGGGCCTGGCTCCCAGGGGTGCAGGATACAATCTGTAGCCTCTTCCAAGATTGAGCAGGAGGTGTTCCCTTCCCCACCACAGAATTTCATAAACTTAGTCTATGGGCCTTAATTTGATGAGGTGGTGACTGGCTGTTAAGCCAGGCTGAGGAGCCTGTGTGAGCCCCAGTCCTTGGTCTGTGGTCTTTCATGTGGTTGGGCTGCTGCTGGTAGAGGACCAGAGGGGCCTCTGCCAGGGAGGGGGTGAATAATAAGCTTGGGATTCCCCGTTTTTCCTCCTTCCTCCCCACTTGCAGAATTCTCTTTGGGGCTGAAAAAAAAAGGAGACTGCAAGAGAGCTCCAAAGCAGCCTGCATCGTCAGTACCTGGTGGAGGAGGTTTCAAGGGATGTCCCTTGCTCTACTGAGAAGGAAGGTTTTTGTCAGTGTTGGCAACAGTAGCTTTCAGGACTTTCCAAGGAAGATATGTTCAATGCAGAAAAATGCAGTGAAAGTGGAGGCTGGCAGATGATACTTTCAGCTGGCACTGCATGGGGGGGGGGGGGGGGGGGGGGGGGGGGGGGGGGGAGAGTGCGTGAGTAGACAATTGGAGAAAGGGAGAGTGGTAACCCCACCTTTCCTCTTCCCCCATTCTCTCTCTCTCTCTCATCTCTCTCTCTCTCTCTCTCTCTCTCTCTCTGTCTCTGGATAACACTCTCACCCCCCCCCCCCCCCCTTGGGGTTATCTTTGACTCCTCTCTCTCTCTCTCTGCAAATATCTAACTGACTGCTAAAACCTGTAATTTCTTTCTCTATAATGTCACCAAAATTCATCCTTTCCTTTCTGAGCACACTACCAAAAACCTTATCCACACTGTTATCACCTCTCGCTTAGACCATTGCAACTTGCTTCTCACAGGTCCCACCAAGCCATCTCTCTGTCCTTCAATCTGTTCAGAATTCTGCTGCACGACTTATATCCTTCCAGTGTCGCTATGCTCATATTAGCCCTCTCCTCAAGTTACTTTATTGACTCCCTATCCATTTCCGCATACAGTTCAAACTCCTCGTACTGACTGCATTCACTCTGCAGCTCCTCAGTACCTCTCCACTCTCATCTCTCCCTACACTCCTCCCCGGGAACTCAGTTCACTGGGTAAATCTCTCTTATCTGCACCCTTCTCCACCGCTAACTCCAGACTCTGCACCATATGCCTGGAATAGACTTCCTGAGCTGGTAAGTCAAGCTCCATCTCTGGCGGCCTTCAAATCTAAGCTAAATGCCCACCTTTTTGATGCTGCTTTTAACTCTTAACTCCTGTTCAGTACTCAGGTCTGTTGTGTCATTTCAACCTTAAGTATTTTGCTTATCGCTTATTTCTACTACTACTACTATTTAGCATTTCTGTAGCGTTACAAGGCGTACGCAGCGCTTCACAAACATAGAAGAAAGACAGTCCCTGCTCAAGGAGCTTACAATCTAATAGACAAAAAATAAAGTAAGTAAATCAAATCAATTAATGTGTACAGGAAGGAGGAGAGGAGGGTAGGTAGAGGCGAGTGGTTACGAGTCAAAAGCAATGTTATTTCGCCTGTTTATCTGTCCTGATTAGATTGTAAGCTCTGTCGAGCAGGGACTGTCTCTTACATGTTCAAGTGTACAGTTCTGTGCACGTCTAGTAGCTCTATAGAAATGATTTGTAGTATATTAGTAATAAATAACTTCATAGTGGCCCATATACAGCCGGCAGAAGGCACCTGCATAAGTCTCTTTGTTGGCGCTGACCCCAGATTTTCAGTGTCAGGCCGTTTCTGGTGGCTGGCATTGAATGTCCAGGGTTCTTTTGGCCGGCTCTGACTTAACCGGTTATGTCAATATTCAGTGCTGGCCAGTTAAGTTAATAGCAGGCAAAGATAGGCCTGCTAATATATGGTCTGATATGCCTGCTAGATTTGGCTGGCCAGTGCTTGAATATTTGAAGATAGCCAGCTATATCATGCTGCGATTATTCAGCCATCTGTCTCCCGCTGAATATTAGCAGTTAGCTGGATAAATGCTATTTAACTGGCCACGAGCTATTCCTGGCCTGTTAAATAGTACTGCATAGTGTGGGGGGGGGGGGGGGGGGGGGAGAGGATAATTTCTAAAATGTTATGTAAGAAATACAGAATTAATTTAATAGATTCATCTTGTGGAAAATACAGTGATAAATGTGGATGCTTAATGTACGTTAAAATCTTAGCTCTTATATGGAACATAATTGCTTCCCCAGGAATGAATAATCCCTGGGAACTTATAAAACAACAAAGATCTTGGATAATATGTGCAGAATTTTCTTGGTAATGGAATACTTGAAGCAAAGCACAGAGTAATCAGAGTAAGCAGGTTTCGTTTCTGGGGAAAAAAGATCAGAAAAACAGCCTTGGTATCACTTTCCTTAATATGATGAAATTTGATTTAATTCCGTGAACAGCAGATAAGGATTCAGTTCTTTCTATTTTAAGTTACTGGCGGAAGAAGGCAAGGTTGCCTTTATAGTACAGTTCATAAGAGAATTTTGATGGATCAAAAATAGCCCACATTGAACAATATATGCCAGTGATCATTTCTTATACTTCAATGCATTCTATGGAATTTGTTGCAAATGTCTGACATACATTAAAAAGAGCATATTCGGGGTTCAAATGTTTAAAAAATTAAATTAATTTTTAAGTGTTATGTGTTACCCATATTTTGTTACAGTCTCTCCAACATTTATTCCAATACATATTTCAAAGCAGAGTTTTTCTTCACCCAACGTGTAATTAGACTCTGGAATTCGTTGCCGGAGAACGTGGTACGGGCGGTTAGCTTGACGGAGTTTAAAAAGGGGTTAGATAGATTCCTAAAGGACAAGTCCATAGACCGCTATTAATGGACTTGGAAAAATTCCGCATTTTTAGGTATAACTTGTCTGGAATGTTTTTACGTTTGGGGAGCGTGCCAGGTGCCCTTGACCTGGATTGGCCACTGTCGGTGACAGGATGCTGGGCTAGATGGACCTTTGGTCTTTCCCAGTATGGCACTACTTATGTACTTATGTACTTATGTAGTTATTATCTACAGCAGTGGTTCCAAAGCCTGGTCCTGGAGGCACCCCAGCCAGTTAGGTTTTCAGGATACCCCACAGTGAATATTCATGAGAGTGCATGCAAATCTTTCTCTCATGAATATTCATTGTGGGTATCCTGAAAACCTGAGTGGCAGGGGTGCCTCCAGGACCAGGTTTGGAAACTACTGAGATACAGTGTATTTTTTTTTTAAAGCTGAAGATTCTCCCACATACGTGTAATTTCAGTGGTAAAGGATATAGCATATTCAAGAAGTCATGGGATACTGTATAATTACAGAAACAAGTCTAGAACTGCATGGAGTGCATTTTTATAACACTGTGGCCTGCGTGTGTGTTTACATAACATTTAATAACATAAGAATTGCCATACTGGGTCAGACCAAAGGTCCATCTAGCACAGTATCCTTCCAACAGTGGCCATTCAGTATCTGGCAGAATCTTAAGAAGCAGCAGGATTTCATGCTTTTAACCCCAAGAATAAAAAGTAGCTTCCTTGTCGTCAGCAGCAGATGAATCCATTAACTGATGGGTTGTATCCGCCTACCAGCAGGTGGAGATAGAGAACACTGAAAAACCATAGTGCCTCTTGGATGGCTAGCCCCAACTGCCTTCAGTATTTCTCTTTCCTTGTCATCAAACAGATGAATCCATTACGAATGGGTTGTGTCCATCAACCAGCAGGGGGAGATAGAGAGCACTGAAAAACCATAGTGCCTCATGGCCAGCTAGCTCCATCTGCCTATTCAGTATTCTCTATATCCCCAGCAGGGTGGACGCAGCTTATTCAGCTCCTTCAAAAAGATCTGCCTGGGGTGGCTCCTGTGCTTTGGTCAGTGGTAGCAGGGGTGTTGTGGGCTATTGCAGCTCCACTTTAAAGGCACATAGGTTTGCCCTTTCCCTGCCCTTACCCGGCCCCCGATGTGGATGTAGACACATAGGTTTGCCCTGTCCCTGTCTTTTCCCACACTCTCCTTTGTGGATGCAGGCACATTGGTTTGTCCTTTCCCTGCCTTTCCCACTCTACTGATCCTCTGGAGTTGGAAATTTGCCTCTATTGCTGTTGCCCCTAACTTTCCTCACAGCGTTAAAAAAAAAAAAAAAAAAAAAAAGTCGCGTTGCGCTTTGGCACTGCGATTCCAGAAAAGAGGTTTTCTTCTGATTGTGCAGCGTGACCGGAGCTCTGACGACTCGGTCTGGTGAGGTAAGAGCGTTTTGTAGCTCCGGTGAGGGCCTGTGATCGGGACGTTTTTGGTGCAAATCCGCCATTTTAAATTTTCCGCCGTTTTCGGCGGCTGCGGAGGTTGTTAAGCTCTGTTCCTGTTGTGGCAAGCGCAGATCCGCAGCAGGGCTCTGTAAATCGTGCTCTTCAGACGTCAGGGCCGGCACGAGCATGGCAAGCGATGTTTCTTCCCGCTCAGTGGAGCTGGCAGCGGGCGCCATTTTGGACGTGCCGCATGGCGCGACCCCCGCAGAAGTGGAGGGGTTTGAAACTGGAGGGCAGCCTCGTGTGGAAGGCTAACGGGGAGTTTCTATTCCTGGACTGGAACCGGGAGGCCAGGGTGAGCCCTTTTCCCCCTGTGTTTGTGTTGCTGCTGCATAAAGCATTCATGTTAAAAAGAGCTGTCCCACAGGGTCTCATTCTGCCCTGCTAACTGTTCCCCCTCTTGTGGAGCTTGGTCTCGGATTGCCGTCAGGCACGTTTTACCCTGACAGCTAGCCGCGAGACAAGCGCAGAAGGTTATTCCCCTTCAGAGAGTGGCGCACCCCCCTTCTCCCCCCCATGGTCGGGATGTGAGGATTCTGAGGGGTCTGGCAGGCCCTCGTGGTGTGAGGAGCCAGAGGAAGGTGCAGGTTTGCCACCGGATCCAGATGATCCTTCTGTGGTGAGGATTTTCCACCGCGACGAGCTGCCAGCGCTTATTTCTGATGCCTTGCAGGTCCTCTCTATTGAAGATCCTGGGAGTGGCGAAGCCTCCTCTGGTAATCCGAGGATGGCAAGTACTAAGAAGCCTGCTCAAGCCTTTCCTTTGCATGACTCCATCCAAGAGCTTATCACGGCTCAATGGGCTGACCCCGAGGGGCCTTGAAAGTCGCCATGGCAATGGGGCAATTATACCCTCTAAGTGAGGAGCATTTGGCGCGCCTAGCAGTGCCTAAAGTAGATGCCCTAGTCACGGCTGTGACAAAGAGGACTACCCTCCCAGTTGAAGGAGGAGTCCCCCTGAAGGACATGCAGGACCGACGCCTGGAATCAGCTCTGAAACGGTCCTTTGAAATTTCAGGCCTATCCTTACGGGCATCTGCATGCAGCTGCTATGCTACCCGAGCCTGCCTCGCTTGGTTGCAACAGGCAGTGGAACAGCCCGGGGATGGAGTGGAGCCCCTTACTGAGGTGGCACCGCAGGTGGAGTTGGCTATGTCTTTCTTGGCTGACGCCCTTTATGATCTGGATCAGAGCTTCGGCTAAACAGATGGCTGTGGCGGTGGCGGCTCGACGCTTTCAATGGCTACAGCTGACATGGCCTCTAAGCAAAGGTTGGTGAAGTTGCCCTTCCTAGGCCTTCTCCTATTTGGTGAGGAGTTGGAGAAAATTGTAAAGGCCTGGGGGATGCTAAACCCCAGCGCTTACCCAAGGATAGGCCGAGGCCTCTCTCCAAGGGTCAGGCGGTTCCCTCCTCTTACAGACTTCGCTTCCGTGAAGCTAGAAGGTACCGCCTGGTGGCGTTCTGCTGGGTTCACTTCTAATGCCCGCTTTCAGCAGAGGAACTCCTTTCGTTCGGACAAGCGTTCCGCAGCGACCGGCTCAAGGCCTGGAGATCAAGGGCGACCCTCTCAATGATGGTGCGCCAGCCCTCTCCTCGATTCCTGCAATAGGAGGACGGCTTTCCTCTTTCTCGTGGAGTGGGTCAAGATTTCCTCAGATCAGTGGGTTTTGGACCTGATCAGAGATGGCTACAGAATAAAATTCAATGCCCCGGTGAGAGACGTGTTTGTGGAGTCACGATGCGATTCTGCTGTCAAACGGGCGGTGGTAGAGGAGTCCTTGCAAGGCTTGATTCACCTAGGGGGCAGTTTCCCCCCATGCCTCCCGCCGAATGCGGCTCTGGCCATTACTCCATTTACTTCGTGGTGCAGCGAAAAGGAGGGTCTTTTCGGCCTATCCTAGACTTAAAACAAGTCAACAAGTCTCTGAACGTGTAGCATTTTCACATGATAACCCTGCGCTCTGTCATGTGGCGATACAGCCAGGAGAGTTTCTCTCGTCTCTGGACCTGAAGAAGCTTACTTGCACATTCCTATTTGGCCCCCGCACCAAAGGTTTCTTCTTCGGTTTGCGGTGAGGGAAAACATTTCCAGTTTCGGGCCTTGCCTTTGGCCTCGCAACAACTCCCTGAAACCTTTTCCAAGGTAATGGGGTAGTAGCTGCTTTTCTCAGGCGAGAGGGTATTCGGGTTCACCTGTACCTAGACGCCTGGCTCATCAGAGCGACCTCGACAGAGGAGAGTCGTCAAGTAACAGCAGAGTAGTCTCAGTACTTTGATCTCTGGGCTGGGTTGTCAATATGGCCCAAAAGTCACCTGACCCCCTCTCATCTCTAGATATTTGGGGGTCCGGTTCGACACAGCTTCGGGGTTTGTTTTTCTTCCCGAGCAAAGGCGGTGCAAGCTTCAGCACCAGGTCAGTCTGCTCCTGAGGATGCCTCGCCCCATGCTTGGGACATTGTCCAGCTGTTAGGGTCAATGACGGCCACCTTGGAAGTGGTGCCCTGGCTAGAGCGAACCTGAGACCTCTGCAGTGCTCCCTGCTTCAACGATGGTCTCCGATTTCTCAGGATTATCAGTGCAGACTCCACGTGGCTCCCTGTGGCCCGGCTCAGTATGGAGTGGTGGCTCTCAGACGGAATGCTGCTAGCGCTCCCCGATTGTTGCCTGGTGGTAATAGATGCCAGCCTGAAGGGCTGGAGTGCACATTGCTGGGGAAGGCATGCCCAGGGTCTTTGGACACCCGAGGAGTCGGAGTGGTCCAATCAGTCGCTTGGAGTTGAAAGCAATTTTCCAGGCTCTTCTGGCATTTTACTCGACCCTGGAAGGGTTGGCTGTCAGAGTTCTGTCGGACAACACGACAGCAGTGCCTACATAAATCGACAAGGTGGCACTCGCACTGGCTGCGCAGATTTGCCACTTGGCTGAGCTACATCTGCAGGTTCTGTCAGCAGCTCACATTGCAGGTCAGAGCAATGTGCAAGCTGATTATCCTGAGCAGCATTCAAATCGACCCAGCGGAGTGGGAACTGTCAGACAAAGTGTTTTCTTCAGATCTGTGCCAAGTGGGGGACGCCCGTAGCGGATCTTATGGCCTCAAGCGCAAATGCCAAAGTCCCGTGCTTTTACAGCAGACGGAGAGATCCTTGCTCGGCGGGTTGGATGCCTTGGCTCAACCCTGGCCTCAAGGCCTCTTGTATGTGTTCCCTCCGTGGCCCTTGATAGGCGTACTCCTGCGGATTCGGCTACATCAAGGAGAGGTGGTTCTCATTGCCCCGGATTGGCCCAGGAGGCCGTGGTATGTGGACCTCCGGCGGATGCTGGTAGAGGCTCCCCTTTCTTTGCCTCTGGTACCGAATCTGTTGTCACAGGGCCCGGTGACCATGGAGGACGCCTGCCGCTTTGGTCTTACGGCATGGCTATTGAGAGGGCGCAATTGAGAGACGAGGGTTATTCCAGTAAAGTCATTTCCACTCTCCTACAGGCCCACAAGCATTCCACTTCCATGGCTTATGTCAGGATTTGGCACCAATTTGAGGCTTGGTGTGCTGCTAAAGCGATTACACCTATGCGGGCTTCTGTCTCGCCGATACTTGACTTTTTGCAGGATGGTTTACAAAAAGGCCTTGCCTATAATTCCCTGCATGTTCAAGTGGCGGCCTTACATGTTTTTGAGGGAAGGTCGCTGGCCTCTTCTTGGCTGCTTATCCGGATGTGGCACGGTTTCTTAGAGGGGTGCTTCGGCTCCGTCCTGCCATGCGGGCTCCGTGTCCGCCTGGAACCTGGGGTTAGTTTTAAAGGCCCTTCAGTTTCACCCTTTGAGCCGCTAAGGCGAGCTTTAGAGAAGGATGTGACCCTAAAGACGGTCTTTTTGGTGGCCATTACTTCGGCGAGACGGGTGTCGAGCTCCAGGCGCTGTCCTGTTGAGAGCCTTTTCTGCAATTCTCAGAGTCCGGAGTTATGGTACGTACGGTGCCTTCCTTCCTGCCTAAGGTGGTTTGAGCGTTTCACCTAACCCAGCAGACCGTTTCAACGTATCATCGACGACACCTAGATCACTTTCTCGGTCCGTGACTCCTAACGTGGAACTTTGCATGACGTAGCTATAATTCGGGTTCCTCTTTCCCACATACACCACTTTGCTTGTTCGCATTAAACGTCATCTGCCATTTAGACGCCCAGTCTTCCAGTCTCGTAAGGTCCTCTTGTAATTTTTCACAATCCTGCCGCGATTTGACGACTTTGAATAACTTTGTCATCAGCAAATTTAATTACCTCACTAGTTATTCCCTTTCTAGGTCATTTATAAATATGTTAAAAAGCAGCGGTCCCAGCACAGAGACCTGGGGAACCCCACTAACTACCCATTGAGAATACTGATCATTTAACCCTACTCTCTGTTTTCTTTTAGCCAGTTTTTAATCCACAATAGAACATTACCTCCTATCCCATGACTCTCCAATTTCCTCTGGAGTCTTTCATGAGGTACTTGCCAAACGCCTTCTGAAAATTCAGATACACAATATCAAACGGCTCACCTTTATCCACATGTTTGTTCACCCTTCAAAGAAATGTAGTAGATTGGTGAGGCAAGTTTTGCCTTCACTAAATGCATGCTGACTTTATCTCATTAATCAATGCTTTTGAATATGGGCGTCTCTCTTTCGAAAATTAGCCAATAGTGGAATTAGAAAAGATACAGAGAAGGGCTATGAAAATGAAAAGGGGAGAAGTATTGCCATATTGAGACAGACCAAAGGTTCATCAAGCCCAGCATCTTGTTTCCAACAGTCACAAGTACCTGGCAAGATTCCAAAACAGTAATTTTATGCTGCATATTCTGAAAATAAGCAATGGAGTTTCCCCAAGTCCATTTTAATATAGTCTATGGACTTTTCCTTTAGGAAGCCATCCAAACCTTTTTTAAACCCCGCTAAGCTAATCGGTTTTACTACATTCTCTGGCAATGAATTCCATAGTTTAATTACACATTGAGTGAAGAAATATTTTCTCTGATTCGTTTTAAATGTACCATTTTTTGCCTGGCACTGTTTAGGATATGGCTTTTTAGCTTCCCTCCTTGCAGTTTCATTTTGTGTCCTGTAGTTCTGTAGCCTCTCAAACATTTTGTTTTTAATATCTTTCAAATGTCTCATCATAGTTCCCCTACTCCTCCTCCTTCTAGGGTATTCATATTCAAGTCTTCAAGTCTTTTCTCATACATCTTCTGACTGACCCCCACACCATTCTTGCTTTAGTGTTGCAGTACCAGTTCTATGGAACAACCTCCACTTTTACTTGAGATTAAATCCCTCAATCTCTAACTTCAGTTCACATACCATGATCAAGTATATAATATCATGTTCACTGTTGCTTTAATCTTGAGAATGAATGTGACTGCTGGGCAGTCTGGATGGACCTTTGGTCTTTATCTGCCTTCGCTTACTATGTTAACTGGTTCATTCTCCATAGCTTTCCCTCCCAAAATGAACTGATATCTACCCTACTACCTCATGGTTTGTCACAACTCGGGGTAGGGTTTACACTGCCTACGTAACCCCAAGACTAGGTGGTCCCCAGCTGACGGCAGGCGAGTCACACTCTGACAAAAACTAGGCCAGAGAATGGCTCTTATAAGACTAAGTGGCTTGTAAGAGAGCCCTTTGGGGCTGACTCGACGGAGTTGAGGCCAGGGAGTAGCCTGGAACCAGGTAAAATCCATGAACTGGAACAAGGCTGGAACAAGACTAGGCATGGACTAGAACACGTACTGGAAAGGACTGGAACAAGGCAGTAACACACTCTAGACCAGGCTAGGCTACCAGTTGCAAAAAACTGAATGAGAGGAATTTCCTTATATACTATTAGACAGGAGGTGATGATATTAGCGCCCTCTTGCAGGGCTATAAAGAAGTGCAGAGTTTCTGGGAAGTAAATCAGACTCTTTTGGCATGGAATGCTGCTGTAGACCACAGAAAACAAGTGAGGGGCATGACAGTACCCCTTCCTGAAGCCCCCTCCTCAGACCCATGGATTCGGTTTGAGGGGACAAGGACATTGAAAATGTCTTATAAGTACAGGGACATGAACATTGACTGCAGGTTCCCACCTATTAACCTCAGGTCCAAAGCCCCTTCCAAGCAAGAAGATAGTGTAGTCCTCCTTATCCTTCTGATGACTGGAATATCTTGTATACCACAAGACATTCAGGACCAGAACTGATGTACCCCCAATTGAAGGGTTCTTTTTCCCTGGGCAAAGCTCACTTCCTTGATTGCTTAGGGACCAGAGTGTTTCCTGGAGGTACAGTGGTCTTGGAGACAGCAAGAATCTTTGTAGGGTCCAAAATGGATCAGGGTTCCGAGATTAAAGGCGAAGAGGCCTCATCTAGCTGGAGGTCACTAGTAGACGTATTTTCAAAGCACTTAGACTTACAAAGTTCAACAGGTTCCTATGGAACTTTGTAAGTCTCTAAGTGTTTTGAAAATGAGCTCCTAGGGCAGTCATACTGTAGTTTCATGGCTTGTTTCTTGCCGGAAACGTCTACGCTGGAGGCAGTGGCGGCTGGCAGATCAAGAGGCAGAGGTGAATCCATCTTAGGTAAGGTTAGTCAGGGTTCAACAGGCGTTAAGCGAAACTGAGAACAGGTTGGACCCCAGGCTAGAATATCTCCAGAGCGCCAGTCAATATGAGGTTCCTGTTTCTTCAACCAGGGAAGCCCCAAAAGGACTATTGGGGGTGTGCCTCCTCCATCAGAGCCTACTCCTGTTGTGGATATAGGACCCAAGACGCTTCCCAGTTCCTGCTCCCATTAAAGTATCATCTTTAGCAATTCTTGGTTCTGTTTCCACTGCTGAGGTAGACTTTTCTTTAAAAGATATTAGCATAGCGATGCTTCGAATTGAGAAGGTATTACAAGATAATTTGCAGAAACTTTCTCAGTTTACTGACGATACATCTCAAAAACGTTGAAACAGGATAAGAGCGTTTTATCTGTGGAACACCAATTAGTAAAGTCAGATTCTCAATTGAAGATGACTCAGCTGTGACAAAGGACAATTTATTGCTACGTATTTGTATGGAGTCTCTTGAGAATTCTGATAGAGCTTGCAATCTTAGAGTTTTGATCTTCCAGTAACTCATATAGCTCCAAGAAAACTGCTAAAGATGTATTTAAAATATGTGTTGCAACTCCCTAATAGTGACTTTAAATTACTAATTTATATTATCTGCCTAAGGGAGTGAAGGATATAAGAAAAGGTAGCATGGATGTACTTAATTTTCTAGGCAGTTTAGACGTTTCTCGTTTTCTTGAATCAGGATGTAATTAATAAACGGGCTACATTGCTGGTTACTTTTCAGTTTGAAGAGTAGAAGCTTGCCATTCTGAAGCTTATTTCTCTAAGAAAAGTTCCTTATTTTGTGGGCAAGTATTTTTTCTTTTCTCTGATGTTTCTAGACCTACTCAGATGCGTAGGAGGGCATTTCTTCAATTGAAATCTGAAGTGGTAGCAATAGGAGCATTACTTTTTTTACAATTTCTTTGTAAATGTTTAATTGATTGTGAAGGAAAGAGAAATGTTTTCTTGGATCCTTTGCAGGAACGTTTCTGGCTGGGAGACTAGCAAAAGAAAAATCAAATTGCAATTGATTTCTTTATTCTTAATGGGTAGAGAGGTGTGGTAGCTGTGTTAGTCCACTTTTAAAGGTAATCAATAGAAATAAAACAAAAAATGGAAAAGAAAATAAGATGATACCTTTTTTATTGGACATAACTTAATACATTTCTTGATTAGCTTTCGAAGGTTGCCCTTCTTCATTAGATCGGAAATAAGCAAATGTTGGTAGATGACAGTATATATAAGTGAAACATCAAAGCATTTCAGTGACAGTCTCACAGGATGGGGTGGATGGGTGAGAGACAGGTAGATATACATGGAGACAAACAGAGCATCACAACTTTATGGTTTATAATGTGCTAGAAAACCCAGATCTTTAAGTCTTGTCTGGTGGGTGTCAAATATTTGATCATTCTGACTTCAAAGGTCTTACGTTCCTGTATTGTTTTAAAGTTACCTTTCAGGATTCTTACGATGAAGTCACTGGTACAGTGTTCTGGTTTTGTAAAGTGCTGCCCCACAGGCGTGGCATCTTGGCTGGCAGTGGCATTTTTCATGTGATGTCTATGTAAATTTAAATCGTTTCTCCAATATAGCATCCTTCGTCACATTTTTTACACTGAATGATGTAAACCACATTGGAAGATGAGCATGTAAAGGATTCCTTTATGTTGAATATTTTTCCTTTGTGCATGACTGTGGGGTCCTGTGAAATGTTTTGGCATAGTCTTCAGCTGGATATACTGCATCTCTGTTTTGTGCATCAGGCCTTTTAACAACCAGAATTGCTTAAAAATAACCTATTGACCCGTGACACAGGTGCTGTGTGCTGAAACACGGCCCGTGTCGTCATTAATACAAGATTGGTGTTCAAGCTACATGATTTAAAGGATCCGTGTCCCTATTTTGAAGGCTTTTAGTGCTTTTTTTTCTGCTATTTAATACTTAACATCAAAGCAGTTCATTACATTACATGCAGAGTTCCAGTAGTAACTTTCCACTGAGCACCAGCAGGTTATACTTGTGAGTTCATGGGAAAAGATATGTTTTATTACCTCCATCTGCTAGTAGGAGGGGATAACACCCATTCATTCAGAATGGTATGGCCCAACTAAAAGGAAATTATCAGTTAAGATCTACTGTATTTTCACCTTTGGAAGCATTGATAAAATATATTCCACACATCAAGAAAGTTCAAAAGAAGGCAAGCCAGTATAGTTTAATGGTGAGGTGGAAGACACAATGAAAGTCAAAAGAGCTTTTTTCAGAAAATGAAAAGCAGACCCATCAAGAAAACAGGGATGAGTAAAAACATTGACAAGTCTGATGTAAAAATATAAAGGAAGGTCAAGTAGACTTTGAAAAGAAGCTTGCTGTAGAGACAAGGATTAAAACTAAAATGTTTCGTGTACTTAAGAAGCAAAGAGCCCATGAGGGAGTCAGTTGGACCACAGGATTACCAAGGAGTGCTCAGGAAGGATAAGGTAATGGAAGAAAAATGTTTACTGAGGAGAATATTGGGATCATACTTAACACCAGAAACCACTTTTGATAGTGATAATTTGGAGCAATTAAATCATATCACGAAGTCTAGAAGACATAGATAAAATGAAAGAGCAACATATCAGATTTTCCCCTGTCCTGAAAGAACTCAAGCATGAAATTGCTAACCTGTTACTAGTAATTTGTGATCTGTTGTTTAGAATGACCATGATACCTGTGGATTGGAAAGTGGCTAGTATAATGTCAATTTTGAAACGGTGTAAACATACACATACACCTCCTTGACCCAGAGAGCTAGCATGGCTCTGGAAGCTGTATTATCTTTAGAGTTCCCAAACAAAGCACGAACAAATGAACTGGCAAACGAAGCTCGGAGGTCACTACTGAATAGTCTCAAAACCAACTCTATTAGGGTTCACCTTAGTGCAGTTGGTGCATAACATCATCATGTAGAAGGCTTACTCCTATTGAAGCCTCCCCTCTGCCTTGTGCTGTATCATAGGACCTCAATATTGTTTTCTCCCGTCTAATGAAAGCTCCTTTAGTGCCGCTAGACACCTCCCTCCTGAAGTACCTGACCTGGAAGTTTCTATTTTTGGTGGTGGTCACTTCAGTCTGCACCGTCAACAAGCTGCAGGCCCTAGTAACTGATCCACCTTACATACAGATTTTCAACAATAAAGTAGTCTTGTGCACACATCCTACAGTCATTGACAGATTTTGTGATAGAATAACCAGTCAATAGTTCTGCCAACATTTTTTTCCCCAAAACCTCATCCCTACAAAAATGAAAGTTCACTGTACACTTTAAAATGCAAGAGCCTTAGCGTTCCATCTGGAGCAGGCTAAAATCCATAGAAAATCTACTCAGGTTTTTGTTTCTTTGACCCATGGGGGGGGGGGGGCTTCTGTTAGCATAGTTACCTGATGCTATGGTCCACCTTGGGGGTCAGCAACCAAGAAAAGGATCTAGGTGTCATAGATAATATGCTGAAATCTTCTGCTTAATGTGTGGCGGCGGCCAAAAAAGCAAACAGGATGCTAGGAATTATAAGGAAAGGGATAGTGAATAGAACTGATAATACTACAAAGCCTCTGTATTGCTCCATGGTGCGACCTCACCTTGAGTATTACATTCAGTTCTGGTTGCTGTATCTCAAAAAGATATAGTGGAATTAGAAAAGGTTCAAAGAAGAGCGACCAAAATGATAAAGGGGGTGGAACTCCTCTCATATGAGGAAGGCTGAAGAGGTTAGGCCTCTTCAGCTTGGAAAAGAGATGGATGAGGGGAGATAAGATTGAGGTCTACAAAGTCATGAGTGGTGTAGAACGAGTAGAAGTAAATTGATTTTTTTACTCGTTCCAAAAGCACAAAAACTAGGGGACACTCAAGGAGGTTACATGGAAATACTTTAGAAACAAGTAGGAGGAAATAGTTTTTCACTCAACGAATAGTTAAGCTCTGGAACTCATTGCTGGAGGATGTAGCAACTGTGGGTAGTGTATCTGGGTTTAAAAAGGTTTGGGCAAGTTTCTAGAGGAAAAGTCCATAGTCTGCTATTGAGACAGACATGGGGAAGCAACTGCTTGCCCTGAGATTGGTAGCATGGAATGTTGCCATGATTTGAATTTTTGCCAGGTACTTGTGACCTGGCTTGGCCACTGTTGTAAACAGGATACTGGGCTAGAGGGACAATTGGCCTGACCCAGTAGCCATTTTGTGTTCTTATGAAGCCACAGCAGCTGTCCAATGCCTAAGCCAGAGCTATCTTCTTGCTGAGAATGTCAAGAGCTGGCTGGTGCAGCTGTGCACTAGAACCGGCTAGCATGGCTGTTGGCGTACAAACTTTCAAATTGGTTAGCAGACTTCATTTTTTTTCTATAGTATGCCCAAGCAGGGTCATGTTACAGCTTATAATATTAGAGCTATGGCTGCATTGGTAGCCCACTTAAGAGTGGTGTGCATAGATTCGTTTTAAATTGACTACATTGTAGCTTCATCGCATGCCCCCTAGTCCTAATTTTTACGCTTTCCAAAAATACTAGGACTAGGGGGCATGCGATGAAGCTACAATGTAGCAAATGTAAAACGAATTGGAGACACTTTTTCTTCACTCAGTGTGTAGTTGGACTCTGGAATTTGTTGCCAGAGAATGTGGTAAAGGTGGTTAGATTAGCGGAGTTTAAAAAGGTTTGGACGGCTTCCTAAAGAAAAAGTCCATAGACCATTATTAAATGGACTTGGGGAAAATCCACTATTTCTGAGATAAGCAGTATAAAATGTTTTGTACTTTTTGGGGATCTTGCCAGGTATTTGTGACCTGGATTGGCCACTGTTGGAAACAGGATGCTGGGCTCAATGGACTACTACTACTACTACTATTTAGCATTTCTATAGCGCTACAAGGCATACAATGGACCTTTGGTCTTTCCCAGTATGGCAACTCTTATGTACTTATGTAGCAAATAAGCAGAACTTTTGGTCTTCAGTCCATATGTTCACATCACTTTATTGCTTAGATCAAGACTCCTGACATGATAGTTGGTTTAGAATCCAACGCCATCCCCTGGGCTCAGTTATTTTCTCTACCAGACTGCCATTCAAAAAACCAAACAAACCTGTATATGTTCATGTTATTTATTGTGAGGCTTCAACTTTTGTGAAGTTCATAGTTCATTATTCTTTTATTTTTGTTGAAGGCAGCCTATAGATAGGGAGTCCTATGTGTGAGGATATTTGTATCCTGCTTGTCCTCGGAGAAAAAGTTACTTATCTATAGCAGGTCTTCTCTGAGGACAGCAAGATACCTATCTTCACATACTCTGCCTCCCTCCCTCCTCTTTGAATTGAATTTTATTGTCTAGAGACTCAACTGGCGAGGTCCCATATGACAGTGGCAGGCAAGAAGGTGTGTGCCTGCATATGCATGGAACACTCGCAAAGGTTTGAGTAAAGCTCAAGAGCTATTCCTGTGCAGGGTTTTGTCAGATGACATCACTCACACGTGAGGATATGTATACTGCTGTCTTCGGAACATCTGTTACTGGTAGGTAATTTTGCTTTCTTCCGTACTACTTATTGTGGTATCATTCATATTCTGCTGACATAATTCTATTATTTGATTTTTTTTTCAGTGCTGTTAGATAAGTATATAAGTACATAAGTTGTTGCCATACTGGGCCAGACTGAAGGTCCATCAAGCCCAATATCCTGTTTCCAACAGTGGTCAATCCAGGTCACAAGTACCTGGCAAGATTCCAAAATAGTACTATACATTTTATGCTGCTTACCAAAAATAAGCAGTGGATTTCCCAAGTCCATTTTAATAACAGCTTATGGATTTTTCTTTTAGGAAGCCATCCAAATCTTTTTTTTTTTTTAAACGCCGCTAAGCTAACTGCTTTTACTATATTCTCTGGCAATGAATTTCAGAGTTTAATTACACGTTGAATGAAGATATTTTCTCCGATTCATTTTAAATTTACTACTCTGTAGCTTCATTGTGTGCCCCCTAGTCCTAGTATTTCTGGAAAGAGTAAACAAGCGATTCACATCTACCCAATCACGCCACTCCATTTTATATACTTTTGTCATATCTCCCTCAGCCGCCTTTTCTCCAAGCTGAACAGCCCAAGCTGTTTCAGCCTTTCCTTATAGGGAAGTCATCCCATCCCCTTTATCATTTTCGTCGCCCTTCTCTGTACCTTTTCTAATTCCAGTGTTAAATGTTTGTTTCTGATAAACTGTATCATGTTAGTCCTGTTATTAGGGTTTAATATGCCATCTCCAAGTTTACCCCGTTAATAGCTTTTATGCTTATATTTGTTCACTTTGCTATTGTTAACATTGTAAACTTTGTCAATCTGTACCTGCTGTACACCGCCATTGATAAGTATGCAAAGTGTTAGAACAATTTCCTACCACTGCTTTCAAGCTTGAAGAATCTACCTGCTTATCCAGATCACATAATTTCTTATCCTCACTGTTGTAGGTTTAGAGCTGTCTCTGTTGTGCAGTGCCCTCCTCTGCTCATATATTTCTACCTATAAATGCCGCAGAAGGGAAGAAACCATTCAGATATAAAAATTCTGTTGCCTAGCAACCATAGCATGTTCTTCAGGTAGGAAACTGAGGCAGATTGGTGCAGTATCAAACATGTTTTGTGTGTTTCTCCATTTATTTAATTTTTTTGGGGGGAGGAGGTGGGAACAGCTCTGTGCAAATCATTTTGATTGTGGGTTGAATTAAAGAAGGTAATTTAAACTAGTCTTTCAAATTGTAGTGCATAGGAACTTTAATCTGTTGCAAAATCAGCTGAATTGGGATTTCCTGGTCTTCATTGTATGATATATGTAGAATGCAGAATTGCCTCTAACTTTATTATAATTCTTCAGTGGTCAAAATACATGAGAGTGTCTGGGATTTAAATAGCAAAATATCAAAACCATGCTTGTATAGGGAAGGTAATTGTATAAGCAGACACATAGATACATATGTTGTACCTACTTTGTAACGGTACCGTGTGTTCTGTGAGGACAAGCGGGCATGATATTCTCACAAATGGGTGATGTCATTTGATGGAGCCTGGTGCGGACACTGCCAAAGTGTACTGCCATTTTAAATTAAGGCAGTGACCCCCACCACTCATGCGCGGTTGCCTTCCTGCTCAGCGAGTGAGCGCAGGACTGGCAGTCTTTTGTTTCCACAGATCAGAGAGGTATTTTGATCTTTAGTGCATAAACTTATTGCCTTTTGGTGCCTTCCCTTTCTGGGTCAGATTTTCTGAGGCCTTCCTTCTACCCGGGAACCATCGACTTTTTTTCGGGTACGTGATTACTTGAGCCCCATGCAACTGTGCCTTTTGACATTGTGTCTGCTGTTTTTTCCCTCGATGTCATTGAGGGTGTCAAGTGTCTTTAAAAAGCGTACTCTGTGTAATAGGACAATTTGAGGCAAAGACTCCTACAACTGGTGTGTTCATTGCCTAGGTTTGGACCACCAAGATATTCACTATAACTCTGTCAACGTATGCGGAAGAGGTCAATTAAAGCCAGTAGAATCCAGTTTAAAAACTTTTTGGTTCTTCAACTTCAGCATCAAGCATGGCAGGAGATTTAGTCAAAGGTGCGGAATCTGCATCAGCATCAATGTCAAGTTCACCCATGCGGCATCAAGATGGTACTGCATCAGATTTGATGCCACGCTCACACCAGGACTCTACATTCTCCTTGTTGGTACTTCGAGCATTGAGGGACCTGCAGTGCAAGAAGCCTAAGAAGCATCATCATTGCTTTCACTCTAGGCACTCGTACCACACCTCCTTGCATCCATGTCATAGTACATGGGAAGCATCTGTGCTGCAGTGACCGCTCTCCATCTCTCCCGCTCATTTTGCATCAAGAGACTTCAAGGTCTTCTAGAATCTCCTACACCTGCACAGGCTACCTCTCGGGCTGCGTCCACACCGGCTTCACAGTCTATACCAGCGCCTACCCTGCACAAGGAAATCCGGGTTGTGTTTAAGGAAGAGCTTTCGGGGCTACTGCAGTTGCAGTCTCTACAGGCATACAAGGTGCTTGGCCTGCCTCAGCCCAGCCTGGATACATTGAAGATACAGTCATGGGCAAGGTCCCATACTATCAGACTTGTGAGTCCTTATACCGAGTAGCACCTGGAGAAATCCTGGTCCTGACTTGGTGGTCGGGCAACCCTGAAACTTCACCTGCGATGACAGCTGTTCCCCAGAGGTTGAGCTCCTAGGTGTGGGCGGCCGACATGACTTCAGCGAACAGAGGCAGAGAAGGACTGGGTTTGGATCTGACAGGCTCCCAGAGGCAAGCAGCAGGCACAGAGAGTTGTCTGGAATACGCTGGGCCAAAAGGCAGGCAGCAGGCACAGAGAGTAGTCTGGAACACGCTGGGTCAAAAGGCAGGCAACAGGCACAGAGAGTAGTCTGGAACACGCTGGGTCAAAAGGCAGGCAACAGGCACAGAGAGTAGTCTGGAACACGGGGTCAAAAGGCAGGCAGCAGGCACAGAGAGTAGTCTGGAACACGCTGGGTCAAAAGGCAGGCAGCAGGTAGCGCTCTAGAAATGTTAAATAGTAGTAGTAGGCACAGAGAGTAGACTGGAACACGCTGGGTCAAAAGGCAGGCAGCAGGCACAGAGAGTAGTCAGGAACCCGCTGGGTCAAAGGCAGGCATATGGGGCCAAAACACAGTGGAGTAAGTAAAATCTATCAGAGGTGATTCCGCGGCTTCGCCACTCTCTTCAGTGGTGGATAGTGTGCAATCTAAGCCGAGGCCTCCTATTCCTACTTATTCCACATCACAATGTTCTCGCCACAGATATTTCCAGACAGGGTGGGGAGCATACCTCAATGGTCGCCATACACAGGGTTCTTGGTCCCACATTACCAGAGATGTATCAATCTCCTGGAGTTAGGAGCAGTTTGGAATGCTCTCAAGAACTTCCAGAATTGAATTCTCAATCAGGTAATACTAGTATGCACAAATAATCAGGTGGCGATGTATCCCTGAACAAGCAGGGAGGAACCGGATCTTACCTCCTCTGTCAACAAGCAATCTAGATATGGACATGAGTGGCTTCCTGTTTACTTAGCCGGAAAGCAGAATGTCCTGGCAGACGAACTCACTAGATTCCAACTCCATGAATGGTTTCTCAGCATCTCAGTCTTCCGTCAGATGTTTCAGCAGTGGGGGAACACTGGAGATGTACCTGTGTGCTTCTCAGTGCAAAAACTTTCCCAATTCTGTTCCAGACTCTATGCTCCTAACCACATAATCTCAGATGCCTTTGCTTCACTGGGGAAGGATCTTTTCTACACTTTTCCCCCACTGCCCCTAATCAGGAAAATGGTTCTCAAACCCTGTCAAGACCAAGGAACCATGATTCTAGTTGCTCCTTATTGGCCTCAACAAATTTGGTTTCCTCTACTCCTAGAGTCGTCATCCAAGGAACCATTCAGGTTGGATCTTTCCCCACTCTCATAAGTACATAAGTACATAAGTACATAAGTAGTGCCATACTGGGAAAGACCAAAGGTCCATCTAGCCCAGCATCCTGTCACCGACAGTGGCCAATCCAGGTCAAGGGCACCTGGCACGCTCCCCAAACGTAAAAACATTCCAGACAAGTTATACCTAAAAATGCGGAATTTTTCCAAGTCCATTTAATAGCGGTCTATGGACTTGTCCTTTAGGAATCTATCTAACCCCTTTTTAAACTCCGTCAAGCTAACCGCCCGTACCACGTTCTCCGGCAACGAATTCCAGAGTCTAATTACACGTTGGGTGAAGAAAATTTTCTCCGATTCGTTTTAAATTTACCACACTGTAGCTTCAACTCATGCCCTCTAGTCCTAGTATTTTTGGATAGCGTGAACAGTCGCTTCACATCCACCCGATCCATTCCACTCATTATTTTATACACTTCTATCATATCTCCCCTCAGCCGTCTTCTCCAAGCTGAAAAGCCCTAGCCTTCTCAGCCTCTCTTCGTAGGAAAGTCGCCCCATCCCCACTATCATTTTCGTCGCCCTTCGCTGTACCTTTTCTAATTTCTAATTCAGGATCCCTTCTTCATTCAAACCCTCATTCTCTAGCCCTTATAGCATGGTACCTGACGACGTAGAATTGCGTTCTTTAAACATTCCTTATGCAATCTCTCAGATATGTTTTGCTTTCAGAAAATCCTCCACAAGAAACTGTAACCACCTAAAATGGAAAAGTTATCCCCTCTGGTGTACCTCTAAGTTGCTCAACCCTATCTTGTTCTCTACTACTCTGATGGAATACTTTCTCCATCTTTCCAGTTCTGGCCTCAAGACTAACTCAAAGTACATTTGAGTGCCATCAGTTCATAACTTGATAATAGATCAATTGCAGTGCATCCCTTGATGACTAGATTCATGAAAGGTTTATATCACACTAAACCTTCCGTCAAACCACCTCCGGTGGTATGGAATCTCAACGTTCTCACCACTCTCATGAAATCTCCATTCAAACTATTATGTTCTTGTCCTCTAAATATCTAACTTATAAAGTATTGTTCTTGATAGCTCTTACTTCTGCCAGAAGAGTCAGTGAGCTTCAAGCCCTTATAGCAGATCCTCCTTCCAGCAGATTCTACCATGACAGGGTTGTAATCCTGATCCCACCCCAAATTCCTCCCAATGGTTGTTTTGGAGTTTCATCTCAATTAATCTATTGTTCTGCTTGTCTTCTTTCATAAACCGCATTCCTTGCCCATTTTAAAGGCAAATAGGTTAGCCCTTTCCCTGTCTTTGCCCACGCTGTGGATGCAGGCACATAGGTTCGCCCTTTCCCTGCCTTTCCCATGCTACTGATCCTCCGGAGTTGGAAATTTGCCTCTTTCGCTGTTGCCTCAAACTTTCCTCACAGCGTTAAAAAAAAAAAAAAAAAAGTCGCGTCGCGCTTTGGCAGTGCGATCCTAGAAAAGAGGTTTTCTTCTGATTGTGTAGCGTGACCGGAGCTTGGAGACTCGGTCTGGTGAGGTAAGAGCATTTTGTAGCTCCTCCGGGGAGGGCCCGCGTTTGGGACGATTTTGGCGCGAATCCGCCATTTTGAATTTCCACTGCTTTCGGCGATGGCTGCTGAGAAAGTAAAGCACTGTTCCGTTTGTGGCAAGCGCAAATCTGTAGCGGGGCTCTGTAAGGCGTGCTTTTCAGATGGTAGAGCCGGCCCGAGCATGGCAAGCGATGTTCCTTCCTGCACCGTGAAGCTGGCAGCGGGCGCCAGTTTGGAACAGCATGGCGCGACCCCCGCTGTGGTGGAGGGGTTTGAGCCTGGAGGGGCGCCTCGTGTAGAGGATAATAAAAGAGCTGTTTCCCCCGGACTGGAACCGGAAGGCCAGGGTGAGCCATTTTCCCCTGAATTTGTTTTATTGCTGCATAATGCATACATGTTAAAAGAGCTGTTCCGCAGGGATCCTCTGCGGCCCTGCTTTCTGTATCCCCTCCAGTGGAGTCTGGCCTTGGATTACCGTCAGGTGCGTTTTCCCCTGACAGATGGCCGCAAGACAAAA